>NC_081405.1:74220591-74550591 GCF_030272615.1 Cryptomeria japonica
ACACCACAAGTCCCAACCAATAACAACAAAAGCAAATAACCCATACCCAGACTAAGATTACACACAAAGATGTAGACATGATGTAGTGATGAAGGCCAAAAAGGCCATCAACACTACAATACGTTGCATACCTAAATATAATCACCAAACAAGGTACAAGGTCGTGCTTCTGCCACCTTATTAGCTTCCCTGTAACAATGGACCATAGAGAAGGAATTGAACAATTCAAGCTGAGCAAGTATTCTTGTCCAACCAAAACTTTAGATAAATTTAATTATATTATTAAAATTAATTTATAATTTAAGTTTATGAAAAGGATGTACCTTAATAAAAAGGTGTAATAAATTTGGTTATTAAAATGTCAAGAAGAAAATAAAGTTATTATCTAAGTTCTCTTTTATATTATTTAAAGGAGATTTTAAGTTGCAAATTTAGACTTTCTTTTCAAACAAATATTTTTCTAAAGAGTTTTATCTCTTCAAAGATGGAAAATGAATCTTATTGGTTTAAAATAGATAAAAAATACAAGGGACAAAACGATCAAATTCACCTAAGGTTCAAATGGTTAATCACTAAAGTAATTATTGTCTCATTAAGTGATCCTTTACCTTAAGTTAAACTATTGGTTAAATCCCCTTATGAAATCAATTAGTGAACAATAATTTGATATTAAATGGATGATGTAGGAGCATCCCTGGTTCTTGGCAATCTTGCATCACCCAAAAAACCCAAAAAAAAATTTTCATTTCAGTTTGTTTTTTTGTTTAGTTTGGCTTTGTAGTTTCAACATTCTATTATGTGTTTTTCCACATTTACTCACTGAATCTTGTGGAGCTTTATTTTGTATGTGGACATGTTCATCTACCTTATCCTAGGTCTGTGGGTCATTTGGATCTTTTTCCGGAAAGTTATTGCTTCCGGAATGTGGGATAGTTTTTCAACCTGTGCACTGGAGCCACTTGGACCCATTTGCTACTAGAGAATATTTTGAATCATTTCCATAGCTTGTGAAGCCTAATTTTGTATCCTCTGATGTTCCTTGGTTCATGGCCAACCTTCCCTTGGGTCTGCACATCATTCTATGTTGTTTCTAGAGGAGTTCATTTGGTGGAGGTTGATTTAGTTGTTTTACACGTTACGCCTTCTTCATCGACGTTTGTTTTCATCTTGGGCCAACACAAATCATCCTAGAGATATGAATATCATATAAATCGATGTAATTAAGCATATGGTGGACAATTTTTGGAACATAGAAGATTTATCATAAGGTTAAGAGATTTGGAGTTGGCTTGCATTCTTGCTTGAGCCCGGATACTACATTTTGAGAATGTTTGTAATTGGGTTTGTGTGCCGAATCTGAAAGCCCACATGTTTCTGACCAATTTGTATTTGAATTCCATGATATAATATGTTTGATTCTGCATCGCCTCCATCACATTGTGTTGCTTCTATTGTGTTTACTCTTGTTACACGGTCTAGACTGTTCTCCTTGAGGACTCTCCTACCCTGAATGCTTCAAGTGGTATTAGAGAGTTTTCATTCTGAAGATTGCAGTCCTATAAGAATTTTGTTGTGGGGTGGTAGATTGTGGATTCAACGTGCAGCTGTAGAGGACTTGTGTGAAGATGGCTCAGAGAAATGCTAGAGGTGGTGGAGTGCGTGGAAATGCAGACCCTCCTGTGATGAAAATGTTGAGAGGAATTGTAGCCCGATTGGAAGCTATTGAAACAACCTAGAGAAGAGGTCGACATGTTGAAGATGTGAGTGATGGTGAAGAGGAATTAGAGGCGGGAGAAGAAGGAGAAAATCAACTGGCGATTGATCAGGAAGAAGAGAGATTTCTAAAAGTCTTGACTAGAGTGAATACCAAACCCCATTTTAACCCACCAAACTGTTGGAATCCAAGAAAACTGAGAGGTGGGGTGAATCAGTGTTCTACCAGAATGATCAATTTTAACCTTATTAAAACATGCATACACCAATCAGTATACCGGTACATACATAATTGAAAGAAGTAAAGCAACCAATTAGCCAATCACATAAATGGATACCATAACACACAAAATTATATGTGGAAGACCTCAAAGAGGAAAAACTACGGTGGGATTTGTGAACCACAATATGAATCCACTGGCCATATGAAGAGAGATTACAAAATATGGGGGCCTGCACTTATAGGAAGGCTTATAGCCTAGTGCAAACTGCTCAATCACAAAAGGAGCCTCACTGACTACATATAAATCCAGACTACAATCGAGAGAAATGATTGAACTGCAAAGATAGCATCTTCTATGTCTGAATACAGTTCTGGTTAAGCTCTGTCTATTCCAATCTGAAACCCTAAACCCTTTACATAAATATCCTCACATACATGATCTCTCTAATATATTTCGCATCACATCATATTCTCCTATCCATCCATTACATATCATATTTATCATTTATCAAAATGATCTAATCAACTGACCTATATACCCTTTACAATTCATCATGCCTTATGTCGGCTTACAAAGATAATTACAATGTCAATATACATGTCAACTAGATAACATAAATACATGAATATTAAAACAATTGCCGATGTCGGATCAAAAGATGCCAGCCTCCAATATCGATAACTTGATTCTAAACCATGTCGACCTGCATTGCCGGTAACCTGAGAATTCCTTTCAACCTACCGGTGCCGGTGAAGTGCCTTCCGGTGCACAACTAACCCAAAATATGAAGCCGAAATAAATTGCCATGTTGCCATCAATGACAACATAGTGAAACCAACCAATTGAGTGCCAATTGCTAGCGATCTCCCCCTTTGGCATTGATGGCAACACTCATATGAAAAATGATCATGGTTTCATCTGCTAGTTTCATCCCGAACCTGCTCTCCCTGAGCTGAATATTCATTTATGATCATAATAAAAAATACTCCATATCTCCATATCTCCCCCTAATGTATACAACTCCCCTTTTCTTTTTCACATCTATATCACTCCCCCTTTGACATCAATGCCATCAATTTTTTAAAAAAGAATACCAAAAATCCAAAACTGGGACGAAGAATGAAAGATACTGTACAATGAATATCCCCAAAATACCTTACTGGAGCTTAATATATTTGAAAATATCCAGATAGGCCTTCTCCAAAATCTCTAGATAAGTATCCCAACCAGATTTGAAAGTACTGGAAATAGATACAAGTCCATTTAGCATATGGGAAAATGACTCTTTCTCATTTAACTCTGCCAGTGTGGGCTTACCAACCATATCTATACACTCCTTCTTATGTACACTAAGTGAATCCAACCGGGGACTCACCAAACCTCTAAGACTTCTGGCTCTTGTTATGATTTTTTCTTTTTCTTTCTCAAGAGCAAAAACTTGGGCTTCCAAAACCCAAATCTGACCATCAATGGATGTAGTCAATAAATTCAATCCATCAAAAGAATTGGCTATACTTGCAATTTTCTCTTGAGATTCCTTAATCCTCTTATCCAAATTAACAGTTAGAAAATCTGTGTTACAACATACTCTGTAAATATTTGTACACTGCTTTAAAGAATTATCTATCAATTTGAACTTATCATTAATTTCCTTCCTTTCAGACTCAATCATTTGATCAAATGTAGCTCTCTTTTCCTGTGTGAACCTCTCTAGATCTTGCCGATGTGAAATCTACTGCAAGGATTGAAAATCCTTTGAAATATTTTAAGTGATTATATTAAGCTTGCCGGATGGGCTCACTTCATTTCCAAACTTTCACTCTGGGACTAGTCTATGCAAAATAGTGATAGACTAATCAGTAACACCTTTATCCATAGATCCCTCCTTCATCATTTTCTATGCAACCATCATCACGAGTTCAATAGAACTCATCTCGGTTATGCTTTTCTTTTCAACTTGCGAGGTGTCAATTGACAACAATGATGGACTCACTACCAATTTCCTCTTTCTTCTCCTCTGATGATTTAACCTTTATAGCTTCCTCACTTGCATCGGTGGCTTTGCCACTCGGTGTAGTCTTAGTAACTGCTGGTTCCTCCCTAGGAACTGTAAACTCATCCTGTACATCTGTATTCAAAGGACTGTTGTCCTCAACATTAGTGTCCTGTATATTATTAGCCTTTACACTCTCTGTATTTGTCGGTATCTCATCATTTGTTTGTACATTTGTATCTACCAGGGGCTTAATTTCCACTATATTAATGTTTTTCAAAATTGAGGGTGAAGTACCCATAATACCCTTTCCTTTTCCTTCAACCGGGATGTCTATAGTATCTATCTTAGATTGCGGAGAAGTATAAAAACCACAATTCTCTTCAAAGAACTTAACCCATGCCTTGTGGGTCTCCTTGATTATCTCATTTACTCTTCCTAACACAAGACTGATTATTATATGTTTGTTGTTAAAGATTTTCCTATTTGTGACCTCTAGTGCCTTATCCATCTGCTCTGGAGCAATAGAAACACAAACATATAACAACTCTTGAATCTCTATATGCTTGTCTTCTTGCATTGCTGATAGTCTTCTAGCATCTAACATATCATACAATCCTGTTGGTATTTGGTTTTCAATTTCTATCAAGGCTTTCTTATAAATATCCAATTATAACAAAACTGCTTCCTCTACTTCTCTTTGTTCATCATTTTCAAAATGTTCATAATAAATTGAACATTCTTTAACATACCATCTTTAGTAATCTTAGCAACTAACTCTACACAAGTCTTTGGTGGAATAATAGTTACATTACTAGATTCAATTGCTATATCAATGCCATTGTTCTTCTTCCTTCTTCTAGTACTAGATGGGGCTGGAGGTGTTTCTTTTGGTGCTTTCTTCTGTGCCGGTACCCTGATAGTAACTTTCCTAACCGGTTGCTTCTTAGCCTCTACCTTAGTTTCTTTATTTTTCTTCCTTATTACGCTTTTGAATGCCAGGGGTGTGTCATCTTCAGATTCAGATTCTGCTGCAATAGGCTCAATAAATATTTTTGGTTCTTTTCTCTTCCCGCCTTTCTCCGGGACAACATCAATCAATGCTTTGATGTCCTGTGAAACCTTTTCAACAAACTTACTTGCCTTTGTTTCCTGCTTCTCTCTCTTCTTTCGGTTGAACTTAGTTTCAACCTCTTGTGTCTTATGCTTAGCAGTGCCAAAGGTTTTTACAATTTCATCTACCAGTGCATCAATTAACATCTTTGCATAAGCATCAAGGATTTGTGCATCAAGTTCATAAATCATCTCCTCAATCTAGATCTTCTATGGTTTGACCACTTTCATGAGTGTTTCATCTCTCTTAAACATGAAGCATATGTCAGTTGAGTATTTCTCAACAATCTTCTTAGGAACCCTCATCCTAGAATTCATAGCCTTTTGAAATGTTTTAAAATATTCCCATACTTTGTCATCTCTTTGATTGCCCAACAAAGCAATTGACTATTTCAGTTGCCTCCCTACCTGGATATCAAATGCCCCTTGCCTCTTCGCAAAACTGGGAGTCTCATTGATGAAAAAAAGAATTAAATAGACAATTAGGTTACCATACCGAAAAGTCCCCTTCTTTTCTCCTTTAATCTTTCCTAGGTTAATCAATAGTTCATCTAACATCCAACCACTTAGATCTATCTTCTCATTCTCCCTCATCATTTTATAAGTTGCATAAATGCAGAAGCTAGAAACAAAATTCAGTCGGTTTGATTGTTTTACCTAGTGTAATCGATGACCATGCTTCCGAATCTAATGTTTGTATTGGTGATAGTACTGATTCTCATTGACCACCTATTTGATGTTGCACCGGTAATCTTGTTAACTTGATCATTTGAAATTTTCTTCTCTGGATGTTGTCCAACCTGTGGTAAACCAGTGATTACCCTGATGGCCTCCTTTGTAATCTTATAGGGTCTATCTAACCAGATAAACTCTCCATGCACTTTGCTCAAAACATACCTAACAATCTCATCTTCGATTCTGAAATATCCAGAATGTCAGTAAACCCTAGATCAACAATATGATGGTATTCAGGTTTAATCTTTCCAGAATCTCCCATTAACTCATTCATGTACATGCTCTTGATATCAGTCATTCCCAAATCCTCAATATGATAGTGCATGTAGGCTCTTACATCTTCAACTTACACAACTCCTTTCAGGACATGGGAAAAAGCACCAACCGAATTGTCTAGGGTAGCCACATGTGGATATCGCTTGAAGATCGGCCTGGGATGATCCTTGACCTCAACTACAGTTGGATTTGCAACAAAGATAGGTACAAATGATGATATTGCTTCTATTATTGAAGATAAATACTCGTGAATCACTGCAGGTGAAAAAACCCTAAAGACCTCTTCCAATCGTTGGTGAAATCGCTCAAGAAGATATCTAATAGCACTGAATCACCCTTACTCTCTCTGAATCACTCTTAATCTCTCTAAATGTAAGGTGATAAAAAATGAAGGAGATTCAACCTTTTATCCTTCAAGAAAAACCCTAATCCTTTATTGACATCAATGACTTCCGGTGAAAGATACCGGATCTTGTTTAAACATATCCATGTTGGATAAGCATCTCCAATGTCTGGAACATCTTCTAGAACCTCTTCCTGGGGCATATGCAACATCTTCATGAATTTTGCCTACCCCTAAGGCATCTATTTTAGTTACCGGTTGAGCTTCCTACCGGTGCAGGAACAACCTCCTCTATCACATAAGTAACCGGAGCATTACCATCTGCAGATTGTTCTTCAAACTTCTTGACCCATCTCTGGGTATGATCTTTCCAAATTTCATTAACTTTTTCTTTCCCTTTCTCATTTGATCCTCTATTACCAACTGATGGATTTCTGCTTCTACAAAATTTAGCAATATGTCCAACCTCATTATATGCATATCATGTAACATAGTTCTTTTGAATTGCTTTGCTAAAACCAATATAATTGCTTGACCTACACTAATTAGCCATATGCCCAAATTTTCCACATGCAAAACACTTAACATTCATTCTGCAATCTTCTGTCTTATGCCCATACTTTTTACATTTAAAACATTTACTAGGAGCAGAATCAGGGTTCTGATTTGCTCTGTTTCTACATTGCCTAGCCATGTGACCAAATTTATTACAAACAAAACATCTACCATTAAATTTATAAGCATTAATCTACCTTACTGGTGCCTTATGGTTTTGATCTTCATCTGTAGTACCGAAACTCTGTCCTTGTTCAAATCCAAGTCCATTGGAATCTCCATTCTGCCTTTGTCTCTTCAATAATTCATCTAGCTATGCTGAACTAATCTTGAATTTTTCTTTATACTCACTTGCAATAGTCAGATCATCTCTTCAAATTATCATTTGTCTCTCAAGATCTTGTTCATTACTATGGGATTGTACTAAATCAGTTCTCAACATATCATTCTCATGAACCAACCTACCACATTCTTCAAATTTGTTCTTCAGGGATACAACAAGATTTGCTTCCTTTTTCTTCCGGTCTTCAATCTCCTTAGACATTCTCATAGTTATAGCTTGCATTTCATTTCTCATGACCATGTTCTCTTGACTCAGATTCTGACACTATTCCTTAAGTGCATCTTTTTCTTCATCATCCCGATTTTGCAAAAGTTCCTTTCTCCTACCTTGAATAGATGACAACATCTCATGTAGGGCAAGAATGAATTCATTAGCAGAATTCAATTTATCTTGTAGCTTTAAGTTCTTCATCCTTTCAACATCATAATCTTCAAGTGCCATCTCAAGTTGCTTTTCCAAACCCATATCCATGGATTCCAGATTCAGGATCTTCCTCAAGCTATTAAACTTCCTCCGAGGCACAAGTCTCTGATACCAATTGTTGGAATCCAAGAACACTAAGAGGGGGGGGTGGGAGGGTGAATCGACGTTCTATTGGAATGATCAATTTGAACCTTATTAAAACATGCATACACCAACCAGTATACCGATACAAACAAAATTGAAAGAAATAAAGCAACCAATAAGCCAATCACATAAATGGATACCATAACACACAAAATTATATGTGGAAAACCTCAAAGAGGAAAAACCATGGTGGGATTTGTGACCCACAATATCAATCCACTGGCCATATGAAGAGATATTACAAAATATAGGGTCCTGCACTTGCAGGAAGGCTTACAGCCTAGAGCACTGTTGTTCACCAAAAGTGATAATCCAAGACACCTGTAAATCTATCTATGAGATAGCCAATCTCAATCAATGAAACACTTCAGGGCTGGGACAACATAACATAGGATCCTAATGATCCTTTTGCACTTCAGGTTCTGCTAGACCTAGGGGGGGACACCCTTTTGATGCATTGAATACAACAATCACAAACATAAGACTGCATCAACAATGAGTAGACAAACCATTCCACAAGCTCACCAAATTAGGTAACATGTACAGATGGGCTGGATCTGTATAAATCATAAATGAAAACAGAGCTTGGAAAGAAAAGAACACACCCCTACACATAAAGGGAAATAGATTTGTCTTTTAAAATGTTGATCTGAAACCTTCCCCAAATCTGTCAAAGACCAGTGCCTTGTTCATCGGGCAACATAGTCACACACACAAAACTACAAATACAAATCACAGATGCAAGTTTGGTTTTCCTTACAACATATCCCTGCACTAATACCTTGTACTAATGCATTACTCAATCCATTCATAAAATTATCAGGTCTGGGACACATTCCATTGTTTATGACTGATTATAGAATTTAAACTCTTCATTGAAGAATGCCTACAAACAATCATACAATCTCCTTGAGATGAAAAATTATAAGCCTCCTTGAGGATTCAATTCATAACAATTAAATGCATACATAGAGACAATATCATGGGAAATTTACTCATGCCTGACACAAGTAAGACCTGCAACTAAAATCACATTCATAACATTGCCCTGCAATCTCTATACCCTGAAACCAAACAAAAGCATTTACAAACTTGGGTCAAGACATTCAGAAAGTGGAAACCATCAAATTTGGAGCATTTTCCAAATTTATGGAACCCTTACAACTGAGAAGAATTTAGAATAAAAAGAGGAGGGAAGAAAATCAAATCTACAACTGAATTGCCAAGTGTCTCCCCTCTAACTAGATTTTGTTCCCGTAGAAACTGCTTCCAAAATATCCTACATTTGTCAAAATTAACTTCATAATCAGATTCCTCATTCCGAGAGCTTTTCGAAAATATATAACACTTTATACCTTGGCCAAAAATTGAGTCCTGGGTGAATTAATTCCCCAATGTGCACCATCATTTAAATTTTTCATTTATTAATATAGTTTAAACTATATAATAAACAATTTTAATTTTAATTTTTGCCCCTGATGTGCTCTGACGCTTTGCCACGTGGCGACCTCCGATTGGTCAATGGGGTTGACCGGACGCCACCTGGGATGACACCTCATCACTGCCAGATCATCTGCTTTGTCACTGCCACTTGGCCACCACATGTACACCATCTCAACGCCACATCATCACCACTGGACTGCCACCTGTGCACCAACTATGTGCCACGTCATTGCCACCTCACTGAGACCCGCCTGCTGGACATCTGACTGTACCCGCGACCTTGCTTTCGCAACTTCGCGAGTGTAACTCGCGTGCATCTTCCTTTCATGAAATAGCACGAGCCGTTGATCTCTCTCGAACTTGCTCACTCGTTAACCCGGCCTTCCTCTGCAAAATTTTGCCTGTCTGCCTCAGGAAGTGTGCCTACATGGGGTCCACCTGGTTGTCGCTCAATCATCTCCTCTGTCACCTCAGGAAGCGTGCTCACGCGTGGGCCTGCCTTGGGTGCCATCAGGCACCATGTGTCAAAACCCTTTAAAGCTTAGACATTATAGATTAGTGTGGATTTGCATATAAACATTTAAAAAAAACACTTCCCAGTGCATGTGGGATAATGAGATTAAGCCTAGAGCTGCACTTTTGGAGCTCTTTCCCTTGGTTTTAATGGTGATTTTGTGATTTACCTGGGAAATCAATGCCCTTTGCTTTGGTTTAAACACTGCTTCTCCTCCACCACGCACAGGTATTTACATTGGTGTTTGCATTTGCTTGAAAGTTTGTCTATTGTTCCTCCTCCACCATTCACGTGAGGGGATGAATTTTCTATTAGCTTTAAAACAAAAACTCTTCCAACAACCACGTAGAAGCTTGTGCCACTTTACTTGTGCATTTTCTAATTTTCTGAATGCCCCTTGTACAGTATGGCTGGGAACGTTGGGATTACACCTGCCAAGTGATTTTGCTAAAATGCTTCCATTTCTATTGCTAACTTTGTCAACCACAATGGTAGCAAGGGGAATTATGGCTTCATACTAGCCAATAGCCTTTATTTAAAAACACATTTCAATGCCCTCCAACAATCATGTCTAGCAGGGAGGAACTGTTTCATTTGCAATTACTTGCCATTGGACCAACCTCATATTGTTGATGACTTTTTGCATTTGAAGACCAATGCTACTGCTGCAACCACGTTGCATTTGCTGAGTGCCCTTACTGCTGCCAAAGGCTTCACATGGGGGAGGAGAATGGCATAAAAAACAACCAACATTGCAATTGGTCTTAAGTTTTCCTGTGGCTGCTCCAAATGCCATACCACACACAACAGGGAGAGACCACAGAGAGGGAAAAAATTCCATTAAACATGCTAATTGCAATTGCTTGAAAGTTTATATTTGCTGCTCCAATACCATACGTGGGGGGAGGGATTGTCTAGGCTTTATACCAACCAATGCAATTTGGAATATTACAACAGATTGCATTTGTATTAAAAGTTTTTCTGTTTGCCTCTCCTCCAACGTTTTCCCTTTGTTTGCTAGGTAAAAGACAATTACGTTTACTTGGAAGTGTTTGATTGGCCTTCATTTGCTCTAAAACTTCATTTATTTGCTGCTGAATTTGGTTTAAACACTCACCAATTGCATTTGGTTTTGGAGTTTCTCTTCTCTCTCACTGTCTGACTGGCGAATTGCAATCAAGCCAATATGGATACACATATATTGCTAGGAAAAAAGAACATTTCACCATTAAAATTAAAGCACAGGCATGAGCTAGGTCGGGCCCCAAAGTGGGTCCAACTAAATTTTTTTTCGTTTTCATGCAACTGACCCCTGGAATACTTCACGGACCTCAAACATACCTCTGGAAATGATTGAAATCTCTTTCGGATCATTAATCCGCATTTTACAACCTTCAGGCAATTACGCCACAATTTTCACATTTAATCGCGAAGACGTAATTTTCAAACCTGTCAAAACATCTTTTTGGAGCTCGCTATCTGACAGGCGTGTACTTTGATATACAAGGATGACTTCTACCAAACGGTTTCTCAAGACGAGTCCCGAGCGAAGAGATAATAATTTCCGAAAATGCCCAACTGGCTTTGTCGACACTGCGGACTTGATGAAGTCAATGTCTTGGCAACACATGACGCCTTTCTCAAAAATATCAAATGACCTCCGTAGGACCTCAAATTTGAAACATAGGTACCTTTCAAGTACATATTAAATCTTTGAATCCTCAGTTTGATCACTAGACTGACAGGATGCAAACGACGCGCTCACAAAAATGGCTACATTAACTGATATAACACTGGAGTGCAGATAACTGAATTTGATGGCAAAATGAGCTCTTTTGAAAACCGATGAAACGGATTGGTAGAGCCTTGAAATTTGAAACATAGCTCATCATTTATACTAACATTATCCCAGAATAAACATTCTGACATGACTCTTATTGTGGCAACTTTTACACTTGTGCGAAACAGGGCTCCGACTAGCTGTCGAAACAGGGACTTGCCAAAACACACAAATTGCAAATGGATTCGGCTTTGAAAACTGAGCAAATGAATTCGTCAAGACTTGAAATTTTTCAAGGTAACTCTCTTTTATGCATATAATTGAATCCATTTTGAATTTCTCCATGACGATCAACAGGGAAAAAGATGTAATCGCTCAAAGTAGGCTACTCAATAAAATCTGCATTTGTGCCTTAAATGCACTTCCAGCTCACCCCTCAAACTGGGTACCTCATAAACTCATCCAAATTGAATTATGAAAGTTTCACATCACTGAATAGGCCAAATGAAAGGTGTAGTACATGAATCCCGAGCCTTACCCTCTGAAAATCAACTGGCTCCATTTTACCCCCTTGCTAACTAGGCCATTCAAACTGACTTATTTTAATCATTCGGAAATGCAGGGCAAATTTTTGAAATGGGCCTATAAACTTGACTCAATTTTAATTAGTCCCAACAAGCACACTGCTCAATCACAAAAGGAGCCTCACTTACTACATATAAATCTAGACTACAATCCGGAGAAATGATTGAACTACAAAGATAGCATCTTCTATGCCTGAATATAGTTCTAGTTAAGCTCTGTCTATTCTGGTCTAAAACCCTAAAAACCTTTACCAGAATATCCCTTTATATAAATATCCTCACATACATGATCTCTCTAATATATTTCACATCACATCATATTCTCCTATCCATCCATTACATATCATATTCATCATATATCAAAATGATCTAATCAATTGACCTATATACCCTTTACAATTCATCATGCCTTATGTCGGCTAGATAACATAAATACATGAATATTAAAATAATTGCCGATGCCGGATCAAAAGATGTCGACCTCCAATACCGATAACTTGATTCTAAACCATGTCGACTTGCATTGTCAGTAACCTGAGAATTACTTTCAACCTGCCGGTGTTGGTTCCGGTGCCGGTGAAGTGCCTACCGATACACAACAAACCCAAAATATGAATCCGGAATAAATTGCCATATTGCCATCAATGACAACATAGTTAAACCAACCAATTGAGTTGTTGATGATGAGAAGAGAATTGTACCATATCAGAGGAGAGAAAGAACCCTTACAAAGGATTAAGTTTTTCAAGACAAGATGCAAAGTAGTCGGTAAGTGTTGTAAAGTTATAATTGACAGTGGTAGTATAGATAACCTTGTTTCAGAGGAGATGGTGAATAAGCTGAATTTTGAGAGATTGAAGCACCCTAAGACCTATCAGATAGCATGGATTCAAGATGATCATAAGGTATTAGTAAGTGAACGATGTTTGGTAGAATTGAAGAATGGATCTTATCATGATGAAGTTTTGTGTGATATAATGCCTATGGATTTATGTCATATCTTGTTGGGTAGACCTTGGCAGTATTATATGCAAGAAATGCATGATGGAAGGAAGAATGTATATACTATTGTTGCAAATGGGATGAAGTAGACCTTGTTGCCTTTGGAGTAACCTTTGAAGAGTGAAGTTTTTACTAATGCTAGAATTTGTTTGGTAGATGGACGAAAATTATTAGACATGAGAATATGTGTTTTGCTTTAGTTTCTAAGAAGATTGAAAATTTAGAGAATGAAGAAGAACAACCGAAGGAGATAAAAGAGTTGCTAAAAGAGTATGGGGACATCATTTTAGATAATATACCTGATGGATTACCATTTGTAAGAAGTATCATTCATTGCATGGACTTGATTCCCAGAGCTTTTTTTCCTAATAAAGCAACACAACGAATGACACCAGTAGAGAATCAGGAGTTGAATAGACAAGTGCAAGAGTCATTAAAGAAAGGTTTGATCAGGGAAAGTTTGAGGCCTTGTGCAGTTCCAACAATATTAGCACCTACGAAGAATGGAGAATCAAGGATGTGTCCTGACTTTAGAGCAATAAACAAGATCACAGTGAAGTATGCATTTCCTTTGCCTAGGATGGATGAGATAATGGATTGTTTAAGGGGAGACAAATATTATACAAATATAGAATTGAAAAGTGGATACCCTCAAATCAGAATCAGAGAAGGGGATGAATGGAAGACAACATTCAAGACAAATGAAGGATTGTATGAATGGTTGGTGATGCCTTTTGGACAGACTGATGCACCAAATACTTTCATGAGGTTGATGAATGAGGTATTGAAAAAATCCTTGGGTAAGTTTGTTATTGTGTACTTAGATGACATCTTAATTTTCAGTAAGACAAAGGAAGAACACATGTTGCATTTGAGACAAGTTTTGTAGAGGTTGAGAGAGAAGTTGTTGATAAACATTAAGAAGTGTAGTTTCATGAAAGAAGAATTAGTCTTTTTGGGATTTGTGATATCTGCGGATGGATTGAAGATGGAACCTGAGAAGGCCGTAAGAGAAATTATTGATTGATGTACACCAGAAAAAATTGGGGAGGTAAGATCATTTCATGGATTGACTAGTTTCTAGCGGAAGTTCATTAGAAATTTCAGTTTAATTTGTAGCCCTATGACTAAAACAATGAGAGGAGATAGGAAGGATTTCAAGTGGACATCTCGAGAAAAGAAGAGTTTTAAGTTGTTGAAGTAAAAAGTGACAAAAGAACCTGTGTTGGCTTTACCGGATTTTAGCAAAGTATTTCAAGTGGATTGTGATGCAAGTAAGAATGCAATTGGAGCAATATTAAGTCAAGAGGAAAGACCAGTAGCTTATTTTAGTGAATAATTGAAAGATGCAAGAAGAAGATATTCTATGTATGATCAAGAGTTTTATGCAATAATTCAAGCATTGAAGAAGTGGAGACATTATTTGCTGACTAAGGATTTTGTGTTGTATACTGATCATCAAGCTTTGCAATATCTGAATAGTCAAGGTAAGTTGAACCAAAGAAACATGATATGGGTGGTGTTCTTACAGAGTTATACCTTTGTTTTGAAGCATAAAAGTGGTAAGTCAAATAAAGTTGCTGATGACCTGAGTAGGAGGAATTTTCTGACAGAGATGAGAGTGGAAGTATTGGGTTTTGGGGAATTCAATGGCTTGTATGAGAATGATCCTAATTTTGCAGAACCTTGGAGATCTTGCATAGAAATTGTTGCTGTGGATAAGAGTAAGTGGCTAGATTATTTCATTCAAGATGAGATGTTGTTCAGAGGAAATCAATTATGTATACCTTGGAGCTTTATGAGAGAAAATTTGATAAAATAAAAGCATAGTGGAGGATTAGCATGACACTTTGGTGTTGATAACATGATGGCTTTGGCTAGTGAGAAATAATTTTGGCCTCAGATTCATAAGGATGTTAGGAAATTTATTCAGAGCTATAGAATTTGTCAACCTACAAAAGGTAGCAGTCAGAATGTTGGATTGTATAAGCCTTTGATAGTTACAGAGAGACCTTGGGAGGAGATAAGCATGGATTTCATACTTGGATTGCCTAAGACACGGAGAGGGAATGATTCTATATTTGTGGTGGTGGATAGATTCTGGAAGATGACATATTCCCTACCCTATAAGAAGAAAACAAATGTTGTGCATATAGCTGACCTATTTTTCAAGGAGGTGGTGAGATTACATGAATTACCTATTTTGGCAATAACAATGAAGGAAAACTGAGAGGGGGGGTGAATCAGTTTTCACTGGATTAAACAATTTAAGAACAACCCCATATCTGATCAACTACAACAAGAATAAAGATAAACACAATAACAGTAACACACACACCACCAAAATTTTGATGTGGAAAACTTGGTTAAGGGAAAAACCATGGTGGGAACCTACCCACAATAAGATAATACTCTATAGTAGTATGTGTAAATATTATAATGGGGAATGCACGTGCATTCAGACACACTACCTAGAGCTCAATGGTCAAAATATAATGACCCAGAAGGCTCCAATCCTCAGGGAAGGTTCACTACCTTACAATAATATTCGAACTACAATCCGGTTAAGATGAATTAAAAGATTATCATCTCCTAATGCCTGATGATAGTTCTGGTTAATCTCATTTGTCCGCTTTGCAACACTCTCTTGTCAATACACTACACTGAAAGATGAATTCTCTTATTTGCACATACACCACTCTTTGAAAATGCAGGCTTAACCACAACACCTGAATTACATGAATATAACACCTACCTATACAAATCATCAACCTTGACTACAAGGTCGACCAAACCCTCAACACCTAATTACAAAATTACATCACACGATACATAAATAAACCACTAGACCAATACAATGCCATAGATAACATAAAATGGACCCAAATCAAATCCTCAAACACACAACGCAACCAAAAAGCTCGCAAAGATCAATCGCAACATGCTACACCACCAAAAATACTGCATAACATGAATAATATCACTAGACCCATAAGATATTCAATAACATGCACAATGATCAATTCAAACCACCAAAATAAATAAGACATGATCAAGAAACACCAACAAGCATGTTAGAACCATCTGCAATAGTTGCACCAACACCACTTATTGAAATATTCATTAATCAACACGTTAACACTCAAGAACACTTAACAACAAAAATTAGGACCAAAAAGATAACTTGCGAAACACCAAATCATGAACCATCTGAAATGAAGATACACATGAACATCCCAAACACTTTCCCAAATCTGCAACCAAAGATATGATCATACTGGAGCACAACGAATCAAGCACTAGAACACTACAACATAACCAACTCAACTAACTGCAATCATTGGAGCACCAAAATACAAGAATATGTTGACATCAATAACAACAACATATCCTAGTTGCATCAATATCCAACAATCTCCCCCTTTTGCATTGATGGCAACATATGAATGTGAAAAACAATTAATGCAAAGGAATAAATCAACACCAACATTTTCCAACAAACTCCCCCCTAAGATCATGCACACCAAGATTCAAAGATAAGGTAATTTTTCACATGCTTCTCTCCCCATTTGACAACAATGCCAAAGATATAATACAAATCATTATGCTCTCCCCCCTTAGAATAAACTCACAAATATGAACATCTGAACAAGTGTATGGTTCAAACACTGACTACTCCGGTTGAGTAGCATCACCAACTCATCAATCCAGATAAGAAGATAATACTTTGGAATACACAAGATTGATGCATCACAATGCATCTAGTTCTCATCAGGAGAGGCAGAGACCCCTAACTTGTCTTTCAAGTATACAAATGTATCTGCAGGCAAAGGGTTAGTAAAGTATCTATAATCTGATCCTTTGTAGACACATACTCCAATCTGACTTCTTCATCACTAACTTTCTCCCTCAAGAAATGATACTTAATTGATATATGCTTTGTTTTAGAATGCAATACCGGATTTTTAGAAATATTGATAGCACTTGAATTATCATAGTATATAACAATAGGCTCATCATATGTAACTCTAATATCCTTCAACATCTGCTTCATCCAAACTACCTGATTATAGTTGCTAGCAGTAGAAATATATTCAACTTCTGTAGTAGATAGAGATATAACATCTTGTTACTTACTGGACTATGAAACCAACTTCTTTCCCAAAAAGAAATCTCCACCGGTAGTGCTTTTCTAGTCATCATCACCTACCCAATCAACATCAGTATAAGCACATAATATGAAATCATCATTCTTCGGATACCATAAACCATAGTCAACTATTCCCTTCAAGTATCTGAAAATCCTCTTCACAACAGTAACATGACTCTCTTTAGGATCAGATTGAAATCTTGCACAAAGATAAACAACACGCATAATGTCTGGTCTAGTCCAAGTCAAGTATAAGATGTCTACCAACCATAGATCTATACAAAGTTTGATTAACTTTCTGAGATTCATCATGCTTAGACAACTTGCATCTAGTCACCATAGGAGTTCCAACAGGTTTGGAATCATCTAACCTAAACTTCCTCAACAATTCCTACACATACTTAGATTGAGAAATGAAAATGCCTTTATCAATTTGTGTAATCTGCAGGCCTAAAAATTTTTTCATCTCACCTATCATAGACATGTCAAACTCTTTTTGCATATCATCAGCAAACTTCATACTCAAATCATCTGTTGGATACAATTGTTTAATTGTGTATTGTCCTTGATGTTACACAAATGTCATATCAGTCTACCGAGCTCAGAATGTTCGGCAAGGCAGTTAGACAGAGTCTACCGAGCTCAGAATGTTCGGCAAGGCAGTTAGACAGAGTCTACCGAGTTCGCAGTCTTTACCGAGTTCGCAGTACTTACCGAGTTCAGTCGGTTACCGAAGAATCAGCAGTGTTCACCGAGCATCAGTGAAATGTTTATGCAGCCGACCGAAGCAATATTTATTGAAACTTGTATATGTAGCCGACCTATGTAATATTTATTGTAACTTGTAATTGGGCCGACTTGGTAACCTGAATGGTATATATGAGAGATCAAGTTGCGATTTCGAAGTGTGAGGAAGTGTGAGGAAGTGTGAGAAGTATGGAAATGTGAAGGAGCAGAAATGTGCGAATTCTGATGAAGGATCAGTGATATCCTTGAGGTGCAGAAAAGATATATGTGATCAGTAAGGATCTATTGACGCAGAACAGAGATCTGTATCAGCAAGATAAGTTGTATTTAATTCAGATCACTTCATTGTTGCTTTCTAACCATTGTAGCAGTGATACCGAAATCTCTTAACAGAGTTGGTCTAACAACCATTTTTGTAAATCCTCTGACAAGGTGACAATTCGGTTGAATTGTTCTTAAGACCTTTCACAAGGCCACTCCTAGTAGGGTGATTAAATCCTCTAACAGGGTCACACCTAACAGTGTGTTTTGTAACCTTTAAACATGGTTGGCTCCTGACAGGGCTCACTTCAGAAGAGTGAAAATCAGTAACTAGTTACATTGGTGGTTTTCCCAAAATTGGGTTTCCACGTTATATCTGGTGTTACTTGTGTTCATGTTATTTGTTTATGCATGTTAATGTTTAATGAACAATGATAAGTTAATTTACCGAGTTTCAGCAGTTTATATTTAAGACATCTAAGGGACTTGTGGATTTATTTTTGTGGTAACTGATTCACCCCTCCCCTCTCAGTTACTCCATCCATATTTCCAACAATTGGTATCAGAGCTTTCGGTGCTTGTAGGAAGGATTTCAAGGATCTAAGCTAAAGATCAAGATGTCTTACAAGAAGGAAATTCCAAGGCTAAACAGAAATAACTTTTCAGCATGGCAAGGTCTCATGAGACTCCATTTGGCTTCCATTGGAGATACAAGATTAACACATCTTGACACAGAATATGTGACACCCACTGGTACACTAACTGTTGCTGATATTGCTGCAAAGAAGACTCATAACACCATGATGATAGACATTTCATCTGCCCTAAGCTATGAAGAGTTTGATGATGTCAAAGATTGCAAAAGTGCATTTGAAATGTGGAACAAGCTGAAAGATATCTATGGTGGTGATGACAATGTGAGAAGAGCCAAAGCAGAAAGCTTGAGAGGACAGTTTGATCAATTAAAAATGAGTGAGGATGAAAATATTGCAAAATATGTTGAAAGAGTCAAAGCCAGTGTCAGTGCAATCAAAGCTTCTGGAGGTGATATCTCAGAGGAAACAGTCATAAGCAAAGTTCTCAGAACATTACTACCCATTTATGCAATCAGAGTTTCTGCAATTCAGGAAAGAAGATGTGAAGCAAATCATAAGATAAATTTAGAGGCCATAGTTGGAAGATTAACTGCATTTGAGTTAGACAACTATGACAACTATGTTCCAGCTTCCAAAAACATGGAATCAACATTTGAAGCTAAGGTTTCACTCAAGGAGAAAGGCAAAAAGAAAAAGGAATCTCGGTCAGAAAGTGAAGATGAATCAGAACCAAGTTCAGACAGTGATCTTGGAATAATTGAAGCTCTTCTAGCAAGGAAATATTCCAAAGACAGAGGAAAATACAGAGGCAAAGTTCCTCTAATCTGTTTTTCATGTGATGAAGTCGGTCATATTGCTGCTAGATGCCCAAACAAGCAGAGCAAAGATGAGAAGAAAGATCACAAATGGAATGGCAAAAAGGACTACAAATCATTCAAAAGTAAGAAAACATGCTTTATGGCTAAGGATTCTGATAATAGTGAAGATGAAATTGTTTATATTGCTATAAGAGATGATTCTGATAATGATGAGGAAGATAAGATGGCACTTATTTCTCATATAAGCAAAAATGATATTTGGATCATAGACAGTGGTTGCTCTCATCATATGACTGGTGATAAAACCAAGTTTGAACATTTTATAGACTATGATGGAGGTAGTGTAAGGTTTGGTAATAATGAACCTCGCTACATAAAAGGAAGAGGTAGAATCCCTATAACCAAAGAACTTGTATTTGATGATGCCTACTGGGTTGAAGGTCTCAATCACAACTTGATGAGTGTGGCACAGCTACTTAATAGTGGACTCAAGGTGGAATTCATGCATGGAAAGGCCAAACTGCTAAATAATCAAGGAAAGCTGATTGGATCAGGCACTCAAACAAAAGGTAATTTGTTCCGACTTGAGACAAGTGAAAATTCATGTTTTATTGCTCAAGTTGAAGAAAGTTGGTTATGGCACAAAAGGTTATGTCATGTAAATTTTGATAACCTAGTGAAAATAAGTAAATTCAGAAAAGTAAGAGGTATTCCAGATATAAAGAAACCTGAGGTCGGTCTATGTAAGAATTGTCAAATTGGAAAGATGGGAAAGACTAGTTTCAAAAGCAAAAACTATCAATCTGAAGATATATTAGAAATTGTGCATACTGATTTATATGGACCCATAGGAACTGAAAGTTATACTGGAGAAAAGTTCTTCATTCTTTTTGTTGATGATTACTCAAGAATGATGACTGTCATGTATTTAAGGAACAAATCAGAAGCATTTGAAAAGTTCAAATGGTATTTGGCCAGAGTAGAAAAAGAAACAGGTAAAAGACTTAAATGTCTAAGGTCAGACAGAGGTGGTGAATTCATCTCTCATGAATTCAATAACTTTTGCATTGAAAGAGGAATCAAAAGACAAGTATCAGCCCCTAGAACTCCTGAGCAAAATGGAATAGCTGAAAGAAGGAACAGATCTATCATGGATTGTGCAAGAACCTTAATGATTGAAAAGAATATTGCTATCAAATACTGGAAGGAAGCTATCAGCACTGCTGTTCATACCTTGAACCGAGTACAGTTGAAGAAGGACTCATTCAAAACCCCCTATGAATTATGGTATGGCTACAAACCTAATGTAAGTTACCTAAAAGTATTTGGAAGTAAATGTTACATTTTGAAAGAATCTAGAAAAGGAAAATTTGATGTGAAAGGTGATGAAGGTATATTCCTCGGATATTCTTGCAAGAGTAAAGCATATAGATGTTTGAACTTGTCTACTCATAAAGTTATAGAAAGTGCACATGTGAAAGTTGATGAGTTTGCAGAAAGATCTGAAGAAGAAAGCAAAAGAGAACCAGAAGATTATAGAAGATTTGTGTCTATTGAACCTGATACAATACCAGATACATCTGCTAATCAGGAATCTTCTACTCCCGAGTCATCAGTAACCGAGTTACAGAAAGAGCAAACCGAGCCAGTATCTACCGAGTCTGATGAACCAGAACCAGTGTCTACCGAGTCTGAAGAAACCGAGCCAATATTTACCGAGCCAAACCAGCTAGTTGAAGAACAAGAGGACAATGATGAAATTCATTCTAAAGGCAAGAAACCTGTATTAGCCGAGTATGTCAGACGACATCACTCAGCAGATCAGATCATTGGAGACAAATCTGAAGGAACCATGACAAGAGGTAAGTTGAAAAGCACTTGTTTACTTGCTGATTTTGAACCTAGAAATGTCAAAGATGCATTGGGAAATGATAGTTGGACAGAGGCTATGAAAGAAGAGATAGAACAGATAGAGAAAAACAAGACATGGACTCTTGTACCCAGACCTAAGGATAAAAATGTGATTGGAACTAAGTGGGTATTCAGAAATAAACTGAATGAAGATGGCAAAGTTTCAAGAAACAAAGCAAGACTAGTATGCAAAGATGGAGAAACTTTTGCTCCTGTTGCAAGATTGGAAGGAGTCAGAACCTTACTTGTATATGCCGCCTACAAAGGATTCAAAGTTTATCAGATGGATGTTAAATCTGCATTTCTTAATGGTATATTGGATGAAGAGGTTTATATTGAACAACCTGAAGGTTTTGTTGATCCACAAAAGAAGGACATGGTCTGCAAATTACATAAAGCATTGTATGGTCTGAAACAAGCCCCTAGAGCATGGTATGAAAGATTGCATAACTATCTTATTCAGATTGGATTTCAAAGAACTAATGATAACAGTAGCTTGTATATCAAGGAAGGATCAGATAACAAAATTGTCTTAGCAGAAATATTTGTAGATGATACTATTTTCACAGGAAATGATGATCTTTGCAAAGAATTTTCAGTACAAATGAATAAGGAATTTGAAATGTCTATGTTTGGTGAGATCAAATTCTTTGTTGGTCTTCAAATTCAACAGAACAAAAATGGTATCTACATTACACAATCAAAATACATCAAAGAGATACTGAAAAAGTTTGGTATGGAAGATTGTAAACCAGTTGGAACTCCTATGTGTACTGGATTGAAGCTTACCAAGGAAGATGAATCACAAGAAGTAGATCAAACACTGTATAGATCTATGATTGGAAAGCTGCAGTATGTTGTTCATACTAGGCCAGATATTGCTCTTGCAGTTGGTATTGTTGCAAGATTCTCAGCAAAACCAAGAGAAAGTCACATGACGACAATCAAAAGAATAATGAGATATTTGAAAGGAACTGAAGAGTATGGATTATGGTACAAATTTGGAAGAAATTTTGATTTGAAAGTATTTACTGATGCTGATTGGGCAGGAAACATTGATGATAGAAAAAGTACAAGCGGAGGAGCATTCTTTCTAGGAAAGAGATTGGTTTCCTGGACAAGCAAAAAGCAGAACTGTATATCCCAATCTACAGCAGAGGCAGAATATGTTGCTGCAGCAGTAAATTGTTCAAATGTTGTTTGGTTTAAACAGCTATTGGCAGGCATGAAAATGGAAATCAAAGAACCAATTGTTATGTTCTGTGATAATACAAGTGCAATTGACATGTCCAAGAATCCAGTGATGTATCCCAAAACCAAGCACATTGCAATAAAATATCATTTTGTCCGAGAATTGGTGCAGGACAAGGAGATCAGATTGGAATATATTCACACAAAGGAACAAATTGCTGACATATTCACAAAACCATTGGCTAAGGATGCATTCTTGTATCTAAGAGGTAAGTTAGGGGTCACTCCCCTATCTGAAATTCACTAAAGAAAAGTTTTAGTGATGCATCAACTCATCCTAAGTGAAAAATCTACTAGTTGATGCAGTATAATCAGGAAAATATTGCATATGAATCAGTACAAAAGGTACATTATAACTCAGATGAAGTCTTATTGTCTTTGGCATGTGTTGTCAAAGAGGGAGAGTTTTACTGTCATATCCTACTAAAATTTGAAAGAAAGTTCATTAAGATAAAGAGGGAGAGTTGTTTGATAAAGAGGGAGAGTTTTACCGTCCAAAGATGAAGTTACTTCACAGAGGGAGATTATTGAAAGAAGGAGTGTTCTCTATCCAAAGGGAAAGTTATGTTGGCATGTTGCTGTCATAAAAGAAAAGACCTGTTTTCAAATTTCATTCTGCTATGACATGTTGTGTTGCCATCAATGCCAAAGAGGGAGATTGTTGGATACAATTGTTTAATTGTGTATTGTCCTTGATGTTACACAAATGTCATATCAGTCTACCGAGCTCAGAATGTTCGGCAAGGCAATTAGACAGAGTCTACCAAGCTCAGAATGTTCGGCAAGGCAGTTAGACAGAGTCTACCGAGTTCGCAGTCTTTACCGAGTTCGCAGTACTTACCGAGTTCAGTCGGTTACCGAAGAATCAGCAGTGTTCACCGAGCATCAGTGAAATGTTTATGCAGCCGACCGAAGCAATATTTATTGAAACTTGTATATGTAGCCGACCTATGTAATATTTATTGTAACTTGTAATTGGGCTGACTTGGTAACGTGAATGGTATATATGAGAGATCAAGTTGCGATTTCGAAGTGTGAGGAAGTGTGAGGAAGTGTGAGAAGTATGGAAATGTGAAGGAGCAGAAATGTGCGAATTCTGATGAAGGATCAGTGATATCCTTGAGGTGCAAAAAAGATATATGTGATCAGTAAGGATCTATTGGCACAGAACAGAGATCTGTATCAGCAAGATAAGTTGTATTTAATTCAGATCACTTCATTGTTGCTTTCTAACCATTGTAGCAGTGATACCAAAATCTCTTAACAGAGTTGGTCTAACAACCATTTTTGTAAATCCTCTGACAAGGTGACAATTCGGTTGAATTGTTCTTAAGACCTTTCACAAGGCCACTCCTAGCAGGGTGATTAAATCCTCTAACAGGGTCACACCTAACAGTGTGTTTTGTAACCTTTAAACATGGTTGGCTCCTGACAGGGCTCACTTCAGAAGAGTGAAAATCAGTAACTAGTTACATTGGTGGTTTTCCCAAAATTGGGTTTCCACGTTATATCTGGTGTTACTTGTGTTCATGTTATTTGTTTATGCATGTTAATGTTTAATGAACAATGATAAGTTAATTTACCGAGTTTCAGCAGTTTATATTTAAGACATCTAAGGGACTTGTGGATTTATTTTTGTGGTAACTGATTCACCCCTCCCCTCTCAGTTACTCCATCCATATTTCCAACAATCATCATCTCCTCAAAAAATAATGTCATCAAAAACTTCAACAATCAAAATTTTATCATTATCAACCTTGAAGTACAAATTACTATCAACAATCCCATTATAGAATCCCAACTTCATCAAATTTTACCTGTCCAATCTAACATACTAGGCTCTAAGGGCTTGCTTCAATCCATAGAGTTCTTTCTTAAATTTTCATACCATGTCTCCTTCATTTGATAATGAAAACCCACCCAGTTTGTCAATGTAGACTTCCTCTTCCAAATCACCATTCAAAAAGGTTGACTTAATATCTATTTGAAATACCTTGAAATTCTTGTAAGTAGCATATGCAAGTAGTAAACCATATCCATCACATAATACCATTCTTGAATTGTAAATCATATCCCTTGTCAACCATCTGTCCAACACTCAAAATATTATGCTTCAAACCTTAAAAAATATAAGACATCATCAGTATTATGCTTACCATCAAAAGAAATTGAACCTCTACCATGGATCACCCAAGCTTTATCATCTCCAAATCATACTATACCACTTTCAACTACCCATTCATCTTTCTCTTCAATCTTAGTAGCCAAAGCTTTCTCCTCAACAATGCAACTTGTAGGATTCACAAGTACCAGATCATCTTCCTTAATAGAAATAAATACAAATTCATCTTCAAAATTCCCATTCTTAGATTCTTCATTTGTCACACCTTCATTAGTAGCATAATAATATTTCTTCTAATTTCTATTCTTCTGGTTAGGCATATAGGGCTTATCATACTTATCATGCTTCCCATATCTATCATGCTTATCAGATCTATCATATTTACCATGTTTATCATACCTAGACATTCTTTCACAACACCTAGAAGCAAAATGTCCTATCTTATTACAAGAGAAACATTTCAAAGGAAACTTTCCATCATATTTATTGACACCCTTAGGCAATCTTCTAGCAATAAGGGCTTTGAGCTCATCCAATTCTCTTTCTTGCTCTTCCATCTCTCTCTTTTCTCTGTCATATCTGGAAACCCAACATGAACTCTTTCTCGGATCATACTTCTACTTCCCGGATACAGAGGCTCTAAATGCAGTCTTAGATTTTCCATGTTATTCTCCAAACTCATTCAATTCAAAAGCAAGAAGCTTATTGACCAACATGTCCCTTGTCACAGTAGTCACACTTCAGATCTCCTCAATAACAACTACTTTAGGCTTGTAAGTAGGAGGAAAAGATCTCAACACTTTAGGAACAATCTCATCTTCTTCAAGAGTTGCACCAACATATCTGATACCTAGGACAAGTTCATTCACCTTATCCATAAAGGTAGATATGTTCTCATCTTCTCCCATCTACAACGTCTCATACTTTCCTTTCAAACTCTGTAGCTTAGCAACTTTGACATGTTTATCTCCTTCATATAAGGTTTCTAACTTCTTCCAGATCTCATGTGCAGTCTGCAAACCCATCACATTAGTCATCTCTGAATCAGTCAGGACACTCAATAGTGCTTCCTTAGCTCTTATGTTATGTTTGACAGAAATAACCGAACCATTCTAAGGAACATTGTAGGTATTCTTTGTAATCTTCCAATAATCATCTCCAAGACATTTCAAATGAACTTCCATCCAGTCCTTCCATATAGTGTAATCATTTCCATCAAATCTCAAATTCTCCTTCTTGAACACATAGATTGCCATCCCAAATCTCCTCAAGAAGTCAATATTCTTTTGGATGATCTAGCTCTGATACCAATTGTTGGCAACAAAAATGAAGGAAAAATGAGGGGGGGGGGGGGGGGTGAATCAGTTTTCACCGGATTAAACAATTTAAGCACAATCTCAAATTTGATCAACTGCAAAAAGAATAAGATAAACACAATAACAACAACACACATAACACCAAGATTTTGACGTGGAAGATCCAGTTAAGGGAAAAATCATGGTGGGAACCTATGTATAATAAGATAATACTCAATAGTAGTATGTGTAAATATCACAATGGAGAATGCACATGTATTTAGGCACATTGCCTAGAGCTCACTGCTCAAAATATAATGAATTGGAAGGCTCCAACCCTCAGGGAAGGTTCACTACCTTACAATAATTTTCGGACCACAATCTAGTTAAGATGAGCTGAAAGATTAGCATCTCCTAATGCCTGATGACAATTGTGCTTAAGCTCATTTGTCTGCTCTGCAACACTCTTTGGTCAATACACTACAATGAAAGATGAATTCATGTATTCAAACATACACCATGCTTTGAAAATGCAGGCTCAACCATGACACCTAAATTACATGAATATAACACCTATTATACAAATCATCAACTTTGAATACAAGGTTGGCCAAACCCTCAACACCTAATTACAAAATTATATCACACGATACATAAATAAACCACCAGACCAATACAATACCATAGATAACATAGCATGGACCCTAATCAAATCCTCAAACATGCAACACCACTAGAAATCTTGTCAAGATCAAACGCAACATGCTACACCACTGAAAAATACCGCATAACATGAAGAATATCACTGGACCCATAAGATCTTCAATAAAATGCACAATGATGAATGCGGACCACCAAAACAAAGAGGACACAATTAGGAAACACCAACAAACATCTTAGAACTATCCACAATAGCTGCACCAATACCACTTATTCAAATCTTCATCGATCAACACACTAACACTCAAGAACACTTAACAACAACTGGGACCAAAAAGATAACTTGTAGAGAACCAAATCATGAACCATCTAAAATGAAGATACACATGAACATTCCAAACACTCTCCCAAATCCTCAACCAAAGATATGATCATACTGGAGCACAATGCATCAAGGATGAAAACACTGCAACATAGCCAACTCAACTAACTGCAATCACTAGAGCACCAAAACACAGGAATATGTTGACATCAATGATAACAACATATCCTAGCAACAACAATATCCAAAAAGCTAAGAGCATAGTTTTAGAAAAAGATACTAAATTTGTTGGATATTTTTGGAGAACATTTTAGAAGAAGATGAGAACAGATTTGAAATTCAGTTCTACTTTTCACCCACAAACTGATGGACAAACAAAAGTAGTAAATAGGAATTTGAGAAATTTGATGAGATTCTTAGTTGGAGAGAAAAACAGATGTTGGGACTTGGTTCTTACACAAGAAGAGTTTGCCTACAACAATTCAGTGAACAGGAGTACCGAAAGAACACCTTTTGAGATTGTTACCGAAATACACCCTAGAGACATATCAGAGCTGAGGGATATCATTAATGAGGATAAAAGGAGTGCAGAAGCATAAGTATTTGTAGAGCATATGAAGACAGTACATAGTCAGGTCAAACAACATTTGGAGGACAAGAACAATAGGTATAAAGAAAAGGCAGATGAAAAGAGGAGACACAAAGAATTTGAAGTTGGAGATGAAGTGATGGTGTATCTAAGAAAAGAAAGATTTCTCATTGGTAGCTATAATAAGTTGAAGATGAGGAAGTTTGGACCTTGTAAGATCTCGAGGAAATTTAGTTTTAGAAATGCATATGAAGTGGAGTTACGTGATACCTTGGGTATTTCACCTATTTTCAACATTACAAACCTACATCAGTATAATGAGACATAATTTAGTGAAGACAACGCAACAGACTTGGAGAAGCAGATGCCCCAGAGGGTACCAGATCAGATTGAAGAGATTTTGGATAGCAGAATTGGGCATAGCACCCGAGGCAAACAATACGAAGAGTATTTTGTGAAGTGGTAGGATATACCAGTTGAAGGCTCATCATGGATTTCTCAGGCTGAGGTAGACCTTATTGGTTTTCCTCTGGCCCCCACAAAGTGAGGGACTCAATTTTTATCAACCCCGAATGTCTGATGCAGGAGCATCCTTGGTTCTTGGCATTATTGCATCACTAAAAAAAACATTTCATTTCAATTTGGCTTTGCAATTTTAACATTCTATTTTGTGTTTTACCGCATTTTCTCACCGATTCTTGCAGAGCTAGATTTTGTTCATGGACATGTTCGTCTACCTTATCCTAGGTCTGCGGGTCATTTGGATTTTTTTTTGGAAAGTTATCACTTCTGAAATGCGGGAATTTTTTTTGGCCTGTGCACTGGAGCTGCCTGGACCTATTTGCTAATGGAGAATCTTGAGGATCATTTTCATAGCTTGCGGAGCCTAATTTCATATCCTCCGATGTTCCTTGGTTCGTGGCTAACCTTCCCTTGGGTCTGCACATCATTCTATGTTGTTTTCGAAGGAATTAATTTGGCAGAGGCCGACTTAGTTGTTTTACACGTTACACTTATAGACACCCAAAATTGTCCAGTCTAATTAAATAAATATTTTATTTATTTAATTATCTAACCTAGTTCTTCTATTAATTAAATAAATCTTTATTTATTTAATTAATTCATTTATCCTCTTCTAGCCTTATTTCTCATTTAAATAAATACATTTATTTATTTAAATTACCCTTTTCTTAAATTAAATAAATATCTTATTTATTTAATTGATCTCACTTCTTCTATTAATTAAATAAATATTTATTTATTTAATTAATTCATTAACCTTTTCTACCTATGACACATGTCATTCATCTCTTAATTCATACACTACCTACCCCTCTTATTATTTTATTATTTCTTTTACCTACCCTCTAATCATAGCCGACCTCCTTTTACACCTCTTAATCTTATCCCTCCATTTCATATTGTGTCTTCTATATAAGGAGATGCCTCCTTCATTATCAAACCCTAATCAATGATCTTAATGACTTGACTGCACTACGATCCTACTTGCAACCACATTCCATTCTTTGTTGAGCTCTTGTGCACATAAAATCTGAGAGCAAATATATCAAGCAAGATCAATGGAGATAGGAAGAATGGAGATCCAAACCCTATTGGACATGTGATGGTATAATCTTTGTGATTTCATTTGATTTGCATTGTCTTAGGTAATCTTCATATGTTATGGTGGATCTTTGTTGTTGTTAGGCTAGGGTTTTGTGGTTGAATTCATTTAGCCTTTCAATATCGTTATTATTGTTATCCATTTTCACCATATACAACACCTTCTTCATCGACCTTTTTTTTTCATCTTGGGCCAATGTGTAGTACCCCTTCCCTAATCAGACTCTTTTAAACCAGTTTGACCTTGGTTGATTTTTTTGTGGCTTCTTGGATGGTTGATATACCATGCTGTGATGTTATATTTAGGTATTATGCTATGATACGTTATGCTTTGATTTAAGTTTCAGTGTATGATGTTACACATTATTTCCTTACTGATGGTTAAATGTTATTATATTGGAACACTAACACGGACTAACACATTTATTTTATGCATGCGATGTGTAATATACATGTTTCATGTTTGTAAGTGTATGGGGTGCGAGGAGATGATTTTCCTTCACTCATTTCGATGAGATAGGGAATGCCACAATTCTCCTTCACTAGTGAGCATTGTCAGTCGTCCGTCAGTTACCTATGTCTGGTATGCGGGTCATGAGTTTATATGGTTTTCTTGAGTTGCATGTTATGCATTTGTGAAATTGACTATTAAATCTTAAAGTGATTAATTAGTTAAATATGTTTATTGCGCATTCGTAAATAAAAGGATTAAATTAAATAGGACCCTTTTGTGTGAGCAATCAATAAATCAAATTGTTAATTCATGTTACTAGCAAGTTTGATTAATTGTTATTTTCAAAATTGTGAATTAAATCATTTGTATGCATTTTGGAAAAAGTTTATTGGAAACTAGAAAATTAAAATCTTACCCTCATTGACTTTTTAAAATAGAAATTTTAGTTTTGAACTAAATTGAGAAAATTAAATGAGGGAGAGAATTTTTTTTTTTGGAATATTAACTAATTGGAAATGATTTGATTGGTTAATAATAATTTCAACCTAAAATAGATTTTTAGGTCAAAAATTTCTTTTTTAACCAATATTTTTTCATGAAATTGGAGAGGCTGTTTTTTTGGGGGTTTGGATTGAAAATTTTGGGGGCATCTCTCATTGAAGAAATTCTTTAGTTTCGGGTTGAGCTCTTCTTCAAATTACTTCCAAGATTGCTTATAGAGGTTGGTTTCTTGTTTAATTCCTTTTTTTTTAGAAGAAATTTATTTGATTTGAAAGATCTCTGTGTGTGTGTTTTGTTTGAAAAATTATTTAAATTTGTGGAATAAGGAAGAGTTGCAATTAAATTTTGAATTCAGATCCTCCTTGATTTCATTTCCAATCTCCAAATCAATTTCTTCATTGTTCAAAATTGATTTCAAATTGAAAATGGGTGTGACTATTCTCAGTGGAGTTTTGCTAAAAATTTCATATGGATGCTTTCAAATTTTGTTTTTTAAATTGAGAAATTAGTTTATGTATGGCGAAATTGGAGTGGGGAATGTTTAGAAACTATTAAAATTCACCCCTGTATGGGGTTATGCTGGTGAAATTTTCCCAGTTTGAGTTTTCTGGGACTGGTTATTTTCAAAAAAAATTAAATTATTTTCCCTTTTTATTTTCCCTATCTTTTTTTGAGTTTGTATGTTTTGGAAGTTTACTGTTTAAAAAATAAATTAGATTGTATTCTGGAAAAAACTCCCAGAAATTTTCTACCGAGTCTAAGAAATGGGGGGGGGGGGATTGTTTGAAAACCATGTCACTCGACCCATAGTTGGGGAGTCGAAGCTTCCTCAAGCCACAGGAAGTGGCCATGGCTGTGGAGGTTACATCATGATCTCCACACAACCAGGGCTATGGGGAGACCACGACATGGTCCCCACAACAACCTACCTCCCTTTGGGGAAGGAAGGCCCACGTGAAAGTCCACGCGGGTAAAAAAAAAAAGAAATAACATTTTTTTTTTGATTGGTAATTTTTTTGTTATATTGATTTCCAAAAAAGAGATACAATAATCCGAGGCCATACTAGATTTCAACATCGGCCCAAAAAACTAACAGCCCTAACCTACTATGGAGAGCATTCAAGCTAAAAAGGAAATAGAACACCAGTGTTGTGCATCTCTGCACTAAAATATTACAGTCATCCATAAAATATATTTTTTTAAAGACAACAACAAAAGTAAAGCAAAAAAAAATTTATAAACCCGTTGCCGCTCAGTCGATATTACTCTGGTTCGTCTGCTTCTCCTCCTCATTTGCAATGTCTGCCAGTGCTTTTCCTTTTGGTACTTCGGTCTTCATTTTTGAGATGCAATCCAAATTCCCGAAATCAGGGTCTCCTTCTAGACTTGCTAAAACCTGGACCGCCCGCCCTTCCTCAAATTGGTCTCGCAATTCTCTCCCCACCTCCATATGCGCCACCACCTTGAGGGCTTTCAGCACTTCATCTGTTCTTATTAGTTTGACACAGAGCTTCATGGCTTCCCAGCCTATGCGAGTTCACTCACAACATTGCTCCTTTATTCAGTTTTTCAGCCCTCGAACAAAGGGTAATATCTCCTCCTCGAAATCTCCTTCCCGAATGCGGATTCTAGTCTAAGGGATAACCAACTCCAAAATGGAGTCAAGGTTGATCAGATAGTCCCTGTCAATCAACTTTGTCATCATGAGCTTTATTTTCTCCACTTCTGGTTCAAATTCGCATGCCCATGCCATAATCAAGGAATAAACCTCCATATTCATCCTGTACCATAAGTGAATGTGCACCAACTCCTCCCCCAACATTAGACGCGCTGCACTCCACAGTTTCTCTTCTTTGTATTTGAAGAGTCCCTGCATTCTTTTATCCGATATCGTCCCCAGAAAAGGAACCAATTTCTTTTTTGTTCTTAGAGTAAAATTAGCCTCCATTGAACCTGCACAAAAACTGTTAACTCCAAACACTACAATGTAAATGACATAAAAACTCTCATTAATCCACTTATTTGATAATACTTCGCTCATAAACCAAAGTAGTAGTTCCTCCGCCGTCATTTGCGACGGGTCATAAATGCATAAAAAATGATATAAAGGGAAAAAGATTTCACAGCAGATTTGCTGCCCTCTGCCATTATCTCGAACAGATACTCTGCACTCGGTAACTGCCTCATTAATTACAGTGCCTTTGAGAGGGCGTACTTGTCATTACGGGCTGCCTTGTGTGCTTATTGATTATTTCATGCTTCTAGGACTGCATTAACTCCACTTCCACACTCTGCCATCTCCCTTCCACCACTTGGCCATTTGGCTTGTCATGTCACATCCGATGTTGGAGAGGAGGTCCGCCACTGCATTTGCACCTCGCCTGACGTGGGAGACCCAAAACTCCTCAAAGAGGTTGAGTTTTTCTTGAATGATCTGTCATGCCCAAACTTTTGGGCACAAACGAGATAATTTTTTTTTTTTGAATCACAACTTAAAACATTAAATTTGCTAACATGTAATGCACTAGCAATTTTTGTCTTAACTATGTGTGAGTAACTCTAACCTCTAACTCAAGTAAATGATATTAATTTAAATCAAATGCGGAACACTAAAAGAATTATTTATTATCTCATCGATTTTAATCAATAAATTAATTTAGTCAATTAATGGACGTAGATAAAATTAATCTCCAATAACCATTAATTGATTTTTGGGACTAATTAAATTAGTCCTAGCACTTAGTTTATAAATGTCTATATTTTATTTTAACAATAATTAAAATGTGTTTAAACTAGATCAACTAGAGGGTCAATTAAATTCATAATGACATTTGTCCTATAAAGTTTAATCTCATAAACCTATATCTAGGTGGACTAAAATTATTCTCCATAGCCAAATAATTTACAAACAGAATAAATTTCCTAAATCATTATCTCCAAACTAATTTAAAATTTACGATTTCATATTTAAATGTTTATTTAACATATATAAAATATGAATGTTAAATAAACTAATTATATTAAAGTCAAATTTATACATACATAATTTTAAAATATATATATATATAAATATACATATGATTATATATATATATATAATACACTGATATATTTATATATGAGGTTATTCCCCCTTTTATTTAAACATACCTTATTAACCAAAATACACAAGAACCCTAATTTTTTTATTATTATAAAATGCCCCCTTTTTTTTTAAATTCCTTTATTACTTCTACTATCTTTCGAATACCCTAACTCAAACTAGGTTAGGGTTTTGAATCTTTTCCTTGTTGCAAGGGGGCCGAACGAATGTGAATGGTGGAGGGCGAGCGGTGGATTTTTGAAGAGGCGGAGGCCATGGGGGCGGCTCCTCACAGGAATGGCCACTACCGAGCCTATGGCTCGTGGCCCACAGAGGCGACCTAGGCCGCCACTGTGGGACGTGGCCCGCAGCCCGGCAGTGCCACCATTGTGGGGCGCCGCCCACAAAGGGGGCCGAAGCCTCCCACTGTGGGTTGCGGCCCACAGTGGCAGCTGCGACCGCCGCTGGAGGGTCGCTGCCCACTGTGCAGGGGGGGGGGGGCGTCTTGTGGGGACATTCGTAGGGGCCGAGCCCCTTTCCAAGGTCCTTCAAATATTTATTTATTTATTTTGTTTTGTAAATGTTTTTTTATAAAAATAAAAATAAAAATATATTTTAATATAAATATAAATAAATAAGTATATATATATATATATATATATATATATATATATATATATATATATATATATATATATATATATATATATATATATATATATATATATATATATATATATATACACACACACATATATTTTGGATACTCGTTAGATTTAGGACTAAATTTTCTTTTAAGCAATATATATTATTATTATTATTTTTCTTTTAAAAAAAAACATAGAACATATTATTAATAATCCTCAGATTTAAATCAAGGTCATATTTTTTTTGTTTTAAATCCCAAGTTGCTATAATCTGAGATAAATTATTTAACCTTAGATTTATTTTAAACAAATGATAGAATTCAATATTTAAACAACATCTAAATACAAAAGATATTAATTAAATTAGATAGGCTATTTAACCTTAGATTTTATATTCTGGAATAAGTAAATGATTGACAAAGTTCAATAAATCTAATCAGCAACTATATAAATGACAGAGTTTAATAAGATATATTCAGCAACTACATTAACCTAGATTATTTTAATTAATCTTAGAGATATGCATGAGGAAATAAACTGAACATTTATTTTTAGAAGTCACATGCAAATTTAAACTTTCCATTTTCAAAACTAACATGCATACTACAAATATAATTTTAATAACTATAGGGAACTTAATCCAAGATAAACATATATATATATATATATATATATATATATATATATATATATATATATATATATTGCAACAAAATAAATAATGCATTCCTTTAGAGTACATTTAAAATACATTATAGCCATCAACACAAATGGGTGTGATACCCAACTAGTCTCTCATTTCTATTAAATGAGGACTTAAATTAAAATAAATACATTTTCTTTTCAAAGTAATTACATCATATAGTTTTCCATCCACACTGTTGCAACTTAAAATATAAAATATTCTATCTTCAGTTCTTTTTCTGCAAACAAATAAGTCCAACAACTTCTACTTGTCCTTTTCTTTTCTTCCAACAACCTGCAATAAAAGCATTGGCTATGACCATGGAGTGCTCACCTCCCAGCCTAGGCTTACTAGAAGCCACCCCCCGAGCTTGGAGAACCAAGCCCTAGACAGGTTACACACATGCAAACATAACAAGCAGGGAAAAACAAACACAACAACATATTCCCTGTTAGGATTCCCACAGATACTGAGAGGGGGGGGTGAATCAGTATCTAACCGATGAATAGAGTTTCTTAACTTAAAGCATGTAGAACATATTATAACAATGTACCGGTATGCAAGAAATAATGCAATAAATAGATTTAAAAGCATCCACATGAAAAGCACACCATGACACAAGGATTTAACGAGGAAACCCAGTGTGGGAAACACCTCGGTGGGATTTGTGACCCACAATATTCACTTACTGGCCAATAAGAGAATATTACTGCTACAAGAGGGGCCTGCACATGCAGGAAGGCCAACTACCTAGAGCTCACTGCTCAAACACAAAATGGGAAGTCTCATTGACTTACAATGTGGATTATACAAATCCAATATCTTGTACTGCTTTACAATAGCATCTATAATGCTAGATCCAGTACTGGTTTCTGCTCTATTCTTTACATAAAACCTTTAACCTATATTTCACATAATAGGTCTTCCTAATATCTTTTTCTTATCTCTTACAAAATGTCTACAATGATCTCTCTTATATATAAGAGTCATTTTACAACTTGCCAAGTCGGCTTACAAAATTTTTACAATAATAAACAAAATATAATATATCAAAAATCCTATCAACCTCTGTGTCAGTATGCTTCCTTTCTCTGTGCCGGTGTAATGCATTGTTGGTGTAATGCCTTGCCGGTGCCATAGGATTGTAAGGTTGCCATCAATGACAAAACCTTCAATCACCTACAATGTCTCATTGGAGTGTGCATATGCCAACAATCTCCCCCTTTGGCATTGATGGCAACACTCATGAGAAAATTCAAAAATGTATCCAAAACTGTAATCCAAAAATGTTTCCAAAAATATGTTACCAAAAATGTAAGAACTCCCCCTGAGTAGATAAGTCTTTTTCCGGTTATTTTCTCATACTACTACTCCCCCTTTGGCATCAATGATGAAGGTTGTCAAGATGTCAGTAGAGTTGTAGTCTCAACCTTGTAACTGAGTGGTTACAATTTGAAAAAGATCTCCCAAAATCAAGTTTATACTTTCCATAAACTTCTTGCTGTCCTTTATTGTTGTCTCTGTTCTTTTAACTGTACCAATGAGGTGCTACATATGCTCTGCCAATGTTTTCTGTTCCTGTACCAGTGCCTCAGATATTTCCTTCCGTAATGATGCTAGATAGTCCAATCTTGGACTCAGTTTTAGTCTCAAATTCTTTGCCTTATTTACTATTCTCTCCTTTTCTCTTTCTAACTTAAGTAACTCTTCCTCAAAACTTGTTATCCTTTGCTCAAAAAATGATAATGTATCAGGTGAGTTAACAAAATTATCAGCAAGTTTATTGATTTCATCCTATACCTTGCTCATTTTCTTATCTATGTCTACTGTCAAAAAGTTTGTCTTGCAGGTGTCTTTGTACAGAGTTTTGTATTCTTTCAATAAGTTACATAGTTCCGGTAGAAGTGTGTCAAAATCCCTAGTACACTTCTTTATCTGATCTTCAAAGAATTTTTTCTTTTCAATTTCTACCTTATTCTTCAATGTCTCTTCCTTTATTTGCTCAATAGTCATTGTGTTCTCAGTGATGTATTTACACAAAGTATCAAGTTGTTTTAAAGAGTCCTTATTATCTATGTTACAGTTAGGAGCTATTACCTTCAAAATTGGGATTGTGTCATCTATAACTTTATAAGCTTGTGAACTACAATTGGTTATCCTTTTGATTGAGTCCAAAAGTACTTCAGTTACATTTGTTGATTTGTGACCTGCTGAGGAGGAACTAACATTCTGAATTCCACTAGTGGAGGAAGTAACCAAGCTTGTTGTGACCTCTGGTAGGTTAGTTTGTGTTTCCATTTACTTAAGCAATGGTTTGTGTACTTTTCCTGTTGCTGGTTGTACTATTTCCTCATGACTCTGTTCCTGTACCTGTTCCTATTTCAGAGCCTTTTTCTCTTCTTGTTTCTCTGTCAGTTCTCCTGTGTTATCATCTGTCGGTTTCTGTTGTGTTTGATCAGTTTGCTCAGTTACCGGTGGCTCACTAGCCATATCTATTTTGCCGGTTGTATCTTTGTCTATCACAATGTTGACCTTTTGTGTGTCAACATCAACTGTGTTTAGTACCTCAGGATTAGGATTAGTATCCTTTATGTCCATACTCTCATCTGCCGGTTGATCTTCAGTAGTTTTTACCGGTGATGTAATTTGAGGCGGTGGGGATAAGTTATCTTTAACTTTGATGCTCAGGGGTCCACCAACCTTTCCTTTTCCCTTGTCTCTTTCCTTCTAGTATACCTTTATTGGTTTGGGGTTCTTGTACTCTTCCTATTTTTCTTTCTCAACAAGAAATATGTCCCATGCATTTTCTGTTTCTTCAGTTACCTCATTAACTCTTCCAACCATTAAAGCAATATGCTAGTGTGCAGTAGAGAATACTAACCGGTTGGCTTTAGCAATTAAGTCATCTATCTCCTTAGGTGAGTTTACTAGGTAAACAACTAGTAACTTTTCAATTTTGATTTTCTTATCAAGCTCTATAATAGATTGTCTTCTTGCTTCCAGTCTTTTGAACAGTTCATCTGGTATTTCATCTATCACTTCCATCAAAAATTTCTTATACATGTCCATGTGCAAAATAACATTGTTTTCCACTTGTTCTTTTTCATCTGCTGTCAAAGTGTCATAGACCTTTCCTATGTTTTTGAGTTTCCCTTCCTCTGTAATTTCATTTAGCAATATGTTAAGAGGGGCCAAGTTTTGTTTTGTTCTCTTCTTCTTCTTGGGTGTCAGTTTCTTCTTAGGTGTAGTCTTTTTAACTGGAGACCTCACTACTTGCTATTTCTGTCTAGTTCTCCTAGGTGAGGGTGTGGTTGTCGGTGAAGGATCTCTTTTCCTTACAACTCTCTTGAAAGTTGCAGGCATGTCACTCTCCAAGGACCGGTGATAGGTGAGTTTCAAGTTGTGGGCTTGCTAACTCATCCTCAGTGATACCGGTTTGTTTCAGTATATCTTCTTTAATAGCCTTTGCCTGTCTAGAACCTCTTCTCACAACTGCCTCAACCTTTTTCACTCTCTTTTTAGATTTTATTTGACTTTCTATGGTCTCAGCACTACCAAATACTTCTTCCTTTGGTTCATTTGGTGCTTCAAGAAGTGCTTTAACATAAGTCTCAATTATATGATCATCAGTCTCATAACCCATCTCTGTTACCTAGATTGTTCTAGGGACGACTGCTTCCATCCAGATCTCATCCTTTTTGATTACAAACCATATATCATCCTTGTATTTGTCAACAATCTTTTGTGATAATTTGATTCTCTTCTTCATTTTGGCCTTAAGTGCTTGAAAGTATTCATGGATATTCTTTTCCTTGTCTTCACCCATGTTATTCAATAGTTCTGTTAACTATTTTCCTATCGGTATATCAAATCCAAGTACTTTATAGCCTATACCAGGAACTTGTTTGGTTATGTGTAGCATCAAGCATACAAGCAGATTACCAAACCTAAAAGTTCCTTTCTTATCTTTCTTTATCTTGCCTAAGTTGTTAATTAACTCATCTTTTAACCATTCACATATGTCAATTTTCACATTGTCTGTAACCATATCATAACACTCTTAATGCACAAACTGGAAACTGAGTTGAGTCTATTTGCATGAGTAGCTTTATACCCTAAAATCATGCTAACAAATCTCACATTTATATCTATTACATCATTTACCCTCAAGGACCTTCTGTCGGATGTTGCACTAGTTAAGTTCATTACTAGGTCATTGGAGACCTTTTTAGTCTTGTCTAGTCTTTTACCGGTGGAAGGTAACCCTGTGATAGCTTTCACAGCTTCCTTTATAATTTTGTGAATTTCATCTAACTAGAAAAATTCACCATATACCCTGCTTAAGACTATCCTAATCACATCCTTGGGAAATTCAGGAATGCAGAGGATTTCAGTAAATCCTAGGGTTTCAATGATTTTATATTCTGGTTTTACATTTCCAAAATTATCACATATGACAGATTTATACATTGTTTTGATCTCTTCATCTCCCAATTCCTCTATGTTACAGTGAATGTAAATTCTGGGGTCTTTAGCATAAACAACTCCTTTTGGTATTTGAGAGAAAGCACCTATATTGTCATCTTTCTTTTCTACCTCGAGAACTAGTTGAAATACGGGCCTAGGGCATTTTATAACCTTGACTACAGTAGGGTTTGCTATATATTCAAGTTTAGAGGTGGATGCCATGATGATAAATTCCTTTTTCTGCCTTTGGATGGATTGATTGCTTGAAGTGCTTTGCCTCTTTGCTCGAAATCCCTTAGCTCTGCAAATGTCGCGCTCTTCGAATGTTTGAAATCTTGGTGAAGTGAAATGGAGCCAAAACCACAAATTTATAATGTTTATTTGCCATCTACCACATTTAATGCATGCCGGTTAAGTAGTCACTTAACATTGTCTGCCGGTAATGAAGTAATTTCCAACTTCTCATCTCTAACTGAGGGAATTATAGCATATGTGTCATTAGATTGCCAAACCCTCAAGGAAACTTTCTTCAATTAGATGAAGAACTTCCTACCGGTGGAGCACTACTCAGTCCTACCGGTGGAGTAATACTCTGTTCTGCTGGTGGAGTGTTGATTGGTTCTACCGGTGGAGGAGTATTCCCAACATTTAGATCAGCTTTTCTAATTCATTGTTTTGAGAATTCTTGTTTTACCTCTTCAACTTTTTATTTCCCTTTCAAGCTAGAAATTTTGTTATCTGTCGGTGATCCTTTACTTCTAGAAAATTTTGCAATATGCCCAATCTTGTTACATGCATAACAAGTCACATTATTCTTCTGAATAGCCTTTCCATAACCTATGCCTATTTGTGTTCTACATTGATTAGATAAATGTCCAAATCTTCCACAAACATATTATCTCACATTCATTCTGCAATTTTCAGAGTTGTGACCAACTTTGTTGCATTTTGAACATTGACTGGTGGGTGTGTTGATATTCTGATAATTTCTAGATCTACATTCATTTGCTCTATGACCATACTTATTATAGTTAAAGCATTTTCCATTGAATTTATAAGCATTAGGTTGCCTTGCCGGTTTGCTATGATCTTGTGTGTTTGCAATACTGGAGCTTTCACCAACTTCAAAGCCAATTCCAGAAGTGTCACCCTTAGGTTTTTGATTATTCAACAAGGTTCCAAGTTCCTCAGAGCTTTTCTTGAATTTTTCTTTATGTTGATTTGCAGTTTCTAGTTCTCTTTCTAAGACTTCTTTCTACCTCATCAGTTTATTGGAGTCTTTCTGAGTGTGCATCGGATCTGTCTTCAATAGATCATTTTGATAGCTAAGTCTTGTGTTCTCATTTTCTGCATCACTTAGTCTTCTGGTCAATTCTTCTTCATTCTTCTTCCTATCTTCAATTTCCTTACAGAATCTCATAGTCATATCCCGCATCTCATTCTTTGTTGTTATGTTCTCTTATTTCAGCTTGTTTATCATATCATTAAGTGATTCTTTTTCATCATTCTCATTTTGCATCTTTTCACAAACTTCTCTTCTCTTGTTTCTTGCAATAGTAAGATTCTCTTGAAGTGCCTGAATGATATCCTGAGCTGCTTTTAGATCATCTTCTAGTTTAATATTTTTCAATTTCTCTGCATCATATTCTGAAAGAGCTACTTCAAGTTGCTTCATCAGGTTTTCCATATCTACCAGTGTCAAGATCTTCCTCAAGCTGTTAGGCTTCTGAAAATAGAGGACCAAGCTCTAATACCAATTGTTAGGATTCCCACAAATACTGAGAGGGGGGGTGAATCAATATCTAACCGATGAATAGAGTTTCTTAACTTAAAGCATGTAGAACATATTATAATAATGTACTGGTATGCAAAAAATAATGCAATAAATAGAATTAAAAGCATCCACATGAAAAGCACACCATGAAACAAGGATTTAACGAGGAAACCTGGTGTGGGAAAAACCTCGGTGGGATTTGTGACCCACAATATTCACTTACTGGCCAATAAGAGAATATTACTACTACAAGAGGGGCCTGCACATGCAAGAAGACCAACTGCCTAGAGCTCACTGCTCAAACACAAAATGGGAAGTCTCACTGACTTACAATGTGGATTATACAAATCTAATATCTTGTACTGCCTTTACAATAGCATCTATAATGCCAGATCCAGTACCGGTTTCTGCTCTGTTCTTTACATAAAACCTTTAACCTATATTTCACATAATAGGTTTGCTTAATATCTTTTTCTTATCTCTTACAAAATGTCTACAATGATCTCTCTTATATATAAGAGTCATTTTACAACTTGCCAAGTCGGCTTACAAAATTTTTACAATAATAAACAAAATATAATATATCAAAAATCCTATCGGCCTCTGTGTTGGTGGTCTGAGTGCTGGTGTAGAGTCTGATCTTGCTAGAGCCAGTGTAATGCATTGCTGGTGTAATGCCTTGTCGGTGCCAAAGGATTGTAAGGTTGCCATCAATGACAAAACCTTCAATCACCTACAATGTCTCATTGGAGTGTGCATATGCCAACATTCCCAACCAAGGCTACACTGCACCACACAATGTGATGTCTTTTCAAGGGTGGTAGTGGACCAAGTACCCTGAGGAGACTGCAAGTATGGTAAAACATAAAGCCACCTCATGGCACAAACAAAGATATATCATAAGTATAATAACCCCACATCCTTATGCCCCCCAAGGCATTCATGCCTTATTTCCCTCTTTATGACCCCCAAATGCATAAACAAGCCATGCAACAAGGGTCACATAAATATCCCTTGAGATCACTCTCATAATGAGAGCCTCTCACTCGAGGGATGTCAAACTTCTACCACCCACAAGACCATCCTCTCTCCCAAGAGTAGGAGGCCTTGGTTACTCCCAAAACACAAAATGCATACAAGAAATCAACGTCATAATGTGTAATAATTTTCACAAAATAAAATGCAAGAGAACAACTTTTTCCACACAAACAATCTTTCCAAAATAACATGCAACATGAAAGAAAACAAGAAGAAGTTAAACCAACCTTCAAACTGCCCAAAGGTATGCTAAATCTAGTTGAGGATGAGCAGCCCCATTCCACAATCCTTGTTTCTCTACACTTAGCCAAATTCCTATACCAAATCTTTTTCTTTCAAAATTGCATTGTCTCCAAAAATGGAGAGTGGGTGATTACCCACAAAATCTCTCATTCTTGCCTAAGAAGACCTCAGTGAGAGTTCTCACAAGTTTCTAAAATTGAAAAAGGAAAAAGTCCGAAAAAGATAAAAAAGGGATCTCTCATCAAAAAGGAAAGTTAACTAACCTAGATGATGCCTTCTAAATTCAATTTTCGCACATCTTAGAAAACTCACTTTTTGGGATGACTAAACAGTCACATGGGAGTAGACACATGCCTAAAAACGCTCCTAACCTATAGGTATACCTTATGGACTGTAGGAAACACCTTTAAACTACCCTTAGGAGTCCATTTGACCCCTTTTAAACCCATCTGAAGTTAACTTTCGGGTCAAACCTAAGTTGACCACCCCAAAGATTCTCTACCCAAGGAAAATATAGAACCACATTAAATTATTTGAAAAAGATATGGTTAAAACAACTCCCTTCAAGAGACAATTCAAAAATCAAGACATAAATCATCACATGTGTCAAGTGACACAATAAAATACTTTTCAACATTGCACATGAAATTTTGTCTCTTGTTGGATTTACACAAATTAATAAATTCAAATTAACACACATGCAACATACACTTTCACAAATAAAATACAATAGAAACGGGGTGTTGTCTCTCCAAATAGACAAACCGTGGTTTTACGAATGTACATAGGTCTAGGTTTGGTTCTCCATAATGTTTCCATGGTCACATGGATAATTTTCTTGCACATCTCAATTACACATTAGTAATTCCAAATAACCTCATATAATATTAAACACATGAATAAGAATACACATCAAACACTCTGCATACAATTTACATTTAAACAAATCGATATATCTTATATCCAAATAAATCCACATAAGCAATTATCATAATCCTCATAATTTTGATCCATACATAAGACATGCATCCTATTTCTATCATCATAGTAAAGTCCTGCAAATCCAATAATGACATACATCATCTCAAAGTTATCCTATTATAGAATCATATAAAGTTATGTATCTATTACACATCAAAATGTACACCTCAAGGTGAAATGATTCTGTAACCTAGTTCAATTACTTTTCTCACCAATCTATCCATCTGACATAGCCCATCCTATTGAATTATAGCATTTATTAGTAAGGTCAACCATGGTCAACTGAGTTAACTAGAGCTTGATCGGGGAGGGGCTCTACATCCTCCTCCCCTAGAGATCGACTTACTCCTGGAAGTCGCATGAGCAGAATACGAATTAGGGACATAACATTTCCCACAATTTCAAAAGGTTACTCTAAATCTTATCTTGCCTACTAGAAAGATGCATTACCAAAACCAACTTATTATTGTAATTAGCTTACTATCTTCATAAGGTTAAATTCTTACATTTCCCTTCCATCTCAGGTAGGTGTTTACAAATTTCTCTTTCAACAACTTACGTTAATGCACCATCCAAATTATATCAATAACACACATCAACTCCCAAAATCAAGGTTACACATAATAGTTTACTTATTAATTTCCTAGGAGTCATACTTATTAAGGGTTCATGTAAAATATGTTTATCCCACTGCAATTGTCATCCATGCTCGCCACTAAAGAGAATTGACATCATAGTTTATCCATAATGAATCTACTTATTTTACATCAAGGTGCCTCATAAGGGGGTTAATCACATATTTGGTAAACCACCCTAGGTGCATGATTTCTTCCAACATCCTTACGAAACAAGGGATAATCAAGCTTAAGCTCTTTGAATCTACCCATAGGTAGGGAAATTTTCTACTCCTAGGGCCCACAATGCTTGGTATTTCTAGGCACCAAGGTTTTATTTTCTTAGGTACATTATTCACAAAACCCAAACATTAAGGTACATAACCATCCCATTCTAAGGGAGTGATGAAAATTAATAATTATTATTTCTTTTTGATCTCATCCATGCAATCATCTCCATACACATGCCAAATTTTACCAGTCTGCAATTATCATCACTTTCGCAATTCATTAGGTCTAGATCACACACACACTTACACACACACACACACACACACACACACACTTACACACACACACACAGACATATATATGTATTTTTTTTTTAATTTATTTTTTGTTATAAATTTCCCCTCTTAGATTACTCATAAATAATTTTATTTAGGAAAATATTCCTTTCTTTACCCTATATTCGAAATAACATTCTTTGTTTATTTTGTGTGCCTAACTTCAGTCCTTGCGGTATTCTCCCTTGACACACTATCAGTGGTTCAACGATCATGATAGACATTACACAAATCACATCACTAGGGCTAGCTATAATAATGTCAAAATGACCACTTGACACTTTAAAAGATTAAAATAAAAGTTACTTTTACCAAGTCTAATCAAAGAAGAAAAGTGCCGGCAATTGAGAGATATTAAAATTAGCAACATGGCAAGTGCCATAGCTCCAATAAAAAGAAACATAAATTTAGTGGTCCTTTCATCATAAAAATAAATAAATAAAAAGAAAGTACTAGCCCCTAGATCGCAAAATACTATTCAAAGAAAGTCAAAAATACTGTCGAATCAAAACTCGAAACAAGATGACCATACTAGCCATGCTATAGGGAGTAACCGCAACACATCACCCAAGATCACACGTCCTGAGTGTGTTAGGAAGTGATTTACACAAATTAATAAATTCAAATTAACACACATGCAAAATACACTTTCACAAATAAAATACGATACAAACGGGGTGTTGTCTCTCCAAATAGACAAACCGTGGTTTTACGAATGTACATAGGTCTAGGTTTGGTTCTCCATAATGTTTCCATGGTCACATGGATAATTTTCCTGTGCATCTCAATTACACATTAGTAATTCCAAATACTCTCATATAATATTAAACACATGAATAAGAATACACATCAAACACTCTACATACAATTTACATTTAAACAAATCGATATATCTTATATCCAAATAAATCCACATAAGCAATTATCATAATCCTCATAATTTTGATCCATACATAAGACATGCATCCTATTTCTATCATCATAGTAAAGTCCTGCAAATCCAATAATGACATACATCATCTCAAAGTTATCCTATTATAGAATCATATAAAGTTATGTATCTATTACACATCAAAATGTACACCTCAAGGTGAAATGATTTCGTAACCTGGTTCAATTACTTTTCTCACCAATCTATCCGTTTGACATAACCCATCCTATTGAATTATAACATTTATTAGTAAGGTCAACCATGGTCAACTAAGTTAATTGGAGCTTGATCGGGGAGGGGCTCTACATGATCTCCACCCAATGGAATAACTTCCATGATGGGGTGTTGCCCTTAGCAATTGTGTTGATGATCACTTGGGAATCTCCTTCCAAGTGCACCTTTGGGATTTTCATGTTTATAGCCAATTCAGTTGCCATTAGTGCCGCCTGTACCTCTGCTTCGTTATTTGTTCCATCCCACAGTCGTCATGCACCCTTGAAAAGGATGACCCCTTTATCATTTCTCGTGACTACTCCCACTCTTGAGGTTCCCAGGTTTCCCCTAGATGTCCCATCAAAGTTTATTTTTATCCACTCCTTGGTTGGTGGTTCCTATTTAACCTCCTCTTTTTCTAAAGGGGGATTAACCCGCATGGACCCATTAACGGGTTTAAAAGGGTTTATGGTAACACTAGTGAGAATCAAACCGGAGTTGTTGCATAGCATCGAGATCATTAGCCTAACGCTATGCCTCACAACTCGCCTTCACACCAACTGGGCTACTCATGCACCCTTATAAAGTTTTTATTTTATTTTTAAAAGTTTTTAATATTTAATTTTTTAAAATTATATATATATATATATATATATATATATATATATATATATATATAGTTTTGTATTTTTTTTATGCATGGAGAAAATATATTTGGTTTGGGAAAGATTAAATTAGATATTTTTATTTTAAAAAAAAAGAAAAAAGAAATGATTATTTTATTTTGAAAATTGAATAATATATTATTGGAGAAATTTGGAAATTAAATAATATGTATTTGGGGAAATTTTGAAATTAGAAAACTAAAGAAATATATAATTGGAAATTTAATGATATTGTCATTTTAGTGATATATTTTTTGGACGAATAAATACCTATTTTAATTTATTTATTTTTATATGTATAGTTCATATGCATAAATGTATATTTAGGTGTTTAATTTATGGTGATTTTTCAAACATGTAGTATTTTGAAAATTTAGATTGATTAGAAAACTTCAGCCAAATTGTATGTTAAATGAAATGGAAAAATAACGTCATTATAAAGTAGCGATAATGCATGATTTCATTTACTATATTCACATTTCTTTTGAAAATTGCAAGTCCTTGGATATGTGTTTTAGCTGTTTCATGTGGTTGTTATCGTATCTGGTCATGTCTCTAGTTAGAGAATTGTCAGTTAGTTAACTGTGGGCAAGGGCTTGTTTGGCCAAGTGATTTTTCTATTATCTTGAACTCCATGTTCTTTTCCATGTGTATGCTTTGGTTTTGGGAGTTCATCTAATTTGTGGTTAATTGTCATATGGGAGAGTGGGTTTCGAGTGGGGGCCACGCCCAAAGTGGTAAGCAGGATAACCCATCAAAAGTTTGTCTAAGAAAGTGATAACTTAATAATTTATTAGGGGGTTTGGTAGATGGAAACACTAAATAAGATAATTGTGTTTTGCTTGTGGTTGAGTGCTAGTATAGACTCATGATGCAGTGAGAAGGCTTGGAATGGAAAACCAACCACCTTGTCTTCACGAAAAAATGTGTTGGGTCCACATGAGACTTGGATAGGGCCAGAGGTTCAAGAGAGGTTACCAGGATAACCCATGATGGGGCTGGGACTTATGGAGGCCTGCCAGGATAACCATACCAAGCTATGCAATGACACTCTTCCCTTATATTCACTAGTGTGCAGTTTTTGTTGATTTTGCTTGGAGCACTTTTATGGGAGTCGTATCTGTTTGTTTATGTTTTTTGTGAGTACCTGATATTCATGTTAGATCATGTGACGCTTATGATGGATTGCGAGGATTTAGTTTCGTTGGTGCTCCAATTGTTCTCTTGTATTTACTCCATATCATGTTTCAGATGGATCCTCTTTCTTCTTCTTGGATCATTCATGTATCTCTTGGACCCTATGTGGTCATATGTATTATTTTATTTTGTATGCTTTGATGGGAGGATGTAATTGATGTGAAACTTATACATTTTTCATCTTTAATTTATAAATGGTCTTGCACTTGAAGCAGACTCAAAGATGTAGCCCATTAGGGGTGAACTCCGATATCAATTGGTGTTGTATGGTGTATGTGTTCATCTGGTTCCTTTTAATTTTGGATGTATAATGACATTATGGTTAAAATGTATAATGTAATTTAGGTGATATTAATCTTAATTGTATGTATGAGGTTATTAATTAAATGCAATAATATGGATTATGATGGATGCAACTTAGTGGTGTAATGTAGTTAATGTCAGATGTATATATTCAATCATGCTAGTTAAATCTCTTATGGACTTTAATTTCTATGTCCTTGTGGTAATCATTTTATCATGAGTAGTTTTAATCATTCTCATTGTTAATTGGATTAATAAACCTTAATGTTCATTTGATTAATCGAGTAATCTTCGTTGGAAACCCTTTAGGTGTTTAAGTTAAGTCTCCCACTTGTGCAAATTTTATTGCAATATTTAATTAAATACATCTTTAAGTTCTTTAATGTTAAAAAAAAAAATTGTGCACTCTTTTTGAGAGTTTTAGTTGGATCCTTTAGGGTTTCTTGATGGGGCATTACACAACATGGATCATCCTAGAGCTATCAATATCATATAAATTGATGTAAGTAAGCATATGGTGGACAATTTTTGGAATATAGAAGATTTATCAGAAGGTTAGGAGATTCGGAGTTGGTTTGCATTATTGCATGAGCCCGGATACTGCATTTTGAGCATGTTTGTAATCGGGCCTATGTGCCGAATCTGAAAGCCTGCATTGCCGACCAATTTGTATTTGAATTCTATGATATAATATGTCTAATTATGCATTGCCTCCATCACATTGTATTGCTTATGTTGTGTTTACTCTTGTTGCATGATCCAAACTGTTCTCCTTGAGGACTCTCCTATCGTGACTGCTTCAATGGATCAACATTCATTGTTTGTATTAAAAATAAATAAATAAAAAGAAATTTTATTACATTATAAAAGGGTCTAAAATTTAATTATATCGAGTAATATAAATCATTTATTAAATTTAGAATTTATATTATTTTTATTTTTTATTTTTATTTGAGACAATTGAAAAAATTTCTTAGATGTTTGAGACAACTATAGTAGTTAACTAATGATAGTTGTTTGAATGTGCTTCAAAGGATACTTGAGAGTCATTGATCTATTCTACTAATTACAGTTTCTTAGATTCCATTAAATAACACTTTCCAAATGTATTTGTTAAATAAAAACCTAAAGCTTGGGCAACTTTAGTAAGCATAACATTGTTTGAAGCTCTTGAGTCTATGATACAATTTCTTAGTTTGTATCTATTGATGTAGAGGGATATATATATGTATACACACACACACACACACACACACACACACACACACATATATATATATGTATATATATGTATATATACATATATATATGTATATATATGTATATATATGTATATGTATATATACATATATGTATATGTATATATACATATATGTATATGTATATACATATATATGTATATATACATATATATACATATACATATATGTATATATACATATATATATATATATATACATATACATATATGTATATATACATATATATATATATACATATATACATACATACATATATATACATAGATATACATACATACATATATATATATATGTATAGATATACATACATACATATATATATATATATATGTATATATATATATATATATATACATATATATATATATATACATACATACATGCATCCATACACATACATACATACATACATACATACATACATACATACATACATACATTTGGGCAACTTTAGTAAGCATAACATTGTTTGAAGCTCTTGAGTCTATGATACAATTTCTTAGTTTGTATCTATTGATGTAGAGGGATATATATATGTATATATACATATATGTATATGTATATATACATATATATGTATATACATATACATATATATATATATACATATATACATACATACATATATATACATAGATATATATACATACATACATATATATACATAGATATATATACATACATATATATATATACACACACATATATATGTATATATATACATATATACATACATACATACATCCATACACATACATACATACATACATACATACATACATACATATATATATCCACATACACACACACACATTAGGTTTCTTTTTTTAGAATTGACATATCTTACCAAATGATCTAACTCAATAGGATTTAGCCTTCAGTATTTAGTTGATGACATTTATATTTTTGAGTTCTTACAAAAATTAACTATGTCAAATGGACTAATAGATTTCAAGGGAAAAGTAGGTTTCTTAGTGGATGATTAATTATTTTTGTTTGGAATGGTTTCTAAAGACTCTTGAGCACTAAGAGATGAAAAACTATTCCTAGATGTGGAATTGGATTTAGTTAATAAGAACTTGGGAGTATTCTGTGTACCTCTTTGGTTCGTGGCCTATTGATTATGAGTTAACACAAAACAAGAGGGATCATTCAATGCAGTGTAAACATCACCCTCTCTTTCAGAATCCAATTCATACTTAAAGAAGCCAATAGCAGAGTCACCATAATGGTTAGGAGCATCCTATTCATTTGTAATCTCTTTGATGACTTCCCTTAGGGTAGTCATTAGTTTAAATCTATTCATTTATGGACAGTTGGCCCCATCATGATTTGTTTTAAGGTAGAAATTTTACATATTACCTTTACCTCCACTTGGTGGTGCTTTTATAGCAAGTATTTGATGAGGAGGGGATAGGGATATTGTTTTGTTGCTATTACTTGGTTGTACATACCCCTTTCTAGATATGTCTTGATAAGTTTACCACATCTATTGTGGATTATTTAGCACCTATCTATTTAAAACAATGATGTTGTTTGCCAACCTCTACATCATTTGATCAAAACATGTTAAGGGTTGAATCTTGTTTGCAATTACTTCTTCTACTTCCCTATGGTAATAATATCATCCTTCAATTCAACTACCATGGTTTGTGTAATGATTAGATCAATAATTATGACCCTTCTTAGATGGAAATTGAAATATGGTGGCTAAGAATTTATAAAGAAATACTTCTAGTTCTCAGGCATAGGCTTTTTTGCAACAACAATCTTATTTACCAATTTATTAATTTTTTTTATGAATTCTCTCATAGGTTGATGGGATTCTTTATTTAATTGAGTTAACTATAATACTAAAGAGATTCATCTTAACCACTCTTAAACCTATCCTCAAACTTTTTCTCATAGAGTTCAATGAATCTACATAAACATTTGGTAGATGATATTGTAATGGAAGAAAATAGGAGTTCACAAGTTTAGCTATGTAAACTAGGAATTAGACCTATTTATAAAACATTACATAAAAATAAGAATGAAATAAATAGATTCAACCTTAATTCTATTGAGAAGAGAGCTAAATGTATATTTAATTCTATTTCCTTTTGATTGAGTTAAAAATATAATTGTAAAGGATATAATTTGGATGTTAAGGCTAGATGATAGTAATAAACATATACAAGAAATCTCATATCAGATATTAAGCCATGGACACAGGCATAAGGCTAGGATGCAAATGGGAACTTATAGTCAAATCTGAGAAAGGGATTTATGGGACTAAAATACATTTAACATCCTAGTCCTCTTAGGGTGTCCTAGTCCTTTTGTAGCACCCTAGTCCTCAGGGGTCTCCAAAACCTCTACAAAAACTAGTTATGTTAGTCTTTGTCTCCTTTTCTCAATTTTTGATTTGCAACACCCTGATCTATCACCTACACAATAAAATAAGGGAAATTTTGTTGTGGTTAAGGTTTTTCCTAAGTCAAAACTTAGGTTTGGATCAACCCTATAACTGAATTGGAAAATTTTGTCCTTTGAGGGCAAGACTAAATTTGAATTGAAATGGTTGAATTGGATCGATTTTACCTTCAATTGATGAATTAGTGTCCTTAGGATAAGTCCTTTGTATTGATGCAATAACATGATAAATCACAAAAAACCCATCATGAAACTATAATTGAAACATAATGAATATTCCTTGATGTAGTTTGTTGATCCTTGAATTAGATCTATTCTTGGAGAATAATAATTGCTCTTGAATTGGAGTCAAATTGCAATGATGAGATGAGATGTGAAAATGAATTGAGAGGAATACCTTATATAGGGATTTCATAATAAAATTACCTTTAGGCTAACTTGGAATTATGATATTTTTGCACGGAGCTCTTTTTGAATAAGATAGGATAGTCTTATTATTCCCCAAAATTTGGGGCAAAATACGTGGGACCATGCCAGTTTTTTGTCCTGCTCTTAACACTTTTAGCCCAAACTTTTAGGAATGCAAGATAATAGGGTTCTAATGTCAAAATTAAGTTTGTGTCACAATATGTGATGTTTAGGTGAGGGAAACATGTCTTGAGATTCAACATAGGGTAGGATCTATAATAAATCAGGATAATAAAAGATAAAGGGCACACCTAGAAATAAGGGCCCAAATAAGCGTGTGATGATGTATTAAAGTGGAATAAGACTCATAATATTGAATTAACTATTAATTTATATCAATAAAGGTCCTATAATGCATAGAGGAATGAGAAATACTAAAATGGGTGCTAGAAGAGTATAAAATTGGACACCTTAATTAAAAGAGTACAATTTATGATGCTTCATATATAACTATTCTTTAGCTTCGTCTATGAGAGATTATAAAAATAGTCGGATGATAATTTATTTGTGTTGAATTCCTAATACCACACATATAGAAAATGAGGTATTAATGTGTTCATCTATAAAAATATTATCATCATCTCTGAACTTGGGAAGATTCTTCCTATATTCTTTCGCAAATCATGAATTTGATTTCCTAATTGATGCAAGTGTAGCGTCATAAAATTTCACCCCTTACAATTTTGACAACGTTATAGGCCCCTTACCTTGGCAACATCATTTCCCATGCTTGATCGGGATCCATCTATGCCTCCACCATGGAATTGGGCCTCATTTCCACACTTTAAAACTTGTTTAGACCCTATTTTTGTTGGCCATATGATGGAATTGATTATTTGTTGCATTGATGTTTTGTCATTTATGTCATCACATGCTGTTTTGGTTGTTTACCGACTTTCGGTAGGAGGATTGGATTGGGAAGATAATCAGTTGATTGTCACCGATATGATCTGGTTGATGGAATATTTTTGTATGGATGGTTCATATGCTTCTGAAGTATGTTTCAATCAGTTGGTATTGACTTATTAATCAGATGCTATCTTATGCTCTAGTAAGCTTGCTTTATTGGTTTGGTAAGGGTTTCACCAGTAGAGCTTTATCAAAGATATTTGATGTAATGCATAAGTGGTGTTGGTGTATCTTCTAGAAGGGATTCAGGATGCTGATGGTATTTGTGTTTGTGTCTTGACTAATTGGTGTCATTTCTTTGGCGTGTGTGGATCTAATTTAGGTCAGATGCTATCTAGGTTATGGACCCGTTTGCATGAAACGTGTTGATGGATCCTCCAATGCACTTCCGGGATGTTTTATTGATTGAATGATATTTGTTTGGCCTTAGGAAGACATGTGTTATGATTTTATTTTAGGATATTGTAATGGATCTATTGTATTATCATTTGTGTGGTTGACCTAATTGGTTAGGTCTCGGGTTGGTATAATTTTATGTAAGATCTCATTGTAGATCAGATGTGTGGATATATGAAATAGGAAAGGAGCGAATAATGTAATAATAATTTGTGCAAAGGATTTGGTCAATCATAGGTGATCGAGTTGGGTTTATGTAAGAGGTTTTAGACCTCCTATATTGAGCTTAACTAGAACTATAATCTGGAGTGTTTGATGCTATTACCATTAGTTCTTCTTTCTGGATTGTAGTCCAAACATCTTGAGGTGGTTGACATCTATGTAGTCAGTGAGAATCCATTGTGATGATAAGTGCACTTTAGGCAGCATGCCTTCCTTGATGTGCATGCCCCTATTGTAATCGTATACTTGTTGCAAAAGTATCATCTGACTGTGGGTAGGGTTTCCCACTATGGTTTTTCCTTATTGAGGTTTTCCATGTAAAAATCATGGTATTATGTGTTATGGTTGCATGGTATTGATTCTCTGATTTTCATTTATGCTTTAATGCTTAATCAGTTATATTGGTATAAGGTTTTAAGTACTTTAATTCACATAATCTATTAACAACTGATTCACCCCCCTCTTAGTTGTTCACTGATTATCCTAACAATTGGTATCAGAGCCTAGTCCTCTTTTTGCAAAAGATTAACCGCTTAAGGACGACCGTATTGCAACTAATAGTTCAACTCATGTTTTCTAGAAGGACAACCCTAGGCTTGATGGAACAAATTATGGAGTATGGAAGATTTAGATGGAGACTCATCTAAGATGCAATGGAAAAGAAATTTGGGAAATAACTTAGAATGGTTACACTCCTCATAATCTGACATCTAGCCTTCCTGCACCAACATACTTGGATAAGAACATTGAGAATGATTGCAGAGCTAGAGAAGCCCTCTTAAGCACCCTATCAGATCAGGAAATCATGGGACTATCAAACAAATCATTGACAAAAGATATGTGGGACAAGTTGGAGACTTTGAATTAAGGTGATCTTACTGTTAAAATTGCAAAACTTGACTGTTACTGGGTAAGATATGAAAGCTTGAAGATGGAAGAAGATGAAATAATTTCTTCATTCATGGAAAGGGTTAATGAAATTGTATTGGGAATTCAGTGTTGTTGTGGATCTCTGAGCGAGGAAGAGATTGTTTCAAAAGTGTTAAGGGTTTTTCCACTGACATATAAGATGAAGGTAACTACAATTAATGAGATAAGAACCATGCCTAATTATTTTGTCAATAAAGTTACTCTTGTTGGGAAGATATCTGCTTTTGAGCTTGAAGAATTTGGTCCTCCTGGAGCTACAAAGGTTGATACTGTATTTAAGGCATCTACATCAACAATCGACAAGCAATATTGGAAAGTTTTGTATACAAAGGAATTAAAAGAGACCAGGAAAGAAGATGAAGAGCTTGAGCAACTTGAAGCCCTATTTGGTAGAAGGATACCTTATGTTTGTCAGGAAGTAAGTATGAAGGGAAACATCCTTTCAAATGTTTTGCATGTAATAAGATAGGTCATTTTGCATCTAGATGTCCTGAAAGGATTCAAAATTGGAAGAAAGAGAAAGAAGATATTTTAAGCCTAACCCTGAATATAAGATCAAGCATAAGTACAGGAAATACAAAAACAAATAATGCTACCATGTCGATGAGGAAGGAGTAACTGATGACTCAGAAGAAGAACCGACAAGAGATTCAGCTAGCGGATCTGGCAATGGAAAAGACTGGGTATTATATGCTATGAAGGAAGATGATCTAGAGCCAGTTATCAAGAATGAGGAAAAGGCCCTTGCAGAAAAAGTTGAAAACATAGATGAATGGGTAATAGACAATGGATGTTCTCATCATATGATAGGTGATAGAGGAAAGTTTCTAACCCTACATGAATTTGATGGTGGTCAATTCAGATTTGGTAATAACAAGGCATGCATGATCAAAGGAAGAGGAACCATTTAATTGGATGGTAAGAATAAAAATGATAATGTCTATTATGTTGAAGGTCTGAAGCATAATGTTTTGAGTGTAGGATAGTTGGTATACAAAGGATTTCAATTACAATTCAAGGATGGAAAGTGCAAAATCATTAGCAAATCAAGTTTGGAGATTGCAATTGGTACACAGACAAAAGGTAACATCTTTCATTTGAACTCCGGTGAAAAGACATGTTTGATTGCACATATTGATGAAATTTGGCTATGGCATAAGAGGTTGTGTCATATGAATTTTGATTGCATTGTAAAGATCAGTTCAACTAAGGCAGTTAGAGATTTACCTAAGATTGTGAAGCCTCATAATCCGATATGTAAAGAATGTGAAATGGGTAAGCTAACCAAAACTTCTTTTAAGAGCATACCTGATAAATCTAATGATGTTCTTGATTTGATTCATACTGACCTATGTGGTCGTGCTAATACAAGAAGCTTTCAAGGTGATAGATATTTCATGTTAATCGTTGATGACTATTCTAGAATGATGTGGGTTGCTTTTCTAAGGGAGAAATCTGAAGCCTTTGAGAAATTCAAGATCTTTAACACTATGGTTGAGATAGACATAGGAATGAAAATCAAGTGTCTGAGATCAGATCAAGGTGGTGAATTTAGATCAGGTGAGTTCAACAACTATTGTGAGAAAAATGGCATTAGGAGATAGTTATTTGCACTCCGGACACCTCAACAGAATGACATTATGGAAAGAAAGAACAAAACCATTTTGGATGTAGCTAGAAGCATGATGATGGAAGCTAATTTGCCTCATATCTGTTGGAGATAAGTAGTAAGTACAACAATTTATACATTCAACAGAGTTCATATCAAAGGAGATACAGGTAAGACACCTTATGAATTATGGTTTGGTCATTCTCCTACTCTTAAATATTTCAGAATCTTTGGAAGTAAGTGTTATATCAAAAGAGATGATTCCATTATAAATTTTGACCCTAGATGTGATGAAGGAATATTTCTTGGTTATTCAAAATAAAGCAAAGCATAACGATGTTATAACAAAAGATTGCAGAGAATTGTGGAGAGTGCTAATGTGAAAGTGGATGAGTAGTACAAAGGCCGAGCTAAATCTTATGACAATGAACCGATAGTGGAAATGATCATAATTGAACTGGTAGTGCCTATAACAGAACAAAATACTGAGCCAATTACCCCGACATCATCATAAAACTCAACTATAACTAAAGAGCAACACAGAGAGCCTGAAAATTAGAAAACACCAAGGTATGTAAGGCTAAATCATTCTGAAAATTAGATCAATGAAGACAAAAATATGGGAGTTATGATAAGGAGAAGATTGGCAAATCAAGAGATATGTTTCATTTCTCAGACTGAACTGATATCAATAATTTAAACTTGTAAAGATGAATGTTGGATGAAAGCTATGGAAGATGAATTAGATATGATAGAAAAGAACAATACTTGGACTTTAGTTCCTAGACCTAAAAATAAGAATGTTATTGGAACTAAATGGGTTTTTAGAAACAAATTGAATGAGGATGGACAAGTTGTAAGAAACAAGGCTAAATTGGTCTACAAAGGATATTCTCAGAAGGAAGGAATTTATTATTGTGAAACTTTTGCATCGGTAGCTAGAATTGAAGTCGTTCAGCCTATAAGAACTACAAGATATATCAGATGGATGTTAGGTGTGCATTTCTGAATGGAGAACTTGAAGAAGAAGTCTTTATTGAGCAACCAGATGGATTTTTATTGACAGATGACAAAAAATATGGTTTGTAGATTAAGGAAATCCCTATATGGACTAAAACAGGGTCCTAGAGCTTGGCATGCAAGGTTGGATAAGTACCTTTTAAAGCTTGATTTTATAAAAGGTAATGTTGATAGTAATCTATATTATAAGATCAATAATGATGATATTTTGATTATTGAAGTATTTGTTGATGATATCATTTTTGGAGGTGAAGAAAAATTGTGCATGGAATTTTCTGATAATATGCAGAGTGAATTTGAAATGTCTATGATTGGAGATAGGTTTGCAGATTACTCAGATTGACAAAGGTATCTTTATCTGTCAAACTAAGTATCTAAGGGAATTGTTGAAGAAATTTGGTATGGAAAATTCCAATCGGTTAGTACTCCTATGGTTACAAGTGAAAAATTGTCAATTAAGGATGTATTCCCTTCAGTAAATTCTACAAGATATAAATCCATGATTGGTAGTTTGCTATATTTAACTCATACTAGACCGGATATAATGAATGCAGTCAATATTGTATCAAGATTTCAAATTAATCCAAGAGAAAATCATGAAAGTGCATTAAAAAGGATATTTCGGTATTTGCAAGGAACAATTGAATATGGTTTATGGTACCCTAAAGATGATGACTTTACTTTATATGCATATATAGATGTAGATTGGGCAGGTGATGTTGATTAATGGAAGAGCACATTCGATGGAGAATTATTCCTTGGGAAGAAGTTGGTTTCATGGATCAACAAGAAGAAGTCATGCATTTCTTTATATACTATTGAAGCTGAATATGTTGCAGCCGCAACCAATTGTACTCAAGTTCTATGGATGAAGCAGATGTTGAAGGATAGATAAATGAGTTGTAATAATTCGGTAGTTATCCATTGTGATAACTCTACAACTATTGACATATCAAAGAATCTGGTATTTCACTCCAAGACTAAGCACATATCAATCAAGTATAACTTTTTGAACACTAAAGAGTAGATAGCAGACATCTTCACTAAACCTTTGTCCCAGGAATCATTTGAATATTTGAGAGACAGATTGGGGGTTTCTACCCCTCTGATAGAGACTTAATTGATGTAGTTGTGCATCAGTCCGGTAGGCATTATCAGAGATGCCTTTTGCTCCAGATTGATGAACCAGTGCTACTACTCAGGGGGAGTAGTCAGCCTTGAGTTTTAGAGTTACTTATTTTGTTTGATTCTTCATCATTGCTATCAAAGGGGGAGAAATATATGTGGAAAGCCATTGATTGCACTCCTTAGGGGGATTTTGGTGATATTTGGTCCTTTTGTTTCAGTTTTGGTTCAGAGCTTCATTGCTACATTATTTCATGGGAGATTGTTGGTGGTCTTCCATTGGGGGAGATTTGTTTGGCATTTTCTTGGCACTTGGGTGTTTTTCACACCTAGTGTTGCCATCAATGCCAAAGGGGGAGATTGTTGGCCATATGAAGGAATTGATTATGTGTTGCATTGATGTTTTATCATTGATGTCAACACTTTCTATTTTGGTTCTTTACCGACTTCCAGTAGGAGGATTGGATTGGGAAGATAGTCAGTTGATTGTCACTAGTATGATCTAGTTGATGGAATATGTTTGTATGGATGGTTCACATGCTTTTGAAGTATGTTTCAGTCAGTTGGTATTGACTTATTGATTGGATTCTATCTTATGTTCTAGTAAGCTTTCTTTATTGGTCCGGTAAGGGTTTCACCTGTTGGCAATATGAAGGAATTGATTATGTGTTGAATTGATGTTTTGTCATTGATGTCAACACTAGCTGTTATGATTGGTTACCAACAGATAGATTTTGGTTACTGGTACAAGAACTAGTGTTACCGACACAAGGGACTATCAGTTGGATACTACCGACATTTTTGGATCAATGGAATATGTTTGGTTTGATGTTTCTAGAGTATGTTTTGGTCAGTTGGTATTGACTTGATGATCAGATGCTATCATAAACTCTAGTAAGCCTATAACAGTAAGGGTTTAAGGTTTTACCGATAGAGATTTTATTGAGAATCTTTGACAGGCTACATAAGTGGTGTTGGTGCAGCTTCTAGATGGAATTCGGGATGCAGATGGTGATCCTTGATCGTGCCTCGACCGATTGGAGACATCGCTTTGGTATGGTGGACCCAAATTAGGTCCGACACCTATCCAAGTTATGGATCGGTATCATGTAATGTGTTCTCTACACGTTACTGGGATGATTTATGGACTGGTTAATGTTGTTTTGGTCTAAAGCCGACATGGCATATCATTGTGTAATATATTCTAGGTGGCTGACCTAATTGGTTTAGGCCTTAGGGTTTGTATAAATTGATGTAAGATCTCATTGTAGATCATGGTTGTGGTCATGGAATGAAAAATCATATGCGAAGGAGATTTGGTCGATCATAGGTGATCGAATTGGGTTTATGTAAGAGGTCAAAGGCCTCTGGTATTGAGATTAACCGGGACTATAATCAGGCATGGTAGATGCTATTATTGGCAGTTCATTCTTGTGGATTGTTGTCCAATTATATTGATGTGGTTATAACCTCTTTGTAGTCAGTGAGACTCCTTTGTAATGAGCAGTACGCTCTAGGCAATGTGCCTTCTTGCATGTGCAAGCCCCTTATTGTATCACATACTTTCTATAGAAGTATTATCTGACTGTGGGTAGGCTTCCCATCATGGTTTTTCCCTTTATCGGGTTTTCCACGTAAAAATCATGGTGTTATGTGGTATGGTTGCATTGTGTTAATTCTCTATTTTATTCTTAAGTTTTATTGCTTATCGGTATCTATTTTTGCTATTCTGGTATTTAATATTTATGTGCTCCGGTTAAAGGTTATAATGTGGGTTGATTAATATAATTTGTTGACAACTGATTCACCCCCCCTCTTAGCTATCCACCAGTTATTCTAACAATTGGTATCAGAGCTTTGGTCCTCTTTTGCAGAAGCTTAACCACTTGAGGTAGATCTTATGGCAACTAATACTTCAAATCCGTCGACAACTATTTTCAGAAGAGAAATCCCTAATCTTGATGGAACAAGCTATGGGATATGGAAAATCCTAATGGAGACTCATCTTAGATGTCTTCGCAAGGATATTTGGGAGATCACTGAGAAAGGATATACACCTTATGATTTGACATCTGGAAATCCCGCTCCTACAGACTTGGACAAAAATATTGAAAATGATTGTAGAGCAAGAGAAGCCCTCTTGTGTGCACTCACTGATCAACAAATCATGGGATTGACTGATAAATCATCTGCAAAGGTTATGTGGGATAAATTGCAAACTCTGAATGAAGGTAACCCTACTGTCAAAATTGCTAAACTTGATGGTTATCTGGTAAGATATGAGAACTTGAAGATGGAAGATAATGAAATAATTGCTATATTTATGGAAAGAGTAAATGAGATTGTCATGGGAATTCAATGTTGTGGAGGATCTTTGAGTGAAGATGAAATAGTTTCTAAAGTTTTGAGAGCCCTACCACCGAGTTACAAGATGAATTGAGAAAAATGGAAAACACTTCAGTTAACAGAGATATTCTGATTGGGAAATTATCTGCTTTTGATCTTGAAGAATTTGGACCCTCTAGAGCTGCAAAGTCTGAACCTGCTTTTCATGCATCATCATCTACCGACAAAAGTGATTGGAAAGCCCTATATGCAAAAGAATTGGAAGATATGAGGAAAGAAGATGAAGAATTTGAGCAACCTGAATCCTTATTTGCTAGAAGAGTACCTAAAGGATTGACAGAAAGTAAGTATGAAGTAAAAACACCTTTTAAATGTTTTGTATGTAATAAGATTGGTCATTTTGCATCTAGATGTCCTGAAAGGAATGCAAGATTTGAAAAAAGAGTTAAGAAATCATTTAAGCCTAATCAGAACAAATATAGATTCAAGAAAAACAAACTATGCTACATAGAAGATGAGGAAGGAGTAAGTGATGGCTCAGAGGATGAACCAACGGGAGACTCTGCTAGTGGATCCAACAATGGAAAGGAATGGGTGTTATATGCTATAAAGGAAGATGAACAGGAATTGGTTATCAAGAATAAAGAAAAGGCCCTGGCAGAAAAAGTTGAAGACAAGGATGAATGGGTAATTGATAGTGGATTCTCACATCATATGACTAGAGATAAAAAAAATTCCGTCCTTGCAATTATACAATGGTGGTCAAGTCAGATTTGGGGATGACAAAGCATGTATGATCAAAGGTAGAGGCATTATTTCTCTAGATGGAAAACATAATACTGTTAATGTTAGTTATGTAGAAGGTTTAAAGCATAATATTTTAAGTGTTGGTCAATTGGTGGATAAGGGATTTCAACTTCAGTTCAAAGATAGAAAATGCAAAATCTTTAACAAAACTAGTTTGGAGATTGCAACCGGTACTCAGACTAGAGGTAATATCTTTCACTTGAACACTAGAAATAAAACATGTTTGATTTCTCATATTGATGAGATTTGGTTATGGCGTAAGAGGTTGTGTCATGTTAATTTTGATTGTATTGTTAAGACCAGTTCAACAAAGGCAGTTAGAGATATACCTAAGACTATAAAGCCTCATAATCTGATATGTAAGGAATGTCAATTGGGAAAGCAAGTTAGAACTTCTTTTAAGAGCATACATGATAAATCTAATGATGTGCTTGATTTGATTCATACTGACTTATGTGGTCCAACAAGGACCAGAAGCTTTCAAGGTGATAGGTACTTCATGCTAATAATTGATGATTATTCTAGAATGATGTGAGTGACTTTTCTAAGGGAGAAGTCTGAAGCTTTTGAGAAATTCAAGATCTTCAAAGCAAAGGTGGAAACAAAAACTGGATTGAAAATCAAATGTATGAGATCAGATCAAGGCAGTGAGTTCACATCTCATGAATTTAATAGTTTTTGTGAGATAAATAAAATTAGGAGACAATTATCTGTACCCCGGACTCCTTGGTAGAATGGAGTAGTGGAAAGGAAGAATAGAACCATTTTGGATGCAACAAGAACCATGATGATGAAAGCCAAATTGCCTCACATCTACTGGAGAGAAGCAGTAAGTACAACAATATACACATTCAATAAAGTTCATATCAAAGGTGAAACCGATAAGACTCCTTATGAATTATGGTTTGGACATACACCTACTATTAAATATTTCATAATTTTTGGAAGTAAATGTTATATCAAAAGGGATGATTCAATTGGGAAATTTGATCCTAGATGTGATGAAGGGATATTTATTGGATATTCAATTCAGAGAAAAGAAAATAGATGTTATAAAAGAAGATTGCAGAAAATTGTGGAGAGCGCAAATGTGAAAGTGGAAGAACAATACAAAGATCAATCTATATCAAATGACAGAGAACCAACAGTGGAAATGATCATAACTGAACTGACAATGCCTCCACCGGTACAAGACACTGAGATAGTTACATCAGTACAATCATAAAATTCAACCGTGACTGATGATCAGAATAGTGAACTTGAAGTTCAAAAGACACCAAGGTATGTAAGATTAAATCATTCTGAAGATCAAGTCATTGGAGATAGGAACAAGGGAGTTATGACAAGAAGAAGACTGACAAATGAAGAGGTATGTCTTATTTCTCAAATTGAACTGATATCTGTTATTGAATCTTGTAAAGATAAACATTGGTTAAAAGATATGGAAGATGAATTAGTGTATGTGGGAAAAGCGGTGCAATGAAATGGAAATTAAAAAATTCAATGACTTGCCCACACACCAATGGGACTCTTGGTGCAAGTTATGGAGCTATGTGGAATAGCTCAACTTCTGAAGGGTTGTTCCATTGTTCTCTATCTCACAAGACCCCTCAAGCCAATGCCTTTTCTCTCAGATCACTGAGCAAAGTGACTTAGGGATGACAATAATGAGAATGAGGGATGCTTTTGATCAATCTTAGTATGAATGCATCCTATCTATGCATGATTTTAGATATGAACTAAACTAGTGATGATAAGATGAAAAGATTAGTAAAATACTATCCTAACATGATATACTAGTTTATATGATTAATTAAGATAATGGAAATGCTTCTAAAAATGATTATTAGATTATATTTCTATTTCAAAGAGAGACTAAATGCTTGCTAAAAAATGAGTATAAGTGTGATGCTAAAGGCTTGGATCCTTTTTGAAGAAGGAATGGGCTCTATTTATAGGGAAAATAGGGCAATGGATGGTCAAGATTGGATGAGATTATCAAGGGTCAGGATTGAAAGTTATCAATCCATGTTTACAATTCTCACCAATGAAATGGTGACAATTGTCAACATAAGACTGCTTGAGAGGAGATGTAAGAAGCATTAAATGCTTGAGAAGACCTCATGGTTACCTTAGGAGGTAAGGGTTAAGGTTAGGTTAAGATTACCCATTGGATAAAGCTTTTACCCAAAGGATAAACTCTTGTGCAAGGGTTAAAGGAATAACCATGGTCAAAACAATGAATGCTTGATGAGACCCTATGGTTAGATGAGGGTTTAGTTAGGCAAAAAGTCTCTAACCATGTCACAAAGGGTTAGTTAACCATTAATGGTTTGGAAGACTTTGGGGACAAATTTGTAAGAGTCCTTCCAAATTTGGGGGTATTCAACAAGTTAGCTTGTTGAAGGCATAAAGGCTTTAATGCCTTTGGAAGACTTTACTCCAAATTTGAGAAGTGACATCCTCAAATTTAGGGAAAGGGGATAATTGAAAGGTTTAGGCTAATTGATTAGGATTAGATAGGTTCTAGAAGAATTTAGGAAGAGGGTTTTAGGAGGCAAGTGGTAGATGTAGGAAAATGCAAGTGGGTGAGGGATAATATAATTAATTAACATAAATTGCTTTATTTCAATTGTGTTTGCAAGTGGAGGATTTAAATAAATTAGATTTATTTATTTAGAGTGAACAATTTAATTAAATATAAATTTAATTAAAAGTAGAGAGAAGGGGTTTAATTAAATAAAATGATTTATTTAATTAAATGATGTGAAAGGCTTAAGTGAATTTAAATAAATAAATAGAATAATTTATTTAATCACATAGAGGAATGTGAGTGATTTAATTAAATTAGATTTAACTAAATAGAGGAATGAGAATAAAATGAACATTAAATATTCATTTAGGAATGTGGTCATTTTAATACGTCTACATTTTGCCCCTCTTTGAAGTGACATGTGTGCACATGTTGATTCAAAGAAAATTGATGTGTCATCAAAATATGATCATGATCAGTGTGATGTCGTGTATCGAGATGTTCATGTCGTGCCCTAGATTTTGATAAATGATGTTAATAATGCCCCCTCCGGAGATGAATCAAAAAAATTGAAAATTTGGTTGATTTGATAATTGTTGTAGATTTGATCGCATTTTAAATTTTTTTTTTGTCTATGTTGAATGCGCCAATTTGATTCATCTCCAAATAATGATGTTTGTTAGGGTTAGAAGCGAGACCACGAGCAACATACATGTCTCAGTGCCTAACCCTAATTTCTATTTACCTAATAAAAAGGTGAAAAGTGGTTTTATTTGTATCATTTGTGCTTGTTGACTTTGGAGAAAGTTACATTTGGAGAGAAAGACAAAATGCCAGTTCCCCATGCTTCTCATCCATTCGAGCCCATTCGTCGGTACTAGAGGGCCGCCACGTATGGACCACCTATAAGTCATTGAATTTTGCCCCTTTTTGCTTTTTGTTTTGTCTCTTTTGGTCACGTTTTTCAATTTTTATTTCAGAATTTCATGGGTTAGCACATATGGTATGCACCCTAGCACATACGATAAAAACCGTAGCACATAGAGTTTTAAAACTAGGGTAGCATCAAGGTTAGATTCTGTAGCGTGTAGCCAATGTAGGCTAGCGCATCAAGTAGATTTAGCACATAGGGCTAATAGGATAGCGTGTAGGGGGGAAAGGGTAGTGCATAGGTGAAACCTAGCGCATAGGGTTAGCAAGGTTGCACATGGGTAGAATAGGATAGCGCGTAGGTGAAACCTAGCACATAGGGTTAGCAGGGTTGCATAGGGGTAGAATAGGATAGCGCGTAGGTGAAACGTATGGGTGGATTAGGATAGCACGTAGGTGTTTTCTAGCGCATAGGGTTAGATGGGTGGCACAAGCATAGAATAGGGTAGCACATAGGAAAGGTTTAGCGCATAGGGTAAATTCGGTAGCGCATAGGTGGCAGCTTAGTGCGTAGAGAAAAAGTCTTAGCGCGTAGGCAAAAAATATAGTGGAAATTAGGATTTGGTGAGGGATTTTGAGAGGAATGAAGATAGGTTGGGGTAAGTAGGTGGTTGCCAATTTTTCCTGGATGGGTGCGATAGCCAATCTGCGTGCCTGCTGTGCGGATGTGTGTTTTGTTTTGATGAATGTTGATGTTCGATATGAGTTCCGATATGGTGTCTGCTATGAATGTTTTGATATGGATTGTTGATATGGATAAAACTTGATTTGATTTGCATTGTTTCAAGTTGAGATGGATGTGATATGGTTGATATTGGATATGAAATTTTATTTGATGTTCAGTGTTTCAAGTTGATATAGATGTGAAACTTGATTTGATTTTTAGTGTTTCAAGTTGATATGAAGTTGATATTGATATGGATTTGATTTGATGTGAAACTTGATTAGATTTTTAGTGTTTCAAGTTTATATGAAGTTGATATTGATATGGATTTGATTTGATGTGAAACTTGATTAGATTTTCAGTGTTTCAAGTTGATATGAAGTTACTATTGATATCGATTTGATTTGATGTGAAACTTGATTAGATTTTTCAGTGTTTCAAGTTGATATGAAGTTGATATTGATATGAATTTTTTATTTGATGGGGGAACTGATATTGGACATGTTTTGTTTGTGACCGGAGTGGCTTGGGGTTCTTAAGTCGTGAGAGCAATTTCTGAGGCCGTGGTCTTTGATTCCACGATTGACACAGGCAGATAGAGACATTATTGAGAGATGCGGATTGTCCTCTTTATTAGAGATGCCCTGGTATATCATTAACCGGGGTTTATTGACAACTTTGGCAGAGAGGTGGCATAGTGACACCAACACCTTTTATTTGGCGACAGGTGAGATTACAGTTACACCAGAGGATTGCTATCAGATTTTGTGGATTCTTGTGGTAGGTGCACTATTTCCATATGAGCAGACTGAGGAGGGCAGGACAGAGGTGCTTTGCCGGATTCTGCAGGATGATATGATTTGTGGATATGAGATCCCCTGGCAGGAGTTTATTGATTTTGACTATTCCCCATTACCATCAGTACTAGCAAGTTTTGTAGGTGGCTTCTTGTGTCCCGATTGTAGGTCAAAGGGGTTGGTAGTGGGATGGAGGTTGGTTCTAGAGGATATGGTGACATAGGGTCACTGGTTTGCATGGGGGTCCGCTATGTTGGCCCACTTATACAAAGATTTGCATCAGGTTGTGTACTTGGGGTATAGCAGTTTATTGATTGGGGTTACTTTGTTACAGGTATGGGTGTGGGAGCACATTCTCGTAATGAGGCCACTTACTGATGGGGATAGGCTGGTTGGGCATGCCTATGCCTATGGATATACAGGGATAGTTGTCCAGCGTAAGTTGGGCAAACTAGAGCATTGGAAGAGGGTGCTTGATGATATTGATGCAGTCATTTGGAGACCATATATGGAGTGTGAGGTGTGGGAGGAGGATGGGCTAGAGATGCCCTATGTGTATATGTCCCAATTTTTGATAGGGCAGACACCCTTTGTGATCGAGAGGTTCCTGCTAGACGAGTTCAATGATAGTATGGACGACAACAGGGTATTCCATAGGGAGCGTGCTTATATGCTCGACGAAGGTAGGATGTGCCAGAGTGGGGCCTGACCATTGATAGTGTTGTGGTGGTGGAGGAGTACATGCATCTAGCTGGCCAGATATGGGACTATGCCTATGGGGTAGTGGATGCGGCGATGACTGAGGAGTTTTCAATGCTTTTTGTGGCTCATGCTGTGGCCAGGATATCTGATTCGATGGAGATGATTCCCACTTCTGATGACGACAAGGATGAGTAGCCCGAGAGGCTAGGTAAACAAAGAGAGGAGCTCGAGGAGCTCGAGGAGGGAGGTGGGGATGGTGGAGGTGATGATGGTGGAGATGGTGGAGGAGGTGGCCAAGGTTAGCACAAAGATAGAGTAGGGAGAGGAGATCAGGCGAGGAGAGGAGATAGAGGTGGAGTTGGTGGGGATAGAGGGATGCGGGGTGAGAGAGTAGTGCGTTGGACAATGGAGGATAGAGGGAGGGGAGGTTTAGCGATTGGAGCTGATGGTGGTGGACGAGCAGGGGAGGTTATAGCAGCGGTGGGTGGGACAAACAATTTCAGACAGCCTACTCAGAGGAGGAGGTTAGATGTGCTACCCCCACCAGTGCCAAGGATAGGGAGAGGGACAGGGAGTACCATGACATAGGTACCCCTCCAGATTCAGATTCCTACTCATCGAGAGAGGATGCTCAGATAAGATCCTTATAGTTGTCAGTGCAACATCTACAGACACAGTTACTGGCGCATCAGTTTCAGATTGCTCAGCTTACTGCAGAGCGGGCCATGAAGAGAGAGCGTCGGGGTCGAGTAGAGAAGCTTGTAGAGAGACTGCAGAGAGTGACATCGGGTGCCCCGATGCAAGACACACTAAGGGAGATACGACACACTACCATGGTGGTCGAGTACTATAGGCAGTTGTATGAGGACCTAGTCCCTAGAGAGCAGAGGGCCCCTAGTTTTAATGCTAGTTAGTCATCTCAGAGTCAGTCAGGGATAAAGAGCAGAGGTGTGACTGGGCTATCTCGACATGATCCACCCAGAGATCTAGGTGCTGGGACATCTACGGTGAGACCATCACCCTCAGGAGATAGTCATACTTGAGAGACCTTGTCTCCATTGTATTTTGATCATTATGTTGCATGACATCTTTTGTATACTTGATCATTTTTGATATATATATATATATATATATATACGACACCATTTTCTTTGCTCCACATGTGATGTGTTTGATGGATGATGCTTTATATATGATTTTGATGATTCTATGATGATGTTGCAATGTTTAGATGTATGTGTTTTGATATTTGATGGATATGACTGGATGATGTATGATTTATGATATGTGAGATGTATCTTGAAAATGATGTGAGATGTATCTTGAAAATGAGATGTATGATAAGGATAATGATGTGAGATGTATGATAATAATATGCTGTGATATATATATTAAAAATGAGATATATGATAATGATATGCTGTGATATGTATCTTGAAAATGAGATGTATGATAATGATATGCTGTGAGATGTATCTTGAAAATGAGATGTATGATAATGATATGCTATGAGATGTATCTTGAAAATGAGATGTATGATAATGATATGTTGTGAGATGTATTTTGAAAATGAGATGTATGATAATGATATGCTGTGAGATGTATCTTGAATATGAGATGTATGATAATGATATGTTGTGAGATGTATCTTGAAAATGAGATGTATGATAATGATACACAACTAATTGTAAAATGATATGCAACTAATTGTAAAATGATATGCAACTAATTGATCATCCTCATTCTTCCATTTGTCATTCCTATATAGTCACATGTTGTTGTTTTCTTTGTGTTTATCATCATTGAGCTATTTGGATATGTTGAAAATTTATACAAGCATAACTGTATAATTGAACTATAATGACCTGAGTAAAATTTACATGATTTTTGATTTTGCAAGATGACACAAGCGTCGAGGTATAATTGAACCAAGACAACCTAAGTGTGGCTTGCGTATAAACAAACAAGATTAAACCATTTGTATGCACAAAGTGGAATCATGTCTTCAGTGATATGCTTTGAATCACATCACGAGACAAGTATTTGCATAGTACAAGTGATTGCCTCACAGACAGAAAACTAAAAAATATTGGAGTTTCAATTACTTTCTCTAGCTCGATGCATCGTTGAGAAATTTTTTAGAGGATCCAATAGTTCAAAAAAGGTTCAAGTGCAAATATAGTCAAAACTTCATGCAAGATGTAAACATTTGATACTTCAGAAAATCATCCATCATGTGTTGTGAATTTGTTAAGTGTATCAATGTTTTGTTCTCTTGTTTTGTTGAATGTTTATTTTGACATGATTTTCTTGGTCTGCTGCAAGTTTTGATTTATTGACAGGATGAAATGTAGATCAATATTGCCCCTAGCTAAATTTGACCGCCTGATGTGGATATGTATAGTGATTACCAAGCCATGGTGGGATATGATGAAATGATATTTGGATAAACAAGGACAGTGACTACGTTAAGTATTTCCTGGATAATGCTATTTTGATAAAGTGTTGGGCGATGGCTAGTGGTGCTTGATTGTGGATATAGGTTCGAGAGTAAGGATAGATAGAGGAGTTGTCTGTAATACCCTAAAAATGGTCATCTAAACCATGTGCCCCTAATCTCGACAATGCCACCAAGGTCCTAACCAAAGGTAATTAAATAAATCTTGAGCACACAATTAATTTCTAAAATCATCAATGTCACATGGCAAAATTAATCACTCATTATTAATTAAATATTTATTTAATTAATTGATCATTCCAAGTAAATCATTTTAAACAATTATCTTATTTATTTTATTAAATATCCTAGCATATTTAATTAAATAAATCAAATTGCCATAAATCTTCAAAAAAGGAAACAAATCAAGAAAGAGGAATTGGAAATTATGAGCACAAATCTTCAAAAGAGGAAATAAATAAAAAAATAAATTAATTGGAAAAAAAAAGAATTAAAAATTGAGAAAAGAAATCAATTGGAGATAATCTTGAAAAAAAAATTAAAAATTGATAAATAATCTCAAAGAAAGCAATTAAAACAATTAAATATTAAAATTGAATGAAATAGAGAATAAATCAGTTTTTTTTCTTCTAATTTTATCTTAATTTTAGTTCAATTTCCTTTAAAACCAAGAAAAGCATCCAATCACATCAATCCACCTGGATTGTGCTTCCTCTTGGAAAATCTTGACCGCTCATCATCATTTGATCTCAGCCTTTGGTTTCTGTCTGAATTTTCTATAAATTCAGGTTCTCATCTCTCATTCAAAAAAATCATGGAGAATATATTGTTATTATGCTATTTTTGCTCTAGGTTCATTGAGAATTTGCATTGAGATATTGCATATTAGTTATTTTATATTGTTTAAATCATTTAGCTTAAATATTCATATATTTCTTAAATCATGTTAAATTAAATCTTGCAAATCATGCATTCATCTAGCTTAAATCTTGCATCCATTTAGCTCATATTCATGCTCATATAGATTAAAAATCCTTCGTTTAGATGTTGTCTAGTCACTGGATAGCTTAGCAATCTAAGAGAAATCTAAACTTGCATCTACTAGAAGGCAATGGGTCTCTTTGTAATGGTTTATTATTAATTGATTATTGATTTACTAACCATGCATCTAATGACTTAATTGAAGTGTTGTGTATTCCAGAGATAGATATAGGTCCACTTCTCACACACCCACTGTTGATAGTTCTGATACTTAATATAAGTACAAATCCAATAGCCAACAAGATGAGAGGGGGCGGGGGGTGAATCATACAAACTTAATCTTCCATAAAAACATCAGATTCAACCTCGATAACATATACTTCAGTAATATAACCAAAACTGCTAAACATGCAAACTTAAAAGCATATAAACATCATAAACCTCATAACACCAGATTTAACGTGGAAACCCAAATAGGGAAAAACCACTGTGGGATTTCAGAACCACTAATAAATATACTCTTCTAGAGTATGATCGGTTAAAAGCAAATCCTGTTAAAGATTACAAACACATTGCTAGATGTGACCCGGTTAAGGGATTTCCCTCAGATCTGTTAGGATCTTCACCTTGTTAGAAGTGACCTTGTTAAAGGATTTCAAACACTCAATCATAATGTCACCTTGCTAGAGGGTTTTACAAATAAGACTGTTAAGTCCACTCGGTTAAGAGATTTTCTATCACTTTCACAAAATAACAGTAATAAAAATCTATCTGCAACTTCACATCTAAAATGCTAAAGCAGATTCTTATTTGCTCAATACAATCTAGACATAGAACTAATCTTGTCCATTTGCTGGGCTTCTATACTCTGTTATTCAAATAGGTCTTCAAGCTTCTGTGCTTGGTAATCACTATGTAGCATCCCTATGCATACATTTGCCTGCATACATTGTTTATCAATAGTTCCCTATTTATAAACAATTCACCAACCGCTTAATCTCCTTGATCACATTTCCCATGATCAATCATAGCCATCAGATCTTCAAACTTTGACCAGGTTCAAAGTATCCTTCGATCTGAAAATGTTTTACCCTACCTTGGAACTTGCATACATTTATTGGAACTTGTGCTAGGGTATTGCGGTTCAATCTGAGCTTTAGATCTTCATGCCAATTTTCCTTTGCCATAGATTCATTAACAAACTTCATGCACGACATACCAATTATTTAATCAATTCCAGCTCATCAGCTTCCTTCATTAAATAACACATGTAATCATTTAATGTATTCTGTTATAGCTCAGTTACAACTCGGTAACAACTCAATAAATACTAAACTTCACTCGGTAGACATTCTACCTTCATTAATCGATAGCGATAACCTTAGGGTTTACCAACTAGGTTCTTTTCTCGGTAACATAGTATAGTATTAACCTTACAATTTACAACATATGTATGATGTTAAAACAATTTAAACATCATGATCTCATCATTGTCTGACTTGGTAATAGTTTCCCATTGAATACCTTATTCATCCCCTTATTCATCATATTCTTTCTGTGTCTTTTACCGACAACTTTATACTCTTCAAATCATACTTCTCAAGATATGGCAACATCATACTGAATTAGAAAATCAATTTCTTGACATCAATGACAAAATAATAATATTAAGACAGTAAACATCCTTAATAAGTTATATCCATAATCATCAACAACCTTCTCAATATCCTTATTGAAATGCCAACAATCTCCCATTGTCTATTATAATGCAAAATGCAAACAATCTCCCATTGTCTGTTATAATGCCAAATGCCAACAACTGTCCTCTCACAAGTAGCGCCTGTTGCCAGGTTTTCACCAGTTGTTTTTATTGCATCTTTTTGTATTTTTCTAATTTTTTAATTTTAATTTTTCACTTTTCCGTGCATTAGACTGCTTAAGTATAGTATTTCTTCAAATTGATGATGTTGGTTGGATTGTTGAGCACATCTCTTTCTGAAGTTGTTAGCTGATAGGCGCCTGATCCATAGGCTGATATGATGACATAGGGACCCAACCAGTTAGGTTCAAATTTCCCTTTCTTTTCTCGATCCTGTTGATTTCTAGGATTTTCTTTGAGTACGAGATCACCGATTTTAAAAATCCTAGGGATGACCTTGTGGTTGTAGCTTCGGCACATGCGTTGCTGGTATGCTTTGAGGTGAGTATAGGCGTGTTGTCGCTTTTCATCTAGAAGTTCTAGCTCTTGCAGTTTGTTTACTTGATACTCTTCATTTGGAATGAGGCCTTTCAAAGATACTCTGAGTGATGGAATTTCTACCTCAAGGGGTAAAATTGCTTCTAATCCATACACTAATGAATATGGCATATCTCTGGTAGGTGTGCGGATGCTAGTTCTATATGCCCAAAGTGTTGGATTGAGTTGCATGTGCCAATATTTTCCTGCATCATTTACTGTTTTCTTGAGGATTTTAAATATTGTTTTGTTGGATGCCTCTGCTTGATCATTCCCCTATGGGTAGTAAGGTGTAGAGAAACGATGTTGGATTTTGAATCATTCACATAGTTCTCGCACATCTTGGTTTTTGAAAGGTCATCCATTATTTGTGATGATGGAACTTGGAATGTCGTATCTGTAGCTCAGATAATTAAGCATAAAAGAGGCAATTTGTTTTCCAGTCACTGTGGTCATGGGGACCGCTTCAATCCATTTGGTAAAATATTCTATTGCAGTGATAATAAACTTGTGTCCATTTGAAGATGAAGGGTGCATTTTTCCAACTAAGTCCAGTCCCCACTGGCAAAAAGGCCAGGATGTTGTAAATGGCTGCAATTCTTGTGCTGGTGCATGTATGAGTTTGCCATGGATTTGGCATTTAGGACATTTCTTTGCAAAATGATAATAATCCTTTTCCATTGTTGGCCAGTAATATCCCATTCATAGAAGTTTTTTAGCAAGAGTAAGACCACTTGAATGTGTGCCACAGATACCTTTGTGAAGCTCTTTTAAAGTAGAGTCAGACTCATTACGATCAAGGCAACGAAGAAGAGTACCATCTAGACCTTGATGGTAAAGAGTATCAATAGTTAGAGTGTAACGGGCAGCTTGCCAGATAAAGTTGCATTTTTGATTTCGAGATAGGTCAATGGGTAGGGTATTGGTTTTGAGATAGTCGTATATTGTTTTGTATAACGAAGAGTCTAAACTGGTTAAGGCATAGATAACATGGGATGCAGAATTGTCATAGGTTGGGGAAGACAGTTTCTCTACCAGAAACTCGTAACGACTCTGTTGTTCTGGAATTTGTAGCAGTGAAGCGATAGTAGCCATTCCATCGGCTGCTCCATTGTCCAATCTTGGTATTTGTTCAAAGGTAAAGTGTACAAATATTGTTTGAAATCATCCACCATTCATTTGTATGGTAGCAACTTGTCATCTTTCATCTGATTGTCATTGTTGATTTGATTTATGACTAGTTGTGAATCTCCGTAGACTTTCAATTCTATGATTCTCTATTCCACGACCATTTTGATCCCTATAAGTAGTGCCTCATACTCAACACTATTATTTGTGCATGGAAACATGAGCCTATATGATCTTGGTAAGGTGTGTCCTTTGGGAGTAAGGAACAAGATGTTGGCACCTGAGCCATGTTGAGTGTAGGAACCATCAAAGTATAGGGTCCATTGCTTGGTGTTAATAGCAAGAACATCCCTATCTGAAAAATTCAATCTCTATTGGTTGTTTATCTGGTAGTGGTGCATTAGCTCATTGATCTACAATTACTTGTCCTTTGATAGCTCGACGCTCTGTGTAGTGGATATCAAATTCACTGAGAATCATTACCCATTTAGCCAATCTGCTTGTGAGAGCTGCTTTGCTGAGTAAGTACTTTAGAGGATCAATTTTTGCTACTAGCTTGATTGTGTGAGCTAGCATGTAGTGTCAAAATTTTTGAGAAGCAAATACAATTGTTAAACAAGCCTTCTCAATGAATGTATAATTGGGCTCATATCCATTAAAGTTCTACTGATGTAATAGATAGCTCGTTTCTTGCCTTCTTGATTTTATTGTGCTAATAATGCCCCCAATGATATGTTTGTTGTTAATATGTAGAGAATAAGTGGCTTGCCTGTGATTGGTGGTACCAGAACTGGTGGGTTCATTAGATATTGCTTGATTTGATAGAATGATTTTGCACATTTGGCTTCCCATCTGAATGGTACATTCTTGTGTAGCAAATGATTGAATGGTAGGCTTTTATCTGCTAGTTGGGCGATGAATCGCCTAATTGATTGGAGTCATCCTTGCAAGGATCTGAGTTGGCTAATGTTTTTGGGTGGTGGCATCTCCATGATGGCTTGTACCTTTGCTGGATCTACTTCAATGCCTTTTTCTGATATGATGTAGCCTAATAACTTGCCTGATGTTACCCCGAAGACACACTTCTTAGGGTTGAGCCTGACTTGAAATTTCTTCAACCTTTCCAAAATTTTCTCTAACAAGCCCAGATGTTTTGCTCGGGTAAATGACTTAGCTAGTAAATCATCCACATAGTCCTCCATGAAGGTATGCATCATGTCATGAAATATTTTTGTCATTGCTCGTTCATAAGTTGCCCCAGCATTCTTTAAGCCAAAACGCATGACATTCCAACAATAAGTTCCTCAAGATAGGTAAACCCTATTTTATCTTGATCTTCTGGAGCTATCTTTATTTGATTATAGCTAGAAAAACCATCCATTAGTGATAGCATTGCATGGCCTACTGTGAGGTCTACAATTATGTCGATACTGGGCAAAGGAAAGTCATCCTTTGGACAAGCTTTGTTGAGATCTCTAAAATTAGTGCATATCCTGATGTTGCCATCTGGTTTTGAAACTGGCACAATGTTGGAAATCCATTCAGCATAGTCTATAGGTTGAATAAACCCAACGTCTAATAGTTTCTTTAGCTCAACTTTGACCATGAGTGCTACATGGGGATTCATCTTTCTCAATTTTTTTTTAACCGGCTTAGCTCCTGGAGCAATGGATAAGTGATGCATGCTTAAGTGTGGATCGATCCCGGGCATATCTGCATATGACCAAGCAAAATTGATTTGTTTTTCTTTGAAAAATTTGATAAAATCTTGTTTTTATGCCTCTGTCAGAGATTCTACTAGATGTATGTTTTTAGCAGCTTCCGTTGTACCAATGTTGATTGATTGAGTGGGCTCAATCAATATGGTGACCACTCCTGATAGTACTTAGGAAGAATGTCAAGTCTCTCATCTTTAGGTGCCTAAAAAAGGTTTTCACCTGTAGGTGCGTCCTTTATTTTTACTTTTTTGTGATCTAGTGCTGCCATTGACTGGTTTTCAACAGTAGATCCTTTATTTATTTCATTTTTGCGACTGAGAGACTTGGCACTCCCCTGATTACAGATGTCATTACTTTGTTTGCTGGTAGAGTCTATTTTTGGGTTGATGGTACATAAGTAATGTATAATGGGATCATCATCGAGGAAAATTGGCATGCCATGATTTTCAAGTTCATCCTAGTATATAAGATCATGAAAGAAGAGTGGTAAGGAGGGTGGGTCGAGTTCAGCTACTGTAAGTGTTAGGATGGAGGTATAATCAAGGTTGGCAGGAATATTAAATAAGTTAATGATTTTGTCGAGGTCTTCGATGGTATCATCTTCTATGTAGACTTTCTCATAATGTCGCTGCTCGTTTTCCTTAGTGTCATAGATATTCTGTGGACCAAATTCAAGTAGTCTAGGCTATGTGCCTTGTTCTTCTTGAGAAAGGGGTGTATGATTGGCATTTTCAGCAATATCTTCAGTAACATTGGAACAACTGCCCCATTCATACTCATTTGAATCAATCTCAGATGTATTATCCCAGATTATTTTAGTGTTGTGGACTGGTATGTTTTAGGGTGAAAACAGGTCCTTGATGATTGATACTAATCTGACAATTTTCTCTGAGTCTGTGTCAGATCCTGCTTCTACTTTTGGCATTTGCTCATATATTGTCTCTCCTTGGGGAGTAGTGATGTTATCAGGGGGTGATTATTCTTTGTTTGAAATAGGTTCTTGAACATGATGTGCTTCTGCACAAGGTGCTTCTTCTTTTTGAATGACTGACTCCTCGTGTTGTTTCTCTTTTTCCTGGTATTCATGTTCCTTTCATATTGTTTCTGCTGATTCAAATAGTGCTTTCTACCATGAGTCCTCCTTGTATTTCTTCTTCACCTTCCATTGAGGTTTTTGATATTTATTTGTGTAGACACCTAAAAATGGTCAACGCTTGTGAAGTCATACTTTAACATTTGCGCATTGCCTCATTTTAGGTTTTTGTGTTGCATTAACATTTCTCCTATGATTCGTACTTGGTTTTTATCATTTGCGAGCATTGAGTCATTCTTCTACATTTTTCATTTATCTCGCTCTCGAATTTGGTCTTGTCGACAACAATCTCCAAGTCATGATCGATCTTATCTTATTGCATCAATGTGTGTACTCATTTGTCATCATTTTGGACATCGTCAATCCTAATTAGGGTTTTGTCCTCCTGTCAATCTTGTGATCGATTTGTCATCGATCGTTGTCCTCTTATCAATCTTGTCATCTTGCGATCGATTTATCATCAATCCTTATCATTTTCAATCTTGTTGTTTAACGATCGATTTGTCATCGGTCGTTGTCATGTTCAATCTTGTCATTTTGCGATCGATTTGTCATTGATCGTGGTCATTTTCAATATTGTCATTTTGCAATCTATTTTGTCATCAATTCTTGTCTTTTTGTCAATCTTGTCATTTTGCGATCGATTTGTCATCGATCGTCGTCCTTCTCAATCGTGTCAATTTGGATCAATTTGTCATCCTCGTCAATTGGTGCATTTTCTCAATCAAATCATTTATCACATTGGTCATTTATCAATCCAAAATCAAATCATGATCGAGTCAATTATCTTTCATCAGGACTTAATTCATCTTCTAGGGTTTTGTGATTTCATCATTTAACCTGGTTTGTCATTTCTTCCTCTAGAATTAATATCCTAAGTCTTCTCATTGCAATTAAATGTTCATTTAATTGGCTAATTATTCCTCTTTGTGAATTAATTAATAAATGACAAATAATTAATTAATTTACCTAATTTCTAATTTCTAATTTCCATCAATTTCTTAATTCCTAAATTCCTCATTTTCTAATTTCTTAATTTTCTAATTCCTAATTTCAATTTCCTCCTATTTCTCTCCTAAATTCATGGGAATGACATAGAAATTTGTCATAAATTGTCATAAATCCTTGCATAGAAATTTGTCATAAATTGTCATAAATCCTTGCATAGCAATTTGTCATACACATGTCATAATTTTGCTATTCTTGATTTGAATTTCCATTCGAATCTCTTTCATGGTAATTTGATCTTTTTCTCCAATTTCTCTATAAATTGGATGAATTTCTTCAATCAAATCCCTTGATTCTTGATCCCCTAATCAGACTATCGAATTTCTAAATCAATCACGCTTCGAGTACTTTTGAGCAATTTTCTTACCTACTTGCTTTCAATCATGTATGTGCACTTGTAGGTGAGATCCACAACCAAACTATTTGAAGAGGAAAGAAGAACAATGGAGCCGCATGAAGGAAGCATTTGGATTTACCTCTGGTTTGCTTAATTTCTAGTTTTGAATGCTTTTATTTCATGTCTCTATTGAGTGTTGTTTAGGATAGATCATTGCAATTTTGCTTTCGTGATTGAGCTATTGGTTAATGTTTACACCTGCTTTGATGATTTCCGATTTCCTAACGTACAATTTGGTGTCTTCTTTGGGGGCAGAGTGTGTTCATAGCCCAATCTTGTCTTGTCTTTAGAAAACTATGGAGGATCCAATGGTTCTGTGACACCTTCCTGACACTTACTGATAGATCCTTTTCCAGTGTATCCCATTTGTTGCATGATCAAGTAGCCTTTTCCATATAATTGTGCTGGTATAGCTACTTCCATAGTAGCTATTTTGACTTCTTCATCCTTGTATAGCCAACTAAGGATGTTTCTTGCTGAAGATTTGGTGCTGAGGAAGTTTGTTTTTCTTTGTTATGTGGAACTAAACTATCTTGGGCTGCCGCCATAGCATTAGAATGTTGAAAAGGGTTATGATCTACTGATATAGAAATCTGATGTCCATTGTATGGGAACTTGACACACTGGTGGTAAGTTGAGGGTACTTCTTGCATTTCATGTATCCAAGGTTGACCTAATAAAATATTATATGTGAGGTCTATGTCTAAGACTTGGCACATAGTATCCTTTTGTATCGGTTCCACTTGAATTGGCAACATCACGGTTCCCTTGGATGATCTTTTTGCATGGATCAATAGATTGCTCACAGAAGCCTAATGCACAGATAAGTTTTAAGGTACAGATATTGAGTCCAGCTCCATCTATTAATACTCTTTTAACTCGATGTTTGTAGACCAAGACTTCAATGTGGAGTGGAGTATTGTGTGGATGGCTCAATGAAATATTATCATGCTCAGAAAAAGTGAGATTATGAGGCCCTATCATATGAGCTACCATGGCTTGGAATTTGTTAATATCCAGATCTTGAGGTACATTTGTTTCCAATAGTGCCTATTCCAAGATGTCCTTGTGTTTTGGTGAAAGTTTCAACAACTCAAGTATAGATATTTGAGTAGGAGTTTTGCACAGTTGACTGACCAGATCATATTGAATTTTGGGGATGGTGTTTGTTGATGATGTATGCCCCTTCAAGACATATTTTTGAGCTCTGGTGGTTACATTGATCGATTCATGTTCGTGCTTGTCCTTGATTGTAATGACATTTATTCGATTAACATCTGTTGATATATGATTGATGGTGTTATTGCATATGTGATTGATATGAGCTCTGCATGTATCATTTGATGTTGAAGCTCCATCCTTGTTGTAGTTTGGAAGAGGATTTTTTAAGGCCCCATGGTTACCATTTGTTTTGAGACCATCGACTATTAAATCACCTCTATCAATCATGCCTTGAACGATGTTTTTCAGCCTAATGCAATCATTTATTTGATGTCCTTTGTTTCGATGAAAATCACAAAAGTGTGAGTCATTCCACCACGGTGGTTTGACTTGTGGTTAAAAGTTGTTGATTGCTGGTAAGGAGATAATTTTGTTTGCCAGAAGCTCTATGAATGCTGACTCCAATGATTTCCCTAATGGTGTGTAAATGCGTTTAGGAAATTTGTTGACATTACCTCGTGAGTTTGTATTAGGTCCTCGATTGGTGTTATTGTTTTGGGTATTGTTGTTGTTGGTGTTGGGATGTTCTGGATTGAATGTAGTACCCCTACTCATTTGAACTCATTAGACTCAGATTTTATTATTGTTTATTTTCAGTGGATACATTACCATGATATGTTATTCAGATTTTTATGACATTATGCTTTATTTGGATATGAGATGCATAATTTATTTGCAGTATTTCAGTACTTGCGATTTATGGCATTTTATGGATTATTTCTATGTACTGACACTTGACTTTATCTATGCAATGTGAAATTATATGTTGTGTGTTTGAGAGTGTATTGGATGCAAGGGGACGATTTTCCTTCACTCATTTCGGTGAGATAGGGAACATCGTGATTCTCCTTCATCGGTGTGTATGCCATGTCTTCTATATTGTATATATGCATGTGTGGTTCGGTGATGCAGGATATTGCAGGTACAAGTATTGGGTAGGTACGGGGTGTCGTCTCCACTTGGCTTCACAGGTTTGAGCGTGCCTTATATTTTTTGATGGAAGTGGAGGAGATAGTAGTTGACCCTATTTTACTTAGTTACACTCGTGTGAGTGTCGTCAGTTGGTCGTCCTGTCAGTTTGTTCAGCCTTCATATTTTGTCGTTTGATTATTTTATGAGTATTTGCTTGAGGTTTGTTTAGTTTGTGTGTTTTAGTGGATTTAATTAATTAATTAAGTTTATGGAGTTATCTCATAGTTAAATTATGTATGCATTGAGATTATAAATTTAGTTAATTAAAAGAAGTTATTAAATTAAGTTGCAAGTTGCATGATTTTAGAAATATAATTATTTAAATTTTAGTGGAAAAATAAATTAGATTAATTGCATTTATTGTTTCCTAGAATTTTAAATAAATAAAAGAATAAATAAATAAACGAATAAAAGAATTAATTAGAATTATAGTATTGCTTTAATTTCTTTATTTAGAAAATTAATTGCATGAGAAAAGAAAAGAAAGAAAAATGATTTTTTAATTATTGCATGTTAACTTATCCTTTGTTAGGAAATTAGAAAAGAAAAGAAAATTGCTTTTATTACTAAATTTAGGTTTTTGGAGAAAAAGATATTCAACCTAGAATTTTAGTTTAAAAAGGGGAATAGGTCTTTATTTTAGAGGAAGACAGGAAACAGGTCAGGGATTTAGGTGAAGAGAAATTTATTTGGAAGCTTGTTGAAGGATTGGTTCTCTTCTACAAATTTCTTCCAGGAAATCTATACCAGGTTGGGTGGCTTCTTTTGATTGTTTGTTTAAAGAAAATATTTCTATTTCTTCTATCTTTTTGAATGATGTGTGTGTTAAGATGTTTGTCAAATCTAAAATCCTGTCTGATTATTTCTTGTTCGTGATCATTGTTCAATTGAGACCTTGTGGTTATTGTATCAAACTTTTATGTAATCTTGATATTATAACTTTTGGATTCCGTGGTATTTTGGAAGCCATGTATTTATGGATATTGTAATATTATGTCAATGGAATGTATGTTAATTCAGTTGCTTTGATCTTATGTATAAATGGTTTATGGATAAATAAATACATTGGAATACTTTAATTTCTTCATTATGGAATTTAGATGTATGTGTAGTTTTGAACTTAAGCATTTAATTTATCTAATTAAATGGACAATTGGATTAACCGTGGTGTTAATATAATCTACAAATTAATCTTCGTTGGTAACCCTTAGAAAATCATATGTTAGACTTCCACTATGTTATTAAACATGTAATGGTTATAGTTAGTGCACTTAGTCTTTTAAAAAAAAAAATATTTCACCCTTTAGTTGCCTAGTTATGTTGTTTTCCTTTAGGGTTCCTGGCGGGGCATTACATATTTGGTGTATAAGTGTTAGTGCCTTGGTTAGCACCCTTTTGATTCTTGGTAGCCTGAGGATTGCCTGATAAGGCCAACACTGGTTGTTTGGACTTCACATCATTAGCCCCGTTTCCTCCTTCATTTCCAGTATTTTTGTTTCTGGTCTAGAACCTAGATTTGTCTAAGTTGTTGTTGTTGTTGTTCTGGTTATTGTAATGAGAGGTGGGTGAATTTGTTCCTTCTTTGAAGAATTTCAATGTTCCTTTCTTTACACATGCCTCCTCTACTTGGATGCCATTTTCAATCAATTTGGCAAAAGATGGTATGCATTGGAGCTTGAGTATGTAACTCATCTCGCTATTCAAATTGTCAATGAAAATTTTCATCTTTTCCTTTTTAGGCACATCTCGAGGATATCTTGAAACCATCCATCTCCAATGTTGAAGAAATACCATGAATGCTTCATTGTTTTTCTGTTTGGTATCGCAGACATCTAGCATGGTGATGGCATGTTGAATGTTGTAGGAATATTGAGTGATAAATTTGTTGACCAATTCATCAAAGGATTTGACAGGAGGTGTGATTTTGGATAACCATTCCATTGTTTTCCCTCTCAAGCTTCTTGGGAATAACCCCATCAAATAGGTGTCATCATGGGCAAATTCTAGGCTCATGGTACAAAATTCCCGAACATGATCACAAGGATCACTTTTCCCATCATATTTGTCAAATTTGGGAATGTCTGAATTTGGGGGAAAAGGTACCATGTTAAACCTTCTGTCAAAAGGATAAGGAAAAAAATTGTTTAATGAATACCGTGTTGTTGATCCTTGTTGCATGTCTTGCATTTGCTTTTGTAGCATTTGCATTTGTTGTGTGAGAGAAACCAAGGGTGTATTTGTTTGCCGAGGGAAGAGTTCTTCCTTCTCATTGTTTCTAGTTGGGATAGGTGTGTGTAGCGGTCTGTGTGACTTAGGTATGTTTTGCTCGGGTATGTTGTGCTCAAGTATGATTTGCTTAGGATCATATGTGTCTTCTTCTCTTTGTTGTTCCTGATAAGTATAGTGTTGAGACCTTGTTCTAAAGGTGTTAGTATCAAAGTCTTTAGGAATCCTAACTCCTTTTCTTGTTAGCATGAGTAGGTACTTTTCTTTGTCAGCCTCTATGAGTCTTTCCATAAGTCTTTGGAACAAGGAACTTTCTTGACATTCTTGGAGGAGGTCCTCAGTGATCTCTGTGTCTTCTAGATTTGGATAGTCGAAGGGATTCGATAATCTTCACCCCATACTGAACTCTGGTTGCATCTCGCTTTGTTTGTTTCATTGAGAGCGGGCATCTAGTAGAAACTCTTTGTTATAAAGGGAAAGAATTCCTCTTCTGTGTCTTTCTCGGGAGTTGATGACTCTATTCGAGGTATGTTGTAAGTAATACAAACTTTTGGGAAGAAAGCCAGATTGATTTTTCCTTTGTGATTCAAGCGTTGGCTGAATGCTGCTTTTTGGCATAATGCTCTACTTCTCAATGGCTCTTTGTCAAATTTGTTTGATTTGTTTTGAAGATATAAGCGTATATGACGAAGAAAGGTGCAATGAGATTTGAAGAGTTGGTGATTGATGTAGAGAAATCTATTCCTTTTAGCAAGTTTTTGAGAACTAGGTTGTTATTTCCTTAACTTAGTGTTGTGATGAATACTCTTTCTTCTCAGAATATGAGGATTAGTCATGCACAGGTGATCAATGGTTTCCTTTGATTTGTTTTGGATTAAGATACCCTGTTTGGAAACTTAAGTTTACTTTTATCAAATGAAGGTTTAGATGCCCCCTCACGACAAAGTGCGTCAAATGTTATGTAATAAGAGCTTTCCCGATATGGAAAGTCGATTTGACAACTTTAGTTTGAAACAAGTATGTTTTGAGGATGGAATCCATTTGATTGGAGGACCTTTTGATATGTGTGATGATGTTACTTGATTCTGATAGGAAAATGTGTTAATCCTTAGCTAGTTTTGGACTTGACAACTTTGTTCTAAGAATATCTTGTTTTGTTGGTTTTTGGAATAGTTCCAATACTCTGATTTGAATTTCTACTTGAGGGAGTTTGAGAGAGGATTGAAAATGGCTTCCCAAACTGTTTTTAAAATTTTTCAAAAAAGTTTATGTTTGCTCTCTGTTTTTTTAGTTTTGACTATGCGCTAAGCCAGAGACCCAATGCACTAACCAATATCATCGATGCACTAGAGAAAGATCTCAATGCACTAAGCTGCCCTTCTGACATGCTAACCTGAATTGTTTGGTTTTGACTTGGTCTGGAAAGTTATGCGCTAATGTGTCCTTCCGACGCACTAACTTTTGAGCTTAACATGCTAATTTTTCTCCCAAAGCGCTAGGCTATTGCTCCAAAGTGCTGAGCTATTTTTTGGAAGTGCTAAGTTTTAGCTATTGAATGCTTATATTGCTTATGCGCTAGTTTTTAGAATTGATGCGCTATTTTAAAGTTTGCACGCGCTAGAAGATGGTTCCAAAGCGCTAAAATGTGGCTTCTACGCGCTAAACTAGCCTCTTTGCTTTGACTTGTTGGTTTTTATGTGATTTTTAACTTTTTCTCAATTTTGATGGATGATTTTTTGAAGTATGAAATGAAAACACAACATGAAAGAGATATCCATTTTGCCTAGTCTAAACAAAGAGTGTATATTCTACGAGGATGTGTTCAAATCCCCAGTGTTTTGATAGGTTTGGATACAGATAATGAAATTCAATCAGACTCTTTATTCAAGGGTCATTAACAATACCATAGCCCACTAGTCTCGATACTCCGTCAGCTCAAACAACTTTGTCACCCCTAGGGGGCACCCATTTTTTGCCTTTTGCCAGAAATTAACTCAAAGTGAATTGCTTCACAGTTGAGTAGTTATCTTGGGAGATATATGGTGAGTAATATTGGGGGTAGATTTTTCCCCACCCTTGCACTATGATATTGTAAATGTCTGGATACTGACTCGGCTCAAAATTTCTAAGACTAAGGTTTGTAATCAAGCTTCCTGTTTGGCCATCAGTGATAAACTCCTTCAAGAGGCTTCCCAACCTTTAGAACAAAGGCTTTACGTATCGTAAAGATACTAGGGGAAGGCTAATCGCTGTGCGAAACCGTTGAAAGGGACTTTCGTCACCCTCCACTTTTGATTATAGTGGGTTGGAACACTTGGCGTCAAAGTCATTCCCCACTTAGGTCGTTCCCCTCACACCGACCAAAGAATGGCTTTAAGAGTATTTAGCTCCTCGGGAGGGCAGGCCTGCTAAAGGATTTAAAATGCTTTAAAACATTGAAAGTGTAAGAGTGGTTTGGCTTTTTGATCACCCAGTTAAGGGGAGAGCATATACCTTCCACTTTCAAAGCAAGGCACACAAGTGTTCTTTTTATTCTTTCATTGCAATGATTTGCTAAAGTCTATTTGGAGATGTTTCTCCAAAAAAAAAGCATGGTGTTTGTTTTATATCCCAAATCAATGATTTTCTAAGCTAGTAAAAAAAAACTTGGTTAACAAAGAAAAGAGTTTGATTTAGTCAACAAAAGAAAATCGATAAAGGGGAAAAACTTCCCTCTTTTGGTCTACTTCAAATTTTTTGACAAGTGAGGTTCTTTTACTTTGCAAAATTTAAAATTGATCCTTTTAAACATCAAAGGATGGTGAGGTTCTTTTTCAAACATTTTTGCAAAAATAAATTTGTTGGTTCTTTTTATAGTTCCAAAATGAAGTGTGTTTTTCTCCTAAGAAAGCAAGAAATGTTTTTGTTTGTTGTTCTTTTTAGATACCCAAAGTAAAGTGTGAGTTCAATTTTATCTAACAAGAAAAAGAAGGAAATTTTAATTTAACTAACTTAACAAAGTTAGCAAAACTAAACTGCTTCAATCCTAATTTTGATAAAATAAAATTCTTCATCCTACAAATAAACTCTTAGTTCCCTGCAGTAAAACTAGTTAGCAAAATTTGTTTCGTGGACTTCTACAAGTCTAATTTTAGGTTTTTGTTACAATTTATTTCCTGCCTGTTTCTGTCATGTGCTACAAAATGGACCGGATGCGCTATAGAAAACCCATGACGCGCTGTCGAAAAGACCTAACTCGCGAAATTGTTTGCTAGATGCACTGGGCTGTTTAATTTAGGTGCTGAAAGCTACAAGAAATAGAGATGGATATGCACTAAAGTTAGGTTTCTACGTGCTAAGAGGTGGTTCCAATGTGCTAAACAGTCAGTTCGATGTGCTGAAATATCGACCGGACGCGCTAGTTCTCTACGTGTCGATTATTGTTTCCTGCGTACCTACAAAGTTAGTCCTATTCAAAAATAGATTTGATAAATGGGGTTAGGCCCCACGATGGGTGCCATAAATGTATGTGGGAAAAACAATGCAATGAAATGGAAATTACAAAATTCAATGACTTGCCCACACACCAATGGGACTCTTGGTGCAAGTTATGGAGCTATGTGGAATAACTCAACTTCCCAAGAGGTGTTCCATTGTTCTCTATCTCACAAGACCCCTCAAGCCAATGCCTTTGCTCTCAAATCACTGAGCAAAGTGACTTAGGGATGACAATCATGAGAATGAGGGATGCTTTTGATCAATCTTAGTATGAATGCATCCTATCTATGCATGATTTTAGATATGAACTAAACTAGTGATGATAAGATGAAAAGATTAGTAAAATACTATCTTAACATGATATACTAGTTTATATGATTAATTAAGATAATGGAAATGCTTCTAAAAATGATTATTAGATTATATTTCTATTTCAAAGAGAGACTAAATGCTTGCTAAAAATGAGTATAAGTGTGATTCTAAAGGCTTGTATCCTTTTCGAAGAAGGAATGGGCTCTATTTATAGGGAAAACAGGGCAATGGATGGTCAAGATTGGATGAGCTTATCAAGGGTTAGGATTGAAAGTTATCAATCCATGTTTACAATTCTCACCAATGAAATGGTGACAATTATCAACATAAGACTGCTTGAGAAGAGATGTAAGAAGCATTAAATGCTTAAGAAGACCTAATGGTTACCTTAAGAGGTAAGGGTTAAGGTAAGGTTAAGATTACCCATTGGATAAATCTTTTACCCAAAGGATAAACTCTTGTGCAAGGGTTAAAGGAATAACCATGGTCAAATAAATGAATGCTTGATGAGACCCTATGGTTAGATGAGGATTGAGTTAGGAAAAAAGTCTCTAACCATGCCACAAAGGGTTAGTTAACCATTAATGGTTTGGAAGACTTTGTGGACAAATTTGTAAGAGTCCTTCCAAATTTGGGGGTATTCAACAAGTTAGCTTGTTGAAGGCTTAAAGGCTTTAATGTCTTTGGAAGACTTTACTCCAAATTTGAGAAGTGACATCCTCAAATTTAGGGAAAGGGAATAATTGAAAGGTTTAGGCTAATTGATTAGGATTAGATAGGTTCTAGAAGAATTTAGGAAGGGGGTTTTAGGAGGCAAGTGGTAGATGTAGGAAAATGCAAGTGGGCGAGGGATAATAGAATTAATTAAAATAAATTGCTTTATTTCAATTGTGTTTGCAAGTGGAGGATTTAAATAAATTAAATTTATTTATTTAGAGTGAACAATTTAATTAAATGTAAATTTAATTAAAAGTAGAGAGAAGGGGTTTAATTAAATAAAATGATTTATTTAATTAAATGATGTGAAAGGCTTAAGTGAAATTAAATAAATAATTAGAATAATTTATTTAATCAAATAGAGGAATGTGAATGATTTAATTAAATTAGATTTAACTAAATAGAGGAATGAGAATAAAATGAACATTAAATATTCATTTAAGAATGTGGTCATTTTTATACGTCTACAATTAGATCAGATAGAGAAGAATGAGACTTGTACTTTAGTTCCCCAGCCTAAAAATAAGAATGTTAGTGGAACTAAATGGGTTTTTAGAAATAAACTAAATGAGGATGGTCAAGTTGTAAGAAACAAGGCTAGACTGGTTTGTAAAGGATATTCTCAAGTGGATGGAACTGATTATGGTGAGACATTTGCACCAGTAGCTAGAATTGAAGTTGTTAGACTATTTCTTGCCTATGCAACATACAAGAACTATAAGGTCTATCAAATGGATGTTAAATGTGCATTTTTGAATGGTGAACTTGAGGAAGAAGTATACATTGAGCAGCATGGTGGATTTTCACTGACAGATGACAAAGATATGGTTTGTAGGTTGAGGAAAGCATTATATGGATTGAAACAAGCTCCTAGAGCTTGGTATGCAAGGCTGGATAAATATCTTTTGAAGCTTGGTTTTACTAAGGGCAGTGCTAATAGTAAATTATATTACAAGATCACTAATGATGATATTCTGATTATTGAAGTATTTGTTGATGATATCATTTTTGGAGGTGAAGATAAATTATGCATGGAATTCTCTAATAATATGAAGAATGAATTTGAAATGCCTATGATTGGTGAGATGAGATTTTTCTTAGGTTTGCAGATTACTCAAACTGACAAAGATATTTTTATCTGTCAAACTTAATATCTAAGGGAATTGTTGAAGATGTTTGGTATGGATAATTCCAAACCGGTAAATACTCCTATGGTGACAAGTGAGAAATTATCTATCAAAGACACATCCGCATTGGTAAATTTGACAAGGTATAAGTCTATGATTGGTGGCTTGTTATATCTAACTCAGACTAGACTAGATATTATGAATGCAATAAGTATTGTTTCAAGATATCAAAGTAATCCTAAAGAAAACCATGAATGTGCAGTAAAGAGGATATTCTGGTATTTGTAAGGAACACTAGAATATGGCTTATGGTATTCTAGAGATGATAACTTCACTTTATGTGCTTATACAGATTCAGATTGGGCAGGAGATATCGATGATCAAAAGAGAAATTCTCGCGGAGCTTTCTTTCTTGAAAATAAATTGGTTTCATGGATTAGCAAAACATAGTCATGTATTTCTTTATCTACTATAGAAGCTAAATATGTTGCAGCAGGAACTAATTACACTCAAGTCTTGTGGATGAAGCAAATATTGAAAGATATCAAGGTAAATTGCAGTGAACCAGTAGTTATCTATTGTGATAACTCTGCAGCTATTGACATATCTAATAATTCTGTATTTCACTCTAAGACTAAGCACATTTCAATAAAATATAACTTTCTGAAGGAAAAGGTGGAGGAAAAGGAAGTCAAATTGGTTTATGTGAACACTAAAGAGCAAATTGTAGATATATTCACTAAACTGCTATCTAAGGAATCATTTGAATATTTGAGAGATAGGTTAGGGGTATCTACCCCTCTGATAGAGACTTAAGTGATGGAGATTGGAATAAGTTAGGTATGCATCATCAACTTTATCCTTTGCTCTAGATTGATGTAGTGGTGCTACTACTCAGGGGGAGTAGTCAGCTTTACGATTCACAGGATTTTGATATCTATGCCATATCTTTGGCATTGATATCAAAGGGAGAAAGTTATATGTGAAAAACAATGTCATAATATATCATATGGGAGAGAGATTTAGATCAGTTTCAGATTGGATTGCACTCCTTAGGGGGAGTTGCTGGGATTTTTCAGTCTTTCATTGTTATATCTTATGTGAGAATTTTTTTGGCATCTCTTGGCACTTAGATGTTTTGTTTTTCACATCTAGTGTTGCCATCAATGCCAAAGGGGGAGATTTTTGGAAATATGAAGGAATTGATTATGTGATGAATTGATGTTTTTTTATTGATGCCAACACTAGTTGCTATGATTGGTTACCGACATACAGATTTTGGTTACCGGTAGAAGAACTAGTGTTACCGGCTGTTGGTTAACAGATTTGTCCCTTTCTCCAAATTGTAATGTTTAATTTATTTGAATAATAATATGACTCTTGTACACCCCTTTATGAAAGGAAACAAATAAACCAATAGTTGGATGAATCAATTAAAAATCCATCCTCTATGTTAGAGGGCAACTCCATATGATTTGCAATGAATTTTATGCACATAACTTTGAAACGAATACACTTTTAACCAGAAAGCATGGAAAGGCTTTAGCATTCATCCATCAACACAAAGGAATGATTTTAACATCAAACATAAAGAATATTCTGAAGATCAAATAAGATCTCATAGACTCTGATTTTCACACATGTTCATCACATAAATTTAGAGCAAAAGAAAATCCATATCAGTATGAACTCTAATCGATTCTATCTCATGCCTCACAAGACAAGGGGGATCAACACAAATCAATCCAAAATGAATTTACTTGTAAATAATGGTAACAATAATTTTAGAAAACATAGGAATAACTGATAACAAAATGAGGAATAACTGATAACAAAATGATATCATGCACATTAGTTGATATCTTAAGAAAAATAGCCAATCCTTAAACACACAGATTCAAAGACTCCACACCATAACATTTCATTACTAAACCAGTCATTCCAAATTTCAGAAAATTCACAGAAAAATAGATACTGCCTGTTCCTGGAAAAATCATGGTTTTTCAGACCACAACATAAACTAACTTCCTAGCTTAAATAGCCTCCAGGCTCATAGTTTGTTACATAATCATTAAAACTTTACTTTAACCAGAGGTTAATGAAACTGTTTGTTAAAAATAAGAGAAACTAAAATAAACAACCATAGAAAGGTTGACAAGTCATCCCCTAATTAATCATGACTCCGTCGTGGTAGAGGGAGCCACTGGTCTATCCTGCTTTGCTGCAGAACTTTGCACACCACACCATTCTAAATGTGCCACCGAGAAGTTTAGAATGACCTGGAAGTAGGGGAGTCCAATGTGCTAGATTCGTTGCTTCCAAACCTCCTTGTCCATATTCACTTGTGTCACCCTTTCCTTGTGCGTTTCAAGATGATCAAAACATATCGCGAGCATTGACTCAATCTTGACTACTTTAGAGAAGTCATCTGTAGTCAAGGACTTTGTCTTTCGAATGAGTTGTATCCTTTCTTGGAATATTCTTTTCATCTCTGTGGCAGCTTTGATTATCTGGGCATCATCTTTCATAAGCTATATGTCAATGCATTTGAGATCCTTATGCATTGTATCAATTAAATATGTCAATCCTTTTAGCAGTTTAGTGGACTCTTCGTGGCCCTATTTGATAATTGAATTACACCACTCCATATTTTTCCTTGACACATATAACACATTATCATCTAGGCTTTCCACAAGCTTTTTAGCCAAGAACTTCATCACTCCATATTTTTGTATATCATTCATCTGTGCAAGAACTGCTACCCATTTGGTCCTTTCTTTCTCCCAAGAAATGACCTCTAATTCCAGTTCTTTGCTCACAGTCACAACATCCTCATATACTTTCACTAGACTGATAATATAGTTTGAACCTTGCTGAATTATAAGATCCAGCCAGCTATTGAATATCTCCGCGACTATTCTATTTCTTTGGACTTGATCCAACATCTTTTGATTTGCTAAAGATTTGGGATCAAATGATACTGGCACTTGTGACAAGGGTTGAGGATTTGGATGATGAATGGCATTGATGTACTCAGCCATTTGAGTGATGATTTTCTTCAACTCCCTTTTATCCTTCTTGTCCTTCCATGTTCTATAAATCATTCTCTTCGTGGAAGACTCCAAATGTTTAACATCTACGGCTCACGAAGCAACCCCTAGAACAATATTTTCAACTGTGAATTCATCCTCAGTAGCCTTGTCTGCGTCTCTATTTGGAATAGGCTTGGCTATCTCGGTCATCTAATGACCTGTTGTTGCATCCACCTCAAGCATTGTCTACATCTTGAGTCTTTTCAGCTTGGATACCTTTCCAAGACACTTGTTGACCATGTCTTCTATAGGAATAGTAATCGGAACCACACTTTGTTTCTTCCCAACAACAACTTCCAACCATCATGGTGTGTTTGTAGGTTCTTTAGGTGGAGGAGTTGTTTGAGTATCTGGTGAATTGACAATAACCATAGTGTTCATGGGATCCAATTCACTCTCCATTTCTTTACTTGTGTCCATTTCCTGCATCACCAGTTCACCTAAATCCTGTTGTTCCATTATTACTTCTACCTCTTCACTAGGATCCAAGTCCACAACAATCTGGCTCAATGTTGGATTTTTACTCTTTTTCTTGCTCCTTGACTGAGTAACTTGGGCTACTGTAGAACCTAATGGTAACCTTCCTGATCTCCTAGGTTGGATTTTTTCAACACTTGGTTTTGAACCACCTGCAACATCAACAATTTCATTAGTGAAAGAAATAGGAAGTTGAGTCATAGTATGTGAACCAACTCTTGGTTCATGGGAGGATATGAGCAATCCTTTCTTAAACTTTTGGTCTCTCAACCACTTCTCAATTCTCCTAACAACATTGAAAGTTTTAGCTTGAACATTATCATCTTCCTTTTTATCCCATTTAATCTCATGGATTGGCTTTCCTTGAACTTCCTTGTCAAATTCTAGATCCAGAATATCTTCCCCTGTTTCCTCCTGAACTTCAGATACATTGATAGGAAGCTTCATGGTGATTATTTGCTGCAGAGTAAATCTTGACCATAGTCTCCTTCTGACCTCATATCCATCACTACAATTCTCCCAATAATCTTCCAACTGGGGTTCATGATGGAAGTGGTCATCCACATTTAGATTTTCCATGGCATAACCTCTGCTATCAAACCTATGTCTTGCAACATAGGGCTGCAGGTTCATTCTCTTAAATTCCAATTCCAAATTTAGAGCATCAAATACAAATTTGTAGCTATAGTATCCAAGTTCAATGGGGAAGGAAACTCTAGATTCGCCTTTTGCCCCCAACTTTTTATCGATATGAGCTAGTTGCCTACTCACATCTATAAGTACATATCTATCGAAGGCATACCTTGGTAGCTTGAATGGTTCACCCTCAAAACCACCAACCCGAAGATAGGTGAACCTAGGAAATTGAATGAAGAAGATTCTGTATATACTTATTAACTCCATTGCTTCAACTGACATCCTCTTGTTCACATCACCCTGAAGTTCAAAAGAAAGTCTCCCTACGAAGACACCATTCCATCTGGCAATATGTTCTACATGTTTCTGCTGATGTAACAAAGGGTAGTAATCATACACATTCATGCCATCCACCCATGGTTCATTGAGCAAACCAGGCCAATCTCGGGTAAAAGCTAGTATGCAAAAAAGATAAGGGAACATATTAAAAAAAGACATACCCATAAAGTTACTCAAACCTTCATGGAGTCTCTCTGCAATTACCTGGGCCCAATCAAGATATTTGTCATAGGATAAGAGCACCTGAATGTAAAAATACATCCAATCTTCCCAGTAAAAGGAGTGTGAGTTCTCTTTTAGCCTATTCAATAGTATAACAATGTCTCGCACTCCTGTGATGAAGTTTTCTCTAGTCAGGAGTTTTGGTAGCTGTGATCCTCCTTTTTGAACCCTAAGGAGCTAGTTTCTTGCAATTACACTCATATACATACTCTTTTTCTCTGAGAAGAAGACATATGAGGTCCCAATAGACCACTCCTCATATGATTCCTTGTGTGGGATACCCATTGCCTCCATTACTGTTTCCCTGTTGATACCAACTAGTAGCTCACCATTAGTGGTTCTTATGCATCTATTCTCTACATCATACCTATTCATGCAAGCAATCACAAAATCTAGACATGGTGCGGCAAGTGGAAATGCAATGGCTTCAACGAAACCACTTCTCACTATTTTCTCCATCATTGAACTAGGTTGAGGGTTCTTGGTTCTTTCTAGGAAATCCCCTAGATTGGCGTGAGCCAAGGAAGTATCATCTAGCTCTGGTAATATTCTCACTAAACATGAAGTCCGACCAAGCTTCGGCAATACCGGCCTCATACTGCCTATCTATACTTTTAATCAAGCAATTCTAAAACAGGGTAGAATTCTACTCCAACAAGCTAAAGATTTTCTTCCTACACTGATAAATCCTGAAAACTATTGAAATACAACATAGGGGAATCGTCTGAACTTACCTATTACCACCATGAATCTGGAAACCTTCTCAGGAAAGTAGAGTTGTATTTACCTTCGACGCCTCCAATTTGCTCAATTACAACAGCTGCAACCCTTACAAATTATGAAAATGAATTCATATATCCCCTTTAAATAGACGGGAACGTGTCAAGAAAACCACACATGCTTCATAATTATTCACTTAAGCATGTGAAGTAACAGTGAAATTACTGAAAATATGACACCTTCTTAATTTCCCATCACTTCTACACAAATAGTTAATTTTCTCATGATTACTTTCAAAATTTGGAATTTTAAATTGTTAGATGTCGGAAATATTCTTTCTTGCCACACCGCTTTCAGTGTTAACAAAGTCTTAGAATCAGCTTGAAGTGAACCTTATGAACCTTGAACCATCTTACAAAGAGTTTAATGGGTCAAGTTCATCCGAGAAGAACAACAATAAACTAGCAGCTCAAAACAATACTGGTAACGAGCAATAAACATGACTAACAAGCAAGAACTTTGAACCTTTGAATTGTTGAACCGAGAAGACAATTGGTTGAAATTTCAAGTTCAAAGCCGACTTAAAACATATTGACACCTGCTTGTTAAACAACATTACATAGTCACGACACACAAAAAGAAAATGTTTTGAACCTTGAACCAAAAAGGTTCACGGGTTCAAGTTCAAAATGCATAACAATAATGCGCTTGCTTTAGTGGAGATAAAGGCCGCTAAGACATTTTCTTAAAACGTTCCTTGAACCTTGAACCTATTAAACTATTTAAAAAAGTTCAACGGATTTGGTTCAAAATGAAAAGGTACAAAAGAACCGAAAGAAATAAAGACACCAAAAGGCAACCTGCAAGCGTGAACATTATAAATGAAAATTGTAGGGGGGCTAACACCGACATAAGGGACTATCAGTTGGATACTACTGACATGTTTGGATCAATGGAATATGTTTGGTTTGATGTTTCTAGAGTATGTTTTGGTCAGTTGGTATTTGACTTGATGATCAGATGCTATCATACACTCTAGTAAGCCTATGCCGGTAAGGGTTTAAGGTTTTACCGACAGAGCTTTTACTGAGAATCTTTGACATGATGCATAAGTGGTGTTGGTGCGTCTTCTAGATGGAATTAAAGATATAGAAGGTGATCCTTGATTGTGCCTCAACTGATTGGGGACATCCCTTTGGCATGGTGGACCCAAATTAGGTCTGGTACCTATCCAGGTTATGGATCGGTATCATGTAACGTGTTCTCTGCATGTTATCGGGATGATTTATGGATTGGTTAATGTAGTTTTGGTCTAAAGCCAACATGGCATATCATTGTAATATGGATGTATGTAATGATCTTATTGTAATATCTATTAGGTGGCCGACCTAATTGGTTTAGGCCTTAGGGTTTGTATAAATTGATGTAAGATCTCATTGTAGATCATGGTCATTGTCATGGAATAAAATATCATATGCGAAGGAGATTTGGTCGATCATAGGTGATCGAATTGGGTTTATGTAAGAGGTCAAAGGCCTCCAGTATTGAGCTTAACCAAGACTATAATCAAGCATGGTAGATGCTATCACTGGCAGTTCATTCTTCTGGATTGCTGTCCAATTATATTGAGGTGGTTATAACCTCTTTTTAGTTAGTGAGACTCCTTTGTAATGAGCAGTACACTTTAGGCAATGTGCCTTCTTGCATGTGCAGGCCCCTTATTGTATCACATACTTTCTACAGAAGTATTATCTGGCTGTGGGTAGGCTTCTCATCGTGGTTTTTCCCTTTACTGGATTTTCCATGTAAAAATCATGGTGTTATATGGTATGGTTGCATTGTGTTAATTCTCTGTTTCATTCTTAAGTTTTATTGCTTACCGGTATTTGTTTCTACTATTCCAACATTCAATGTTTATGTGCTTCGGTTAAAGGTTATAAAGTGGGTTGATTAATATAATCTGTTGACAACTGATTCACCCCCGCCTCTCAGTTGTCCACCAGTTATTCTAGGATGATCTACTTATACTAATTTTTAAAAAATTACATATTATTGTAGTGCACTTGATTCTTTATAATTTTTTTCAAAAAAAGTTTGCATTTTTTATTGTTTTGGTGCAAGTTATGTTTCCTACACAAACATGTACCTAGTTTTAGGATGTGTTCGATTGGAAAAATCATTAAAAAAAAATACTCAACAAAAAATTACAAAAAGATACACAACTTCTAGTGCTCACTCTTAACTATCTTTCTGCCAAAGGATTTGTCAAAATACTAAATCTAACTATGACTTTTTTGATGTGCACATCAGACACTATGTTATGTTTTAAAAAAAAAATCAGGGTCTGTTTTTTCCTATGTGAAGGATTTGACCCCCTTATTCTTATCCAATTTTGAAAAAAAATAGTAGTTTGGAAACTAGGTTTAGAGTACTGCAATCTTTGTTGTTTGAGTATCTTCATATCTTTAGTGGATGATTCTCAAATTTCTTCTCCAATTTTAGGTTTACCTGATTTCAGAAAAAAAGTGTCCACATATACCCCCTTTTTGGACACCATCTTTGTGCACTTACTCATTAGGTATTTGTATTTTCTTTTCACTTGTCACAGATCTAATAGAGGTATAAATTGACCTAGTCCTCCTAAGTGCCTACTTCCCAAATTCTTCTTCAACTACAAGTAGATTTATCTTTTGGTAAAGCTTCTCAACTCTTTGTGTGTTTCATTTCTAAGCTTTCTCCCTAATTATTTTGTTCAAGATCTTTGTAGCAGTTCCAAATCTATCTTCATTTGGATTAATTAGAAAATTCAATAAAGTATCAATTTTATTTTCAACCTCTTTGGAGATACCTTAAATAGTGTCTTGAATTGTAACCTTGTACAATTCACACCTCATTTCCATGTCCCTACTCTAGTGTGCCCTATCCTAGTTCTCGCCTAGGCTTGGTTTTGACCCCTTTTACCTCAAATTTGATGTCACTTTTCTACATGGCTGAGTCAAACCCATCCAAGGATTGTTCTCTCCTATTTACATCTTTGTTTGTTTTGTTTTGGGAGTACAAGGTCACTTGGGGTGCCCATGTCCGAACCGAGGTGCCCTAGGTGCCATGGTCCCCCTTAGAAGGGTCCTATTTTAAATAGAATGGGTGATCCAAAGGCTTCTGAGAATGATCCAAAACAAGTGGAAGGTGATAACAGGATTATTTAGTGCAAGAGGATGATATTATGGCTACTTATCGTAGTTCTACCATACCTTCTTTTCATGATCTTCCCTCTAAAGATGAAGCATTAATTACATATGATAGTCCTTTTCCTAATGAGTGTCTTGAACACAAAGATACTTTAGAACAAGAGAATGATATTATTTCTCATCATAATGCTCTCTCTCCAAAAAATCAAGAGCCTAACAAAAATCAAATCAATTCCATTCATGTTCCTAGGAAACCAAAAATTCTTCCTGATTATCATGTTGTGCCTTACACATATACTAATGAGGTAGTTGATGAGAACATAAGTGAAACATCATATGCTTTCTAAGTTCCTACAATCCTCTATTTAGTTCACTCAAATACACCATCTCCTACCAAAGAAGTTCCTAAAGAAGAACTCTTAGAGGATGATTGGGGGTCCTTAGATTTCACTCCTACCTTTTCTAGAAAGTCTAAGATGCCTGGATTTCATATTCCAATTTTTTATCTTAACACAAATATTGAAATTGATTGGGTCTCTTTAAACTTCAATCCAATTCCCCCTAAGAGTGAACCTTCTTTTGAACATACATGTGGATGCAATGGACAAATGCTTGAATGTGAGTGACAAAGTCATGAGAAATCACACTTTCCTTTGTCAACATCTTCTTCTCTATTGTCTTGTAAATCCACACATTCTCATTCTAATTTTGAGTTACAACAAGAAAATGTGTTGACCAATCTTTTAAATTCCAACTTAATATCTCCTCTTTGTCCTAAACAAAGAAGAAAACATAAACAAAATTCTCAAAATTCTTCTTTTTGTAAATATCATCAAACCCATGGCCATTCTACTAATGAGTGTCAAGCTTTGAAAACACAAATACAACATTACATTGATTGATGCATGTTAAAAATAACATCTGACAATGAATGGCATATTCATCATGGTCATTTAAAATAACATTCAAGTTCCTATTATGTTGCTCCTTACTATGTGACATAGTTAGCCTACCTATTGAAGGCTCCTTGTCATTCATGGTGGTACAATTTTAGGTGCAATCATACTTAGTGAGAAACAGAATAGTCTATTTAATCTTGCCTCTATGTTTGGGGGGCAAGAATATTCCTTTTCCTCTTTCTAAGGTTTCACTATTTTCTTCATGGAGTACATTATTCATAAACTTGATGTCCTTTCTTGCATGGTTTTTTCCTTCATGCGAGCACATGTCTGTTCTATGAGTGGGATCTTCTCCTTTCTCAAAATGGTACGTCTATTATGAACAATCTCTCCGTAGAGAACTTTTGTGATTCTTCTTCTTTATCTCTCTTTTCAAACTACCTCTTCTATTGTGTTATTCATAACTTGATGTCCTTTCTTGAATGGAGTTATCCTTCATGCGAGCGCATGTCTGTTCCTTGGTTAGGATGTATTCCTTGCTTCAAACAGTATATCTCTTATGAGTAGTCTCTCTCTAGAAGTTGTGTAATTCTTCTCATTGTCCTACACTTGGAGGGAAATGATCTCTCTCCCTCTCTCTTTCTCTAAGGATCCACTCTTTCCTATGTTGTGGATGGTGTGAGTTTTATTACTTGATGCCATTCCTTGTGTGGAATTGTTGTTGTTCACTCAAATTTTCTCTCTTATACAAGAGGTATAATTCCTTGACTACAAATATTTTTCACAATTGGTAATGTATATCTATAATAAATTCACCCATCCCCATTGGGATAAAAGTGAGTCATCCTTTATAAATAATCCCTTTCACTTAGCAATAGGTGGAAAGATTGAATTCTTGCTCTCTTCTTTGCTTTATTCTAGAAGATGTTATATTTATCTAAAACAATTCCTCTTGGGGGTAGATGTCTTTTGAACAAATATCTCTTCTTCTCCAAGGATCTCCTTTACAATTACAACAAGAAATCTCTTTTCAACTATCTTATCCTTTCTTGAAGAGTATTCCCTCTCTTGCCTGGATATATGACACTATTGTATAATGGATATCTTCTTTATGTTGAAGGTAGGTATCCTTGTTCTACTTTCCTTAAGATATCAACATTAAACTATGTTGACTTCTTAAGGGGGGGGGGCACTCACACTTCTCCTTTTGTATTTTATTTCTCTTGCACATTGTATCCCTTATACAGTGGGTCATTCTTGGAACCAAAGGGAAGCATCTTAGAGCGAGATGTCACCACTTTTCCCTTATACATTGGGTCATTCTTATAACTATTGGCCATTTGGAGGAATTGATTATGTGTTGCATTGATGTTTTGTCATTGATGTTAACACTAGCTGTTTTGGATGCTTTACCGACACCCTTCTAGTCCCGGTAGGATGTTTGGTTTCTGGTTGGATTGGATCCAGCATGATCCGGTATGCTCTGTTATGTTTGGGTTATGGAATTTTCTTATTCATGCTACTCAGATTCATGTTTAGTCAATTGGTTTTATTCTGGTGATTGGATGCTATCCTGTTTGCTAGAAAGCTTGGTTTATTGTTTCAGCGAGGGTTTCACCGATAGAGCTTTGATGAAGATCTTTGATGAATTGCATAAGTGGTGTTGGTTCAATTTTTGGTGGAGATTCAAGATGTTGATGGTGATCATGTTTGAGACTTGGCAGATTGAGATCATTTCTTTAGTGTGTGTGGACCTATATTGGGTCTCAGTGTATCTAGGTTATGGACCGACTTAATGTAACGTGTAGATTGGACCTCTCGATGTTTTTCCGGATGTCTTATGGGCTGGATATTATTTGTTTGGTCTCATGCTGAAATGTTTTGTAATTATGTAATTGTTTTATTTTCTGGTGGCCGACCTTATTGTTTATGGTCGAGGGTTTGTATATATATGATTTAAGATCATCATGGTATGGGATATGGATATGTAAGGAGAAAATAATGTAATAATCATTCAGGAAGAGGATTTGTTTGATCATTGGTGATCAAGTTGGGTTTATGTAAGAGGATTTAGTCTTCCAGTATTGAGCTTAACTAGAACTATATTCAGGCATAGGAGATGTTTTCTTTGCAGTTCGTTTAGTCTTCCATATTGTAGTCCAGATTTCTATGTAGTCAGTGAGACTCCTTTGTTGGAAATTGACACTCATTGGATTCATTTTTTTGTCATTGATGGCAAAAAGATCTGATGGAAGTCATAAACCGGCACTAGGAAGCATATAATAGTAGATATCGGTTTTGGAGCATTCAGGGCTACACCGACATTGACATCAATTCTTCGTTGGAGGCCAACATACAGGAGGATTTACTAAATAAATAATTTTGTAAATATTCTCAAGGCCAACATTGAATATATTTTGTAAATGTATTGTAAGTTGACATAAGGCATATTATTTGTAATAGGTATATAAGTCAATCTGCTAGGTTATTTTTGATATGATGATGATGAAGAATATCAGACATATGATATATGTGGATATAAGAGAATATAGCAGAACTATATGATGCAAAATATATGTATGAAGATCATTTTGTATGCGAATGCTATATCATGCAATGATCTGTAGATAGCTTGGAAAGCATTCTTGGAGGAGAAGAGACACTGGTAGTAGTTAAGGGTTTATGAACCGGTACAGAGCAAAGACATAACCGAACCTCTATTTGGCATAGTAGATGCATTCTTTGTTAGGTCCTGGGGACAACTGAGAGGGGGGGGGGTGAATCAGTTGTCAAATAAATTCCAATAAAAAACAACTTAACCAACTTAATGTTTAATACCGGTAAACCAGTTAAGTATGTTGGTAGACAGTTTTAACAGTTAATTGCTATACCGGTAAAGATTAGTGCATGAAACATAAACACAAAGTCATCCACAACACATAACACCAATATTTGTATGTGGAAACCCTGTAAGGGGAAAAACCATGGTGGGAAACCTTACCCACAATCAGATGATACTACTGGTGATAGTAAGTGTACATAAATGGGGTTTGCACATGCAGAAAGGCCAAGCGCTTAGAGCTCACTGCTCAACCACAAAATGGGAGTCACAATGACTACAATTGGATGGTTAAATCCAATAAGAATGTACTACTCAAAATAGCATCTTCATATGCTGGATTCAGTACCGGTGTAATGCTGATATGCTTTCACAAAAACCTAGCTTCACCTTCAAATGATGTCTGCGTGTATTGCTCTGCTTAATCTTGCATATACCTTCACACAATTCTTTTTCGCATTCCACACTTGATCTTACAAATAAGATCTTACATTTATACCATAACCTAAGACCAATTTTAGTGGGTTGGCTCTACAAGATATTACAATAAAAACATTTTACAAACTTTATACACCTAAAAATGGTCTGAAGATAATTTAATTGAATAGGCAATTATTTAATTAACCCTCCTCCCCAATTTAATTGAATTCACTAAGCAATTTGATTAAATCTCTCATTCATCTACTTATTAATAAATCTAAGGATTTATTAAATAGGTTCATTTCATTTCACCCCTTTAATTAATTAATTCAAATTAATTAATTCCCTCCACCAAAATCATTTCTTATAATCCTAATTAATTAAAACAAATCATTCATGAATTGTTGAGATTAATTATCCTTTTCCTATTATTTGAATTTCTAAATTCAAATTCTCCTAACTTCTACCACTCCTAAACCTAACCATTCCTAAACCTAACCCATTCTACCTACCACCTTGTCCCTTTTCATCCAACATCTTCTAGAACCTTTGTGACACTTGTCACTAAGTGTTCCCTTTAATCTAACTCCCTTTGCCAACCTCCTCCAATTTAACCATTGATATCTTCAGATCAATCTCAATCGTTGATTCATGCCAACTCACCCCTAGCCTTGGGAAATCCTATAAATAGACCCTATTTTGGAGAACAAATGGCCAATTCATGAATTTAGCCACTTTATTAATTCTTGCTCAATTTTAGCTCATTTGCATTGTTACTATAGGCATCTAGCTTATAGTTTATTAGTTTTAGCAATGTTACCATGCTCATTTCAGCTTAACTCTTAGCTTAATCATGCTAGGATAATCATGAATTCATATAGCTTAATCATGCTATCATCCTAGATCATGCATCTTAATAATTCAAATCCTCCATCTAAGTGTAGTCAAGTCACTGGAATTTGCATACTAAGATCTGAGAGCAAAATCCACACTTGCATTTACTAGGAGGCAATAAGTCGATTAGCTATGGTTTTACGTTTCATTGATTTAATCTACTAACCATGCTTGCAATGATTTATTGAGTGTTTTGTGTTGCAGGAACAAGTATAACAGGTACACCACACAAATACACGACATTTTGGCGCCCACCGTGGGGCCCGAATCATCATTTTTGGCCTCTCAAGCTTCCTCAAACTTCATCTCTACCAAATCAGAATCAGAATGTTGTACGAGTTGCCTTTTTGGCTTGTATGAACTTCCTTTTAGTCTCATATGATACCTCATCCTGACTCGTACTAGGTATAATCCTGACTCGTATGAGATTTTAAACTGCAAATTCTTGTGTCGTACTATGCTGATCCTCTGTCGTACGAGTTTATTTTCACTGTCGTACAATAGCTAAATTCTTTTCATACGAGTTTTTGCTTTGAAATTTTTTTATTCGTACTAGGCTAATTTTGTCTAATACGAGTCTGTTTTGCTCTCTGTGCGAAGTTTAATCCTCTATCGTGCTAATTGCAAATTTGTGTCATACGAGTCTCTGGTTCTGTGATTTTTTGAAAAAACTGCAAATTAGAAATTTCAAATTTGTCTATACATCAGTAATTTGCATCTATAACTCTTGGAGACCTTTCCAACGAGGTAAACGGTTTGTAATTTCAAGTCCCGAGCAGAAAGTTATGCCTATCTGAAGTTAGGATAAAATTTCATATAATTTTTTTGAAAATTTCATAATTTAGATCACTAATGCTAACTTTGATCTGTTTATGAGATTTTGGCAGCCTAACTCTTTCTTGTAGATACGCTTGTTAAAGACAAATTCAAAACACAATCATGACTACTAATGGATCTATTTTGCAGGTTGCCTAAGGATTCAGCAAAAAACTTTGTGTATTATTTTAGATTTTTAGGCACACTTCAATTTGGGCTTAAAGAAATGAACTATCATGTCTTATGTGTCTTTGATGATAGGCAAGTATGCTCTCACCTTTCTTAGGTGATCAGAAAGATAGACTCATCTTTTTGCTTTCATTAGTGCATCTCTTTAGCAGGCCTGCCCTCCCGAGGAGTTATTAACTCTTAGCCATTAAGGCCGGTGAGAGGGGAATGACCTAAGTGGGAATGGCTAACACTAAGTAATCCAACCCACTATAAAATAAATGTGTTTTTGATGAAAATCAAAGCAACGACAGTGCTCAGGAATAGCTCTCCTCTGTACCTTCGGGTATATCAAACCTTGGTTTTCAAGGCTGGGAGACCTCTTAATTGAGTTTATACCTTGACACACTGAATGGATCCCTTACTAGTGCCAGTTAAAATAGAAGCTACTTGATTCACCTCTGAAAGGGTGATAATATTTGTACAAGAGAGATAGTAACTCTCCCAAGACACTTGCCATATCGTGCCCCCATTAGCATTTGGATTCGAATAATACGACGTTGAGAATCCATTGCGTTATGCTCAGCGGCCGTATTCTGATTAGCTATTGGGTGTGTACCTAAGTTAGCAAGAAAAGGCTTTCATTCTCAGCCAACTTCCTTAGGGTTTAGCTTGATTGAGAGTCATTTATTAGATCATGTGTTTGTTGTGTATTCATCCCTAAATTGAAAAATCAGACACTTAAAATTGGAAAACCAAAGTAAAACATCAAAATTCAGTGATCAAAACTCAAACAAACAAACACTTTTTATCACTGTTCAAATACCTGTCATACGAGTCAAAAGTCTCTATCATATTTCTTGATCCTCTATCATATGAGTCAAGATATTTTGTCGTATTGCTTGATCTTCTGTCGTACGAGTCAAGGTTCTATGTCATACGAAACACTGCTTTACACATGAAATATCTGACATGTCATTCTGTCATGTATCTTGTGTTGTCCTAAGTTGAATCTTATGTCATACAAAACTCTGCATCTGTCAGTCTAGAGCTGTGTCCTGCATGCCTATTTTAGATTTATCATTTCTGCCTGATCAATTTGCAGTAAGCATAAACACTTGTTATCTGTCAATCCATGCTTAGATTGTCTGCTTGGTTTGCTTGGTCAAGTATCATCCGTCAAAATCAGACTCTAAAAAATATACACCTCAAGATTTTCAAGTGCTTACCCACAACAAGTTCAAGATCTAAACATCTCAAAGTGCATTATCACCCTCTTTGATAAACTGATCACTCAAACATAGTTTCTCATCAGGATCAATCATCCTTTATCACGAAATTGAAATGCTTGGTCAGGATAATCTTGTCCCACATCATAGGATATATCGTTCCTACTAGACTTGGTTCTTATCAATCATCACCATTGCACTCCTAAACCGAAGATCGAAAAACTTGCAAACCTTTAAACACTTGAATTCTCTTTTAGTGTCATATCACTCTATTGCCTTGAAATTGACAATTGATCACTTACCCAAAACAACTTTTAGACAATCAAATCCCTGAAATGGAAATAGAAACATTTGAAATAGATGAAAACCATATCAACATGACATACCAAAGCAAAACACAAGAAGAAAACATGACAAACCAACATATCAGAGTAATCCAACAAGTTCATAATCAAAATCCAACTATGTTAAAACCTCACAAGGATTTAAATACATCTCAAAAGAAAGGTGGCTCTTTTATGCACCTCTTAAAGAGATCCCTAAATGATTTGGATAAAGAAGATCAAAATCGTGCACCCATGTCTAACAATGATCCATCCATCCATAAGAAAATCGAATCTCCAAAGGCATCTACTCCTACACCTCTTGAAAGCTTGCAAGAAGCTTCCATAGCATCCTTGTCAAATAATGCATCCAAAGCTAAAGTTCCCCAAGCAATATCCACAATGGCCATCAATCCTATTTCAGAGGATCCCATTCAAAGCTCATCTCCTTCATATCCAAGCATTGATTCATTGCAAAATCCCCATAGAGATTCCTTGCAAATTGAAGTCCTCATTCATAGAACGCTTGTTAAACATGTCTTGATAGATGGGGGAGCTAGCTTGAACATTTTCTCTATGAATCTTGTCTGTGCTCTAGGATATTCAGAAGATCCAGTTGATCCCCAGAAAAGGATAAAAATCAAAATATCTAGTGAAGAAGAACATTCATCTAAAAGAATGGTTATATTACCCATCACAATGGGACCTTTGCAGAAGGACATAGCATGCCAAGTTTTAGACTTGGACCTACCATACAATATACTCCTGGGAAGACCATGCATACGATATGTAGGCTATTCCATCAACATACCACCAATGTGTAAACTTTCCGTATGAGGGATAGGAAATCACAATATCAGCAGACTCAAATCCAATGCAGTGTTGTAATAATATGACATCAGCTCAAGAGGTTATTGTTTCACATAACAGAGAGGCAACAACTTCAAGCACATAATCCAAGGAACAATCATTTGAATCAATTTTGTCAAACATGGAAGAACAAATGCAGCTAAAAGATCGAGGGAACGAAGAATATTTTCTATCATGGACAAACAAACAAGAGCAACTTCAAATTGAAAGGGAAGAAGCAGATATAGTAGTTGATGTAGTTCACACGTATACAGAACAAACGTTAGGAACTAGCCTGCTTGAATCAGAATCACATTTGACTGACATGGACTTAACCAAGGACGATCAGGATTTTCTTATATGAGGTCATTCTAACAAGAGTATCGTTCTAGACATCAAAATACATACTGAAAGCTCTGATATCTCTATCATGACCCCTAATATCTTTGAAACTATTCAACCTGAAGATCCTTTATCCTTAAGCTATCCTGAACCTATGGAATATGAAAATGAAGGACATACCACCAATGATACCTTACCTAATGACCATGCCATATCCTTATATCTTGATGAAATCAAACCTGCAACAACTTTCACCAGGGATTCCGCTAGCATATCTTCCAGTCAAATGGATGTCAAATCTTCTAGTCACAAAATTGAAAATAAGGAAAACAATATCAGGTCTAATGCTGAAAACCATTTCTTGGCAACATTGGATTGAGAAAAAGTAAAAATAAAGGACACATCTAATAGTGAAAACCTCCTCGAGGCACTGGAAGATGGGAGATTTGACAACTTACCTAAATGTTATCAAGAGAAGTTATCTATCATAATAGAACCAAAAAAGGCAGTTATCATTGGCACAACTGATCTACATACAACAATCTCTTCATCAAAACTAGCAAGGCAAAAATATTTGAAATCCTTCAAAAGGTGGCAAATCAATTTTACCTGGTCATATACAGATGTTCCAGGGTTCGATCCATATCTTACAATACATCACCCGAATATCAGTCCAGGAGAAAGCATCAATAATGGAACACATCATGGATCAAGAGAAAGCATCAATAATGGAACACAACATAAACCAGAAGCAGGTATTCTATTTATCAAAATGGCTATAGAATGGAATATTAAACAACTTCAAGTCTTTGGAGACTCTCAGCTTGTCATTAATCAAATCAATGATGACTATCAAACCAAAGATGGCAAACTCATGCCTTACAAAAAGATGGTGGATGATATCAAGAAGTACTTTGTAGAAATAACTTTTGAATAGATTCCAAGAAATGATAACAAAGAAGCAGACGCCATGGCTACACTTGCTTCTCTATTGCAGACATAGGAAAATCAACAACGTTATGAATTCCTGGTTGAAGAGTTGTTTCATCCCGCTTATAATTGTCCTGATTCCCAAGCCATCTGTCAAATTATTGGACATGATTCATCCTGCTATGGCCAAACTTACACATACTTGAAAGATAATACCCTACCTCCTGACCTATCCAAGAACCAAAAGAGAAATTTTATTCGCCAATCCTCACATTTTAATCTCGTCATCGATACCCTATATAAACGAGGTTTAGACGGTACTCTCTTAAGATGTCTTGAACAAGAAGAATCTGAGAAGGCTTTACATGAAGTCCATAATGGCATTTGTGGCACTCAATCAAGTGGTCTTTCTGTAGCATCGTAAATTGGACGCACTTGCTAAACCAGTACAATTTCACACCTAGTTTAGCACCTGCCTTGGCGCAGTTTGCATTTTGCATTGCATTTCTCCTTTAGCACTTAATTAATCAAATTAATTAGGTCTAAGGTCCTATTTCATCGTCCTCCACATCATAAAGTTGGGCCCTTTCATTAAAGTGTGCCCCTTTCATTTTATTCCTCCAATACATCATTTAATCAAAAACCCTAATTAGGCCCTATTTTGAACTTGGGGGCTTGATTTCGGGGGTCAAAACATCTCGAAATCACTTGTAACTTTGGGATTCTCTCTAAAATCATCATATCCGACGGCCCTAAAAATTTGGTAAAAAGTTGCTGGGACCATGGCACCCGGAGTGCACACGGTCCCGAACATTTTTCTCAAAATTTTAGGAGCGCGATCCAATCATAAAATAAAGCTTAACCCCAAGAAATTGGTGGGATATTCAATCTCTAGGTCAGCCAAAAGTTGGAATTAAGACCTAGGGTTTCATATATAAGAGCTCTCTTTCTTCATTTGAAAGGATCTAAAATTTTGGTTTCAAGGACCTTCTAGGCAGCGAAAGAGCAGATCTTTTGAAGACTTCAACAACATTCAACATCCATCTATCAAGCATCTATCAATTTCATTCATCCATTTAGGGCTTTGAAGGCATTGAAGAGCAATAAGGGATCACCGACTGAAGATTGGCTTGTACCCCTCCCTTGGGGTTGGGTATGATTTCATGTTGTTTTCATGTCTTTGCATAAGTCTCATTATATCACTTGCATTCATGCTTTAGATCTCTTTACATCTCGATTTGGAGCATTTACATTATCATTTACAAGCAATTAGGGTGTACTTTCTAGGTTGCTCTAGTTTTCTTACTTGCATTTTAGGATCTTGCACACACACAAGGTCTGCACACACACTACTTTTACAATACAACTTGGCTATTCATGGAGGTGGAAATCACCAAAGCGGGGGTTTGACTAAGGCAAAACCCTATATAGCCACCCAAAACACCTTTTCAGATATAAGTGCAGATTTCGGGATTCAGACGACGCCGCAAGTTGCAGATCCGAAAGAAGCAGATGGAGACTGAACCATACACCAAGTTTTAGAGTAGAAGACCAGGACAGGGGCGTGGGGTGCCCTAGTCCTGCCAGGATAGGGGCGCTAGGCGCCCTGGTCCCTGGGACAAGGGCGCTGGATGCCCTGGTCCGCCTGACAGACAACAATTTTTAGCATTTTCGACAGTTTTCTAGGTTGCAAAGTAGCAGTTTCAGGAACAGAATCAGGACAGTGGTGCTCGCGCCCCTGTCCCAAACATTTTCACTCAGATTTTAACTCCAGGTACGCATCTACATTCTTGTCTTGTCCTTGTGTTTGTAGCTTTCCATTGTTCAACTTCAATTTTGCAATTTTGTTATTAATTCATACTTGCATTTTGGGGTTAGGAATTGAACTTGCATAATTTTACCTTTCAATTACAACAAAGGAATAGAAATCCTAATAGGTAGCCCATGGCACTCTCTTTCACCAAAAAGAAGTAGCCAATTGTGTGATACCTCTAGGCTCTTTCGTATTCCATAATGTGTGTCAAAAGGTAGGATTAGGACATGTTAACCTAGTCTCGCTTTTTCCCCTACACATTTTGGTGAACCCGACGTGAATCTTATTATTGCTTTCTCTTGCATTGCATTTGTTAGATCTAGATCTAGATTTAGTGTGTTTCATTTAAGTTTCATTTTCATAAAAAGAGAAAAAAAAAAAGAAAAAAAAAAGAGTGTGTTTCTTTGTTTCTTTGCATTGTGTGTCTAAGTTTTATGCAACTTTTATTTCAAAATGTCGGATTTTTATTTGCAAGATGTTCATATTTATGATGATGTATGCAACTATGCCGATTATGAGTATAGCCAAGATGAATTAGATGAAGCTTTAAATGAGTTTTTGAATCCTAAAGATGTCAAACCTTCATTTTACCAAAAACTCATAAACCTTGTTACTATGCCATTTCGTTGTGATGAGAAAGATAAGTTGAATGATTCCTCTCAAGGGTATGTTCCTATCAACTCTTCCACTAAATCTAGTAACATGGTTGTTTTCAATGATCCCCTCTATGAAGAGATGTCTCCTTTTGAATCAAAAGATAAACCTTTTAATAGATTTGATCATGCTTTGTTGGATGATGCTCTTGATGACTTTGTGGCTTTATCGAAATCTCTAAACAAGAACAAAACTTCTAAATTAGTTAACATGATAAACCTGAATGAGCATAATAAGCCTCTCTTTGAAGTCCAAGGTGCTTGTCCTTCTCCCACCTTTCAAGTTCCTAAATCACCTCTCCTTATTGTCCAAGGGGGGTATGATTCCTTTCTTACTCTGAATAAACCTATCATCACTGTGCAAGGAAGAAAACCTATAAGTCCTTATAGTTATGCCAAGCAATAACTAGAGAGAGTTATCATGCGGTTGCCCATACTTATCATACTAGAAATAATAGGCAGCCTAATCCTCCTCCTGTTACTCTAGTTTCTCTTCCTAATCCTCAACCAATTCTTCCGCAAGCTCCACGTATTTCACAAATTCTTGGCAAGGAATACGATCTCATAGAACAACTTAAAGCTACCCCTGCTAAGATATCCCTTTGGGATTTGATTCAAAATTCTTTCACTCATCACAGAATGTTACAAGATGCCTTGAAAGATTTGAATGTTCCTCCACCGAATACATCTAGTAATATAGTGTCTTTGGTTAACTCTGTGATGAATCCTAAAGCTCAAATTGTGTTTACTCAAGACGAGTTGCCTACTAGTGAAATTCAACATCAATATGATCCCTTGATGATTGTGGTTATCATAAACGATACTGCTATAAGACGAACACTGGTAGATAATGGCTCTGGCCTTAATGTGTGTAGCATTAATCTATTGCATAAGATGAATGTGGATACATCCCTTATCGAGCCTGACTCCCATCCCATTCGAGGCTTTGATAATGTGGCTAAGACTTCATTAGGTATTATCACCTTACCCCTCATAGTGGGGCCTGTTACTTTGCCTACTCCTATCCATGTTATGTCGGGAAATATAACATACAACTTGCTATTAGGGAGACCTTGGATTCATAGTATGCAAGCAGTCTCCTCTACATTGCATAGACAAGTTAAATTTATTTATAACAATAAGACATATACCTTGATAGGTGATACTAATTTCCAAGCTTGTTTACAAACATCTACTTCCAAAGGGGGTTCTTCTAAGCCTTCCTCGTCTAGTGATGACTCTTTAAACAAGATACCTATCGATGAATCCTCGCTCTCTGATGATCAAAATTCTTTGGATGAGTCTGGAGCTCCTGAAGAAGATTCTTCTCGACTTGAATCTACACCTAAGAAGGATTTTGATCCTGAGAAGGTTCTCGCAGAAGACGATTGGGGATCTCTTGATTTTAATCCCACCTTTGTAGGTGAATATAAAGTTCCTTCTAGAAAGCTTAAAGTTGAAAAGAAGGAAGAAGCTAAAAATCAATCAATCTTACCTGAACCTATGAGCAATAATTTCGTGGCCGCTTCTCAAACTTCTCCTCCTCACATTTCTAATTCTGAAGAGTTTGATTCTTTGTCTTATAAAAAACCACCTTCTCTTTCTGAGATGGCTGATCGTTATGGTCGTGGTTTTCATATTCTAGCTAAGCATGGGTATCATGGAAATGGTTGTGGCGCTCATGAACAAGGAATAAAGGTTCCTCTAGAGAATAATCTTTATGATTATGCCTTTGGACTTGGTTATAATCCCTGCAAACACACTAAAGCTTCTAAGAGACCATGTATTAGTGTTAATGTTATTTCTACATCTCTACCAATGCGACACCCTGAGTATATTGATGGGGACCCTTCGTGTGCCTGTGCTTTGTATGTCTTTCCTACTGATGATGCTTTAGCTTAGTTTTTAGGAGCATATGATACTCTTCCTCGTTATCATCACAATAGGGGATTCCCTTATTGTTTGAACACTGAAGCCTATTTTGGAAAAGAGATTGATAACGATGAGATTGTGAAAGAATTTCCTCAGTTAAAGGATACTCCTCAACAAAGTAATCTTCTTATAAGTGACACCATTGATGTTAAGATGGATCTTTGCAATGAAGAAAAAGTTATTAAAATTGGAAAATGTCTGGACGAAGAAGAACAAAAACAATATGAAGATTTATTGCGTGAATTCCCTGAGATCTTTGCTTGGACATATTCTGACATGCCTAGTATAGATCCTAAGATTGTTACTCATAATATTGTCTTAGTTCCCGATGCTAAGCCTGTGAAACAAAAGATTCGAAAAATGAATCCTAAGGTAGCTTTGCTTGTTAAGGCTGAGATTGAAAAATTATTGGAGGCTGGATTTATCCGCCCTATTGATTATTCCCCATGGATTTCAAATATTGTCGCTGTGGCTAAATCAGATAATAAAATAAGAATGTGTACTGACTTTTGAGATTTAAATAAAGCTTCTTTAAAAGATGATTTTCCCCTCCCAAACATTGACATGATAGTTGATTCTACAGCAGGACATGCTTTGTTATCCTTCATGGATGGTTTTTCAGGATACAATCAAATTTTCATTAATCCTCAAGATCAATTCAAAACTGCTTTCACCACTCCTTGGTGTACGTTTTGTTGGGTAATGATGCCTTTCGGACTTAAAAACGCCGGCGCAACTTATCAACGAGCGATGACCCTTATCTTTCATGATTACATGCATAAGATTTTAGAATATTATGTTGATGATATTTTAGCCAAATCCATTCTCCGCATAGATCATATTAAGATCCTTCGTCAAATCTTTGAAAGGATTCGTAAATATCACATGCGCTTGAATCCCCAAAAATGTGTTTTTGGTGTGGATAGTGGAAAACTATTAGGATTCATAGTTTCGCATCGTGGGATTGAGGTGGACACTAAGAAAATAGATGCTATTGTCAACATGCCACCTCCTAGAAATGTGTCTCAACTCAAAAGCTTACAAGGAAAGATTCAAGCTATTCGTAGGTTCGTATCTCAACTTGCGGATCGTACTTTTCCTTTTACTCAACTTCTCAAAAAGAATATCACTTTTCAATGGAACGAAGATTGTCAGCAAGCATTTGAAGATTTAAAAGTGTATTTGGCTAGTCCTCCTATCCTTCAACCCGCCGAACCTTCTAAACCCTTTCTTCTATATACAGCTGCTTCCTCTCATGCTCTCGCAACATTATTGGCACAACATGATAAAGATGGTAAGGAGTGTCTGGTTTATTATATAAGTCGTACCTTATTTGATTATGAGACCTGATATTCTGCGATAGAAAGACAATGCTTGGCCTTGGTGTTTGCGACTCAGAAATTGAGACATTATCTTTTAAATTCAGAAGTCCACGTCATGGTAAAGTTTAATCCTTTGAAGCATCTTTTCTCTAAAACTGATTTATTAGGACGCCTAGCTAAGTGGGTTATGATGTTAACTGAATTTGACCTTAAATTTGTTTCACAAAGAGCAATTAAAGGGCAAGCGTTGACCGATCACTTAGTTGAGGCCCCTTCACCTTTTTCCTTCCCTAACCCTGAGTCTTTTCCCGATGACTTCATTCTTTGTACAGAGAAAGATGAAACTTGGGAGTTATACTTTGATGGCTCTAAGTGTCGTACAGGATTGGGGGCAGGTGTTGTTCTGATTTCTCCTACAAAGAAGTCCATCCCCTTATCTTATCGTCTCAATTTCCTATGTACCAATAACATTGCTGTGTATGAGGCTCTTATAGCAGGAATAAAGGCAGCCTTGGCTTTGAATGTAAAACACATACATATTTTTGGAGATTCTCAACTGATTATAAGACAAGTAACAGGACTGTATCAAGCAAAACAAGACAAATTATCACAATATAAAGACCTTGCTATCTCTTTATTACAAAAATTTGATTCTTACACCATGGAACCTGTTCCTCGAAAAGATAATCGACATGCGGATGCAATGGCATGTGTGGCTTCTCTGGTATCTTTAGAGGACCCTGTGGTTGATCTTAAATTTGTTATTCACAACCAAATTTCTCCAGCTATTGTAGATGATTCTAGCCTGGTGACATGTTGTGACTTTATAGACTTAGATGAATGGTATTCACATATCGTAAGATACTTGACCGATGGTACCTTTCCTGATTCCATCAATAGGAACACTAGGGCTAGAATCCGCAAGCTGTCTGCTAGATATATCATTCTTTCTAATGTTCTTTACCGAAGGGGTTATAACGGTATTCTCCTTCACTGTCTAAACAAATCAGAAATCCCTATTGCTCTTGAAGAGGCGCATTCAAGTTCTTGTGGGGGGCATTTTGGAGGCAAATCCTTGGTTCAAAGGTTGCTTCGTATGGGATATTATTGGCAAACTATGCAGCAGGATTCTTTTTCATTTGTTAAGAAATGTCATTAATGTCAACAACACAATAATTTGATTCATGCTCCTGCCCAAGAACTTCATTCTCATGTAGCTTCTTGGCCTTTCTCTGCATGGGGGCTGGATCTTATCGGTAAAATCTCTCCTCCTTCATCTCAAGGACATACTTTCATTATAACCGCAACAGATTACTTTACAAAGTGGGTAGAAGCTATTCCCCTTCGCTCTACTACTGCTGAAGTGATTTGTCGATTTCTTCTAGAAAACATTATTTCTCGATTCGGGATACCTTCCACTATAATCTCCAATAATGGGACATCATTTAAGAACAAGGACGTGAAGAAATTCCTCGAGAAGTATCATATCAAACATTGATTTTATACACCATACTATCCTCAATCAAATGGTCAAGCCAAATCATCCAATAAGATAATTGAACAAATTCTTCGCAAAACCATGAATAAGCATGGTAAGGATTGGAGTACTCAGCTAATCTATGCTCTTTGGGCCTACTGAACGAGTGTATGAATTGCTACAGGAACCACCCCTTATAATCTTGTTTATGGTGCTGATGCTATTATACCTTTAGAATTAGAGATTCCATCACTTAGAGTTTCTCTCAAAGGTATAGTAGATGATGACGCTTATAGAGAACAAAGACTTCAATAGCTTGAGATGCTTGATGAACAGCATATAAATGCTCTTGAGCATATTCAAGCATATCACAAAACTCTACAATGAAGCTATAATGATAAGGTTATTCAATGTTCCTTCTCAGTGGGTGACTTAGTTCTCTATGAGAATCAGTGCAATGTGAATGCCTTACCTGAAGAAAAGGGAAAATTTAGTCCTAATTGGCTTGGACCGTATATTGTTATTGAAGATTATGGATCAGGTGCTTATAAAATAGTAGGTGTAGACGGTACACCTCTTAAAGAACCTATAAATGCTATGCACTTGTGTAGATACTATGCTTAATTCCTCATTTCCTATCTTTTATTTCATGTATCTTCTTTGCACTTCTTCAGAATTGGATAATGTGTTAGCATATCTTTGTTAGAGCAAATGGAATTAAATGATGTTTTGTTTAATCTATATTGCTTTGTTCCTGACAAGCGTGTTTCTTTACTTTATGGTTTGTCTTGAATTCATTTATGTAAATCGCAAAAGATTTACATTTTCATTATGCTGGCATATTATACAATGTCTTTATGTGTTAAGTAGAGTTGTATCATGTTACTTATATGATTCTTAGGCTTAACACATATTTCTTCTCTATCATCAATGTAGTACTTGATTAAATATTTTATTTTTATTAAGTCACACATGTATCAATTTAATCATGGAGCATTGAGAAATCAATCACATGGAAATTAAATTCAGAACATACATGTACATCTACCAAATGTATTAACTTTAATCAAAATACACATTGTTTTAGGCATTAAAGATAACACGTTTGAGACAAAGAAGCATGTATATATATATATATATATGTTGGTCAATATACAAAGGTAGGTCACCATACATCCAAAATGTGACCTACCCTACATCATAAGATCATCTCCTATCCCTAGGGCTGGTGGCTGGAGAGTGACGACTAGATGCTCCCTCCTGATCCGGCTGTGCAGGTGGACCCATAGGTGTATAGCGTGATATAGACCGTGAATGACTCCGTGAGGAACTCCTACGATCCCTATCCATAAGGATCGCACGATATGAGGTAGCCTCAGCCTGAGCTACTGCTAGATCACGCTATGCCCGTTGAAGGTCCTCTGATAGAGCTCGCTCTCTCTCCCTCCATATTTCCACCTGTACTTGAAATGGGGAAAACAAGTCATCATGCCAACCTGCATTCCCTTGAGGTCTATAAGCAACCTGTGAGGAACTAGGGATCTATGTCGTCATGGAGATATCTGTCACTGCTTGCTGGATCAGAGAACGCCACTCCTGCACATTAGCTATAGCAGTAGAATAGATTTTGTGTTAGTACCATTCTATGTCATCAAAACATTAATCATGCAATATAAACCTACTATACCTGGATCTCCCTGATGCCAGTAGGGATCGTGATATGGTAGCATCTGTGACTGGGAACTACTAGGCTCCCCATGCTCAAATGATCTGTGCATGATGGGTACAGGTCTCCGTATCGCCTCATGTTCACCCTTTTGGGGAATAGGAGGAGGATCCAAGGCTATGGTGTCATCTCCTGAATGGTGGGGAGCTGCATCTGACTCCTCCTCCTCCTCGTCATCCTCATCCTCATCTGCATCCTCGTTCTCCTCATCATCATCTCTATCTGTGTCATCCTCCTCTCCTTCCTCCTCCTCCTCGGCACTAGGCTGATCTCCTATGGGTGGATCAGGACCTCCTGCCTCCTCATGACCCTCTCCCTCCTCTGGCTCCTCCGATCTGGATCCCTAATCCTCATCTCGGTCTCCATGTCTCCATGGACCTGGATGGCCTGTCGGGTGATCTGGTGAAAAGATAGGCCCCGGGTATGTCCTCACAAACCATGAGAGATACCTGTGCTATGCCCCAGGCTCTGCAGCATAATCAGTGACCACATCCTGGTCAGACCCCTCTATATCTGTGATCTCGATATCATCTATCTTAGGTCTCACTACTACTCTGGGTCTGGGAAGGACTCGTGAGTGTCGAGTGTAGATGGGTACATCGACTGGAACACACTACTCTAGCCCAAACTGCCTCCGTACTCGGTCAAAATAGAATGGGACTATGATATGTGGATATCGTCCTCTCAGTAGGTGGTTACTCTATAAGCATGCTAGCTGTCTCTCCATCCCATCCCATCTGTGCATCCGCAGAAATGGTGTCCATACAGTCACCTCAGCTATCAATCTATCAAATGTCACTCTCCAATATAATAGATCCCCAAATCTCCACTCACTGGTAAGTGGATAAGCAAATACCCTAGGTCACTCGCTAGCTGCACTCATCAGATAACTGATAGGCCTGGTGCATGTAAAGTGTTCAAATATCCACACTTGCAAAAGTGTGCATGTCATCAAGCTGCAACCCTGTCCAAAGACATACTCCTCGAGGTCGTGATAGAGATGTGCAAGCATACTCTGACCCCAAGCGTATACTCTCCTATGTCTCTCCATAGCCCTGATGCACCATGTGAGACCCCCATGCATGTGTGTACCTCGCCCATTAGGGCAGATGGCTAGTGCAATGCTGGCAATCATAAGACGTCTCATGAGGGGCACCTCTCCTGTAGGATGTAAGAGCCAGCTGACCATGATGCGACCTCTCGTCTCACTCGGCATGACTCTCCCTATGTAGTATACCTGCTCCCTCTAATGATCCTCTGCTGACCAATCGGTCGCATATGTCACGGTAGCTCCTCTGATTAGTAGGTGAAGTATGCGGTACACATCCTCAAGTGTCACTGTCATCTCCCGTACTGGAAGCTGGAATGTACATGTGTCAGGATCCCATCGCTCCATGAGTGCCATCAGCATCGCAGGATGAAATCGAATGGCCGGCATAAGAATCATATACCACAAACCTACTATAGATAATGTGTCTCTCTCTGCCTGAGTCAGCCGGGGAATCTGATCTCGCAAACTATGAAGAATCTGCCCCGCCGTATGCTCTCTCATGTATGGGAGACCCTGTAATGCAGAAAACATCAGTGTAATAAGTAATCAATCATCACAATCATTTATGCCAAAAGCAAAAACTGATGAACATTGAAAGCTCACCCTTGCCAAGTCCTGATTAGGACCATGGTGCCCTGAGAGGACCATGGCACCTTGAGGGGACCATGGCACCTTGAGGGGACCATGGCGCCCTGAGAGGACCATGGCACCCTTCAGGGACCATGGCGCCCCACAGGGACCATGGCGCCCTAAAAGGACCATGGCGCCCTTCAGGGACCATGGCGCCCTGATGGGACCATGGCGCCCTGGGTGGGACCCAGGGTCAGATTCCAGGGCCCACATTCGATCACAGAAAATCAGAGTCAACAGAAATGCAGAAAGTCAAAGTCAAAGTTCAATCAACTCACCTTGTCCAGTGGCTCGTCACTGATCACGGCCTGTCGCATGATCTCAATCCTCGTGGGATGCTCTAGTTGTCGTGAAGGCATGATGATGGCTATGTGGGCTCCACTGTAATGAACAATACTCAGAATCAACAAAGTGACAAATGCAATAGTCACTTTCAAGGTATATACTTTCATTTCTTTACCTTTACTTTCAAAACCCTAATTTTCCTCTATCACTCATTTCATCATAACTTGAGTTTGGGAGATGCGATTTTTGAACCATTTGTTGCGTAGGGATCGTATTTTCATTCCCTTACTCCCTTGATGTTCCAAAATGTGCTATGATGAAGCCTTTTTAATGAACATCTCTCATCAATAATCGTTCACACAATTTGTTGTAAGTAAACATGCTACCCTGTTTCACCTCCCTAATAAGCAAGCCGAAACAGGGGGGGGCATATAGCTACTCACAAATTTCATCACTTTCCTTAGTAAGCATTAGGTGATTTTGTGATTTAACATGTGTTTTGTAGGGAGCGATTCCTAACTGTGTACTGCAGATACCGCTAGGGGCTTCGTTCGACGAACTTATGGATATATCCTTTTTCAAATAATGTTTACTTTCCTGTACTTTAGCTTGCATATGCACGTAGTACTCATATGACCGCTAAAGTGGGGGCTAAATGTAGCGTCGTAAATTGTACGCACTTACTAAAGCAGTACAATTTCACACCTAGTTTAGCACCCGCCTTGGCGTAGTTTGCATTTTGCATTGCATTTCTCCTTTAGCACTTAATTAATCAAATTAATTAGGTCTAAGGTCCTATTTCATCGTCCTCCACATCATAAAGTTGGGCCCTTTCATTAAAGTGTGCCCCTTTCATTTTATTCCTCCAATACATCATTTAATCAAAAACCCTAATTAGGCCCTATTTTGAACTTGGGGGCTTGATTTTGGGGGTCAAAACATCTCGAAATCACTTGTAACTTCGGGATTCTCTCTAAAATCATCATATCTGACGGCCCTAAAAATTTGGTGAAAAGTTGCCAAGACCATGGCGCCCAGAGTGCACACGGTCCCGGACATTTTTCTCAAAATTTTAGGAGCGCGATCCAATCATAAAATAAAGCTTAACCCCAAGAAATTGGCAAGATATTCAATCTCTAGGTCGGCCAAAAGTTGGAATTAAGACCTAGGGTTTCATATATAAGAGCTCTCTTTCTTCATTTGAAAGGATCCAAAATTTTGGTTTCAAGGACCTTCTAGGCAGCGAAAGAGCAGATCTTTTGAAGACTTCAACAACATTCAACATCCATCTATCAAGCATCTATCAATTTCATTCATCCATTTAGGGCTTTGAAGGCATTGAAGAGCAATAAGGGATCACCGACTGAAGATTGGCTTGTACCCCTCCCTTGGGGTTGGGTATGATTTCATGTTGTTTTCATGTCTTTGCATAAGTCTCATTATATCACTTGCATTCATGCTTTAGATCTCTTTACATCTCGATTTGGAGCATTTACATTATCATTTACAAGCAATTAGGGTTTACTTTTTAGGTTGCTCTAGTTTTCTTACTTGCATTTTAGGATCTTGCACACACACAAGGTCTGCACACACACTACTTTTACAATACAACTTGGCTATTCATGGAGGTGGAAATCACCAAAGCGGGGGTTTGACTAAGGCAAAACCCTATATAGCCGCCCAAAATACCTTTTCAGATATAAGTGCAGATTTCGAGATTCAGACGATGCCGCAAGTTGCAGATCCGAAAGAAGCAGACAGAGACTGAACCATACACCAAGTTTCAAAGCAAAAGACCAGGATAGGGGCGTGGGGCACCCTGGTCCTGCCAAGACAGGGGCGCTACGTGCCCTGGTCCCTGGGACAGGGGCGCTGGGCGCCTTGGTCCTCCTGACAGACAACAATTTTTAGCATTTCCGACAGTTTTCCAGGTTGCAAAGTAGTAGTTTCAGGTGCAGTTTCAGGAACAGAATCAGGATAGTGGCGCCCGTGCCCCCGTCCCGAACATTTTCACTCAGATTTTAACTCTGGGTATGCATCTGCATTCTTGTCTTGTCCTTGTGTTTGCAGCTTTCCATTGTTCAACTTCAATTCTGCAATTTTGTTATTAATTCATACTTGCATTTTGGGGTTAGGAATTGAACTTGCATAATTTTACCTTTCAATTACAACAAAGGAATATAAATCCTAATAGGTAGCCCGTGGCACTCTCTTTCACCAAAAAGAAGTAGCCAATTGTGTGATACCTCTAGGCTCTTTTGTATTCCATAATGTGTGTCAAAAGGTAGGATTAGGACATGTTAACCTAGTTTCTCTTTTTCCCCTACACACTTTCCTTTCGAAAAAAATCATATGCTTGGGCTACTATTGGCCGACTATGGAATGAGATTCTTTCAAGATAGCAAGAACATGCAAACAATGTCAAATCCATTGGAATTTGATCCATGCACTAGCACAAGAACTACATGCTTTAGCAACATCTTGGCCTTTTTGTCAATGGGGACTTGATCTAGTAGGAAAGATAAATCCTTCCTCATCTAATGGACACAAATTCATCCTAGTACCTACTAAATATTTTACAAAATGGTTTGAAGCTGTACCTCTCAACAATATCACAGGAAAACAAATTGCTGCATTTATCTTGAATTATATCATCTGTCGCTATGGAATACCAATGACCATTATCACTGATAATGGGCGACCATTCAAGAATCAAGATGTACAAGAGTTATGTGAGAAGTTCAAAATCTAGCACAGATTCTCCACACCATATTATCCATAGGGAAATGGGTAGGCAGAAGCATCTAACAAAACTATCCTTAAAATTCTTAAAAAGACAGTGAATAATACTGGGAAAGATTGGCATATCCAACTAAACCCTGCTCTATGGGCTTACCGCACCAGTATCCGCATACCGATAGGTGCCACACCTTTCTCTCTTGTATATGTATCAAAAGCCATATTGCCAATCGAAGTAGAGATACCTTCTCTACATGTATCACTAAAAGGTCTCATCCCAAATGAAGAACAAAGAGTATCTAGACTACAAGAGTTAGAACTAATCCATGAATGCAGACATAATGCCTTTGATCATCTAAAGGTATATCAACAAAGAATGTGTTAGAGCTATAATCATAAGGTCAAACCAAGAAACTTTCAAGTTGGAGAACTAGTGCTAAAGGAAAATCCACGTAACCAGGCAGATCGAGAAAAGAAAGGAAAATTTGAACCAAACTGGTTAGGTCCATTTGTGGTCACAATAGTATTTGGGTCAGGAGCATATCAGCTATCAACATAGGATGGAGATCAATTCGAAGAACCTATCAATAGCATACACCTAAAAAAGTTCTATGCTGAAAAATCAGAAAAAATAAAAAACAATGAAAAATCAGAAAAATCTTAAAAAGTGAAAAAGCAGAAAATCCAAAAAAATAAAATGAAAAAATCAAATATCAGAAAAAGTGCAATAAAAACAGATGGTGAAAACCTAGCAAACTAGCGCTATCTGTCGGCTGGCTCTTCCATCTATTAGTTCATGCATTTTTTTTTCTTGCATTCATTCTTCCATCAGTGCTGACCATCATAAAGCCTTTATAAATACGCAGACATCCCAGGTGGCTTCTTACTGTGGTTTGGATCATTGGATATATCATAACGACTTTGTTTCTAGGTTTGGGGGAAAATCCTACACTTAGCTAGGGGCAAAACTTTTGATCAATTTTGAGCTTAATCAAACAAGTAGACCAAACAGTTAGACAAATCTTATCGAGCGAAAACTAAGACAAATCCAACATTGAACACAAGATCAAACTATCAACTATCAAGCTATCACGAAGTCAATCTAAGCACATCACACACTTTTCAGTGGAATAATATCTTTTGAATGATTGATTGTAACATGATTGTTCAACTTTTCTATATTGCTTTTCGCTAAAGATTTCTGAGTGACTCCAGGATGTCATTGACTAGAGGAACAAGGAAGAAACATGATATTTTTCTTGTCTGCTGTCTAAAAATTAATCATTAATATGTGCAAATTTGTCTCGGGACATGATCATCAAAATATCATTGAAGACATTTCCGATTTGCGTATTGAAATGATTAATACTGCCTGTTTTATGCAAGCAACACTAAGGTCATCTTGGTTCGATTATACCTCGATTCTTGTGTTAACTTGCTATATCAAAATCCAGGAAAATAGTGCTCAGGTCATCATGGTTTAATTATACCATCGATGTTTGCACTCACTTCCCACATTTCAAAAGCTCAATGATGAAAAAAAATGCAAAATAATCCAATGACTGGTCCGGTCATAGCTTTGCACTCCATTGCATTTCATTTGCATTTTAACTTGCATTTCATTCTTGCATGGATCCCAACAACTCCTTTTATCCAAGGTTAAATCTATAGTAGGAATCATCAAAGTATCATAACAAGTGTATATGAAATCAAAATAACTCATATCTCTCCAGATATTGTCAACTTAGCAAAAATCTTATGCTATCTCCCTCAAATGCATCAACATCAGCATATCCAAAAATTTCTGCAATTGATATCAACAAACTGTTAGTTCTTTATTTAATCAATCTTACCAAATGAAATCAATCAATAAAACCTAATCAACTCATGTCTTATATAGGATGTATCCTTCCTGAAACCAGACATGATCATCAATGTCTTATACAGGATGTATCCTTCCTAAAACCAGACGTTATGATCATCCATGTCTTATACATAATGGATCCTTCCTGACACCAGACAAATTGATTCTGACTCATGTGTTATACAAGATGTACCCTTCCTGAAACCAGATGTGATCATCAATGTCTTATACAAGATGAATCCTTCCTGAAACCAGACGTTATGGTCATCCATGTCTTATACAAGATGAATCCTTCTTGAAACTAGACTGAATTAAATCAATCAAGATTTTTCAATCTTATCGATCTAGGCAATCAAGCTAATCAAAGAACTCGCACTTTCATCAAACAACAGTTCCAGAAACCAAATCAAATCTATCGGGATATCAATCTCACAAAAACTCCAAAGATCAATTATCTCAATTGATCTCCAAAGGGGGCATCATTATACCAAAATTTAGCAATCAAGAGTTGGGGCATCCTATCAAATCAATATCAACATCAAAATGAGATTATTCTTTGAATCAATGCATCATCACACCTCGCTTCAAAGAGGGAGAAAAATGTATACACCTAAAAATGTTCTGAAGATAATTTAATTGAATAAGCAATTATTTAATTAACCCTCCTCCCCAATTTAATTGAATTCACTAAGCAATTTGATTAAATCTCTCATTCATCTACTTATTAATAAATCTAAGGATTTATTAAATAGGTTCATTTCATTTCACCCCTTTAATTAATTAATTCAAATTAATTAATTCCCTCCACCAAAATCATTTCTTCTAATCCTAATTAATTAAAACAAATCATTCATGAATTGTTGAGATTGATTATCCTTTTCCTATTATTTGAATTTCTAAATTCAAATTCTCCTAACTTCTACCACTCCTAAACCTAACCATTCCTAAACCTAACCCATTCTACCTACCACCTTGTCCCCTTTCATCCAAAATCTTCTAGAACCTTTGTGACACTTGTCACTAAGTGTTCCCTTTAATCCAACTCCCTTTGCCAACCTCCTCCAATTTAACCATTGATATCTTCAGATCAATCTCAACCATTGATTCATGCCAACTCACCCCTAGCCTTGGGAAATCCTATAAATAGACCCTATTTTGGAGAACAAATGGCCAATTCATGAATTCAGCCACTTTACTAATTCATGCTCAATTTTAGCTCATTTGCATTGTTACTATAGGCATCTAGCTTATAGTTTATCAGTTTTAGCAATGTTATCATGCTCATTTCAGCTTAAATCTTAGCTTAATAATGCTAGGATAATCATGAATTCATATAGCTTAATCATGCTATCATGCTAGATCATGCATCTTAATTATTCAAATCCTCCATCTAAGTGTAGTCAAGTCACTGGAATTTGCATACTAAGATCTGAGAGAAAAATCCACACTTGCATTTACTAGGAGGCAATAAGTCGATTAGCTATGGTTTTACATTTCATTGATTTAATCTACTAACCATGCTTGCAATGATTTATTGAGTGTTTTGTGTTGTAGGAACAGGTATAACAAGTACACCACACAAATACACGACATTTTGGTGCCCATCGTGGGGCTCGAATCATCATTTTTGGCCTCTCAAGCTTCCTCAAACTTCATCTCTACCAGATCAGAATCAGAATATTGTACGAGTTGCCTTTTTGGCTCGTATGAACTTCCTTTTAGTCTCATACGATACCTCATCCTGACTCATACTAGGTATAATCCTGACTCGTACGAGATTTTAAACTACAAATTCTTGTGTCATACTATGGTGATCCTCTGTTTTACAAGTTTATGGAAAGATATTCCTAGGCTTGATGGAAAAAATCACACAGTATGGAAGATTCAAATGAAGACTCATCTGAGATATCTTGGTAAGGAGATTTGGGAGATCACATAGAATGGTGTTATACCTCATAATCTGGAATTTGGCAACCCTCCTTTGACAAACTTGGATAAGGAGATTGAGAATGATTGTAGAGAAAGAGAAGCCCTCTTGTGTGCACTTTATGATCAACAAATAATGAGATTAACTGAAAAATCATCTGCAAAGGCTATATGGGATAAGTTGGAGACTCTTAATGAAGGTGACCCTACTGTGAAGATTTCTAAACTTGATGGTTACCATGTGAGATATGAAAACTTGAAGATGGACGAAGATGAAAGGATTACTGCATTCGTGGAAAGGGTAAATGAGATTGTTATGGGAATTCAATGTTGTGGTGGAACTCTAAGTGAAGATGAAATTGTTTCTATAGTTCTGAGAGCTTTACCATTGGCTTACAAGATGAAGGCTACTGCAATTAATGAATTGAGAACAATGGATAATACTTATGTCAATAGAGATACCTTGGTCAGAAAATTATCTTCTTTTGAGCTTGAAGAATTTTGACCCTTTGGAGCTATGAAGTCTGAACCTTATTTTCATGCATCTGCATCATCAACCAACAAGAATGATTGGAAAGCTTTATATTCAAAGGAATTGGATGATATGAAGAGAGAAGATGAAGAATTTGAGCAACTTGAAGCCCCATTTTCTAGAAGAGTACCTAAAGGACCGATAGGAAGTAAGTATGAAGGAAAAAACCTTTTAAATGTTTTGCATGTAATAAGATTGGTCATTTTGCATCTAGATGTCCTGAAAGAAATTCAAGATTTGAAGAGAGAGATAGAAGATATTTTAAGCCTAACCTTGGATATCAGAACAAGTATAAGTACAGGAAAAACAAAGATAAACCCTACATAGCAGATGAGGAAGGTGTGACTGATTTTGATGATGAACTGACAGAAGACTCTGCTAGTGGTTCCGACAATGGAAAGGAATGAGTGTTCCTGGCTATCAAGGAACATGTTATGGCACTAGAAAAGAATGTACCTAAAGAAAAGGCACTTGCTACTACAATTGAAGATAAGGATGAATGGGTAATTGACAGTGGAGGTTCACATCATATGATTGGAGATAAAAGGAAGTTTCTATCTTTGCAAGAATTTGATGGTGGTCTGGTTAGATTTAGAGATGACAAAGCATGTATGATTAAGGGAAAAGGAACTCTATATATCATTGGATGATAACCACAATACTGATAATGTTTATTATGTTGAAGGTTTAAGGCATAATCTTTTGAGTGTAGGTCAATTGGTGGATAAGGGATTTCAATTACAGTTCATGAATGGAAAATGCAAAATCATTAATAGATTTGGTTTGGAGATTGCAACCGGTACACATACAAAAGGTAATATATTTCATTTGAATTCTAGTGAGAAGACATGTTTGATTGCACAAATTGATGAGAGTTGGCTATGGCATAAAAGACTATGTCATGTGAATTTTGATTGTATTGTAAAGATCAGTTCAACTAAGGCAGTTAGAGATAGACCTAAGATTATGAAGCCCTATAATCCGGTATGTAAAGAATTTCTAATGGTAAAAAAGGTCAGAAGATATTTTAAGAGTATACAAGATAAATCTAATGATGTTCTTGATCTTATTCATACTGATTTGTGTGGCCCTGTTAGAGTTAAAAGTTTTCAAGGTGATAGATATTTTATGCTAATCATTGATGATTATTCTAGAATGATGTGGGTTTCTTTTCTACGGGAGAAATCTAAGGATTTTGAAAAGTTTAAATCTTTAAAGCTAAATTTGAGACAAAGACAGGATTGAAGATTAAATGTTTAACGTCAAATCATGGTGGAGAATTCACATCCAGTGAGTTTAATAAGTTTTGTGAGAAGCATGGTATAAGAAGACAATTTTTTGCTCCCCGGACACCTCAACAGAATGGAGTTGTGGAAAGGAAGAATAGAACTATTTTGGATGTTGCTAGAACAATGATGATGGAAGCTAGTCTACCTCATATCTACTAGAGAGAAGCAGTGAACACAATGATTTATACGTTCAATAGAGTACATATCAAAGGAGAAACCGATAAGACACCTTATGAATTATGGATTGGCAATACACCTACAGTTAAGTATTTCAAAATATTTGGTAGTAAACGTTATATCTAGAGAGATGATATCATTGACAAATTTGATCCTAGATGTGATGAAGGAATTTTTCTTGGTTATTCTAATGAAAGAAAAGCATATAGATGTTATAACAAGAGATTGCAGAGAATTGTGGAGAGTGATAATGTCAAGGTGGGTAAGCTGAATAGAAGTCAAATCAGAGTTTATGAGCAATAAATGACAATGGAAATGATCATAACTGAATTGGTAGCACCTTTTCCAGAACAGAATGTTGAACCCGTTACTCCAGCAGTATCAGAAAATTCAACAGTAATTGAAGAACTGAGAAGAGGAACAAAGAGTTAGAAGACCCCTAGGTATGTGAGATTGAATCATTTAGAAGATCAGATCATTGGGGATAAGAACAATGGAGTGATGACAAGAAGGAGATTGGCATCTAATGAGGTATGTTTAATTTTTCAAGTTGAACCAGCATCAGTAATTGAAGCATGTAAATATGAATGTTGGATGAAAGCTATGGAAGAACAATTAGATCAAATAGAGAAGAATAACACATGGACTTTAGTTCATTGACCTAAAAATAAGAATGTTATTGGAATTAAATGGGTTTTTAGGAATAAATTGAAGGAAGATGGACAAGTTGTAAGGAATAAAGCTAGATTGGTTTGTAAAGTATATTCTAAGAAGGAAGGAATTGATTATGGTGAAAATTTTGCACCTGTAGCTAGAATTGAAGCTATAAGATTATTTCTTGCCTATGCTGCACATAAGAACTACAAGGTTTATCAAATGGATGTCAAGTGTGGATTTTTGAATGGGGATCTTGAGGAGGAAGTTTATATTGAGCAACCTAAAGGTTTTTCAATTTCAGATGATAAAAACATGTTTTGTAGGTTAAAGAAAGCTTTATATGGATTGGAACAGGCGCCTAGAGCTTAGAATGCAAGGTTAGATAAATATATTTTGAAGCTTGGATTCACTAAAGGTAATGCTGACAATAATCTATATTATAAAGTCATTGATGATGATATACTGATTAATGAAGTTTTTGTTGATGACATCATTTTTGGAGGTGAAGATAATGTTGGCATTATGGATGAATTGATTATGTGTTGCATTGATGTTTTATCATTAATGTCAACACTAGTTGTTATGGTTGGTTACTGATAGATAGGTTTTGGTTATCAACAAATAGGTTTTGGTTACCGGTAGAAGATCTAGTGTTATCGACAGAAGGGACTATCTGTTGGACACTTCTGACATGTTTAGATCTATGGAGTATGTTTGATTTTATGTGTTACATGTTTTTGGAACATGTTTTGGTCAGTTGGTATTAAATTGGTAATCAGGTTCTATCACACACTCTTGTAAACCCATACCAGAATTGGTTTAAGGTTTAACCAATAGACCTTTCACTGAGGAACCTTTGAGAGGATGCATAAGTGGCATTTGTGTGGCTTCTAGATGGATTTTAGGATGCTGAAGATGTTCTTTGATCATGACTCAACTAAGTGAAGACATTTATTTGGCGTGGTGGACCCAGATTAGGTTCAATACCTATCTAGGTTGCGGACCGGTATTATGATAATGTGTTCTCTACATGTTACCGGGATGATTTATGGATTGGTTATTGCTGTTTTGGTCTTAAGTCGACATGGCATATCATTGTAATATGGATGTATGTAATGATCTTATTGTAATACCTTTTAGGTGGCCGACCTAATTGGTTTAGGCCTTAGGGTTGGTATAAATTGATGTAAGATCTCATTATAGACCATATGTTTGTGGTATGGAATGTAATATCATATGTGAAGGAGATTTGGTCGATCATAGGTGATCGAATTGGGATTAAGGAAGAGGTTAAAGGCCTCTAGTATTGAGCTTAACCAAGAATGTAATTAGGCATGGTAGATGCTATCTCTGAAAATTCATTATTTTGGATTGTTATCCATTTATCTTGAGATGGTTATTACCTCTCTATAGTCAGTGAGACTCTTTTGTAATGAGCAATACGCTCTAGGCAGTGCTCCTTCTTGCATGTGCAGGCCCCTCATTGTATGACATACTTTCTGCAAAAGTATCATCTGACTGTGGGTAGGCTTCCCACTGTGGTTTTTCCCTTTCCAGGTTTTCCATGTACAAATCATGGTGCTATGTGGTATGGTTGCATTGTGTTGATTATCTATTTTATTGTTAAGTTGCATTACTTACCAATATCTATTTATACTATTCCGGTACTTAATATTTATATGCTCTGGTTAAAGGTTATTAAGTTGATTAATTGATATAATCTGTTAACAACTGATTCACCCCCCCTCTCAGTTGTTCACTAGTTATCTTGACAATTGGTATCAGAGCTTTGGTCCTCTTTTGTAGAAGCTTAATCGCTTGAGGTAGATCCTATGGATGCTAACACTTCAAATCCACTGACAACTATTTTCAGAAGAGAAATCCATAAGCTTGATGGAATAAGTTATGGGATATGGAAAGTCTGAATGGAGACTTATCTTAGATGTCTTGGCAAGGATATTTGGGAGATCACTGAGAAAGGATACACACCTTATGATTTGACATTTAGCAATTTTGCTTCTACAGACATGGACAAGAATATTGAAAATGATTGCAGAGCTAGAGAAGACCTCTTATTTGCACTTACTGATCAACAAATCATGGGATTGATTGATAAATCATTGACAAAGGTTATGTGGGATAAATTGAAAACTCTGAATGAAGGTGATCCTATTGTCAAAATTGCTAAACTTGATGGTTATCAGGTAAGATATGAAAAATTGAAGATGGAATATAATGAAAGAATTGTTGTGTTTATGTAAAGAGTAAATGAGATTGTTATGGGAATTCGATATTGTGGAGGATCTCTGAGTGAAGATGAAATAGTTTCCAAAGTCTTGAGAGACCTTCCATTGGCTTACAAGATGAAGTCAACTGCAATTAATGAGTTGAGAACAATGGCAAACACTTCAGTTAACAAAGACATTCTGGTTGGGAAATTATCTGCTTTTGATCTTGAAGAATTTGAATCTTTTGGAGCTACAAAATCTGAACCTTCTTTTCATGCATCATCATCTATCGGAAAAAGTGATTGGAATGCCCTATATGCAAAAGAATTGGAAGATATGAGGAAAGAAGATGAAGAATTTGAGCAACTTGAAGCCTTATTTGCTAGAAGAGTATCCAAAGGACCAACAAGAAGTATGAAAGAAAAGCATCTTTTAAATGTTTTACATGTAATAAGATTGGTCATTTTGCATCTAGATGTCCTGAAAGGAATGCAAGATTTGAGGAAAGAGTAAGAAATCATTTAAGCCTAACTAGAAAAGATATAGACTCAAGAAAAGTAAACACTGCTACATAGCGAAAGAGGAAGGAGTAAGTGATGACTCTAAGGATGAACCAACAACAAACTTTTCTAGTAGATCCGATAATGGAAAGGAATGGGTGTTTTATGCTTTAAAGGAAGATGAACCTTAATCAGCTATCATGAATGACGAAAAGGCCCTGATAACAAAATTTGAAGATAAGGTTGAATGGGTAATTGATAGTGGATGCTCACATCATATGACTGGAGTTAAAGAAAATTTCTATCCCTACAAGAATACAATGGCGGTCAAGTTAGATTTGGAGATGACAAAGCATGTATGATCAAAGGTAGAGGTATCATTTCTTTGGATGGAAAGCATAATACTGATAATGTTTATTATGTAGAAGGTTTAAAGAATAATATTTTGAGTGTTGGTCAATTGGTGGACAAGGGTTTCCAACTTCAGTTTAAATATAGAAAATGCAAAATCATTAACAAGACTAGTTTGGAGATTGCAACCGATATTCAACTTGGAGGTAATATCTTTCACTTGAACACTGGTAATAAGACATGTTTGATTGCTTATATTGATGTGAGTTGGTTATGGCATAAGAGGTTGTGTCATGCTATTTTTTATTGTATTGTTAAGATCAGTTCAACTAAGGCAGTTAGAGATATACCTAAGATTATGAAGCCTCATAATCTGGTATGTAAGGAATGTCAATTGGGAAAGAAAGTTAGAACTTCTTTTAAGAGCATACATGATAAATCTAATGATGTACTTGATTTTATTCACACTAACTTATGTGGTCGTTCAAGGACTAGAATCTTTCAAGGTGATAGGTATTTCATGTTGATAATTGATGACTATTCTAGGATGATGTGGGTGACTTTTCTTGGGAAGAATTCTGAAGCCTTTGAGAAGTTCAAGATCTTTAAAGCAAAGGTTGAAACAAAAACTAGATTGAAAATCAAATGTCTAAGATCAGATCAAGGTGATGAGTTCACTTCTCATGAATTTAACAATTATTGTGAGACAAATGGAATTAGGAGACAATTATCTGCACCTCAAACTCCTTAGCAGAATGGAGTACTGGAAAGAAAGAACATAATGATTTTTGATGCATCAAGATCTATGATGATGGAAGCCAAATTTCCTCACATCTACTGGAGAGAAGCAGTGAGTACAACAGTCTACACATTCAACAAAGTTCATATCAAAGGTGAAACTGGTAAGACCCATTATGAATTATGGTTTGGACATACAACTACTATTAAATATTTCAGAATTTTTGGAAGTAAATTCTATATGAAAAGAGATGATTCAATTGGGAAGTTTGATCCTAGATGTGATGAAGGGATATTTCTTGGTTATTCAATTCAAAGCAAAGCATATAGATGTTATAACAAAAGATTGCAGAAAATTGTGGAGAGCGCTACTGTGAAAGTGGATGAGCAATACAATCAATCTATATCATATGATAGGGAACCAACAATGGAAATGATCATAATTGAACTGACAATGCCTCAACTGGTGCATGAAACTAAGATAGTTACACAAGTACAATCAAAAAATTCAACTGTGATTGATGATCAGAGCAGTGAACCTGAAGTTCAGAAGACACCAAGGTATGTAAGATTAAATCATTCTGAAGATGAAATCATTGGAGATAGGAACAAGGAAGTTATGACAAGAAGAAGATTGGAAAATGAAGGGGTATGTCTTATTTCTCAAATTGAACCGACATCTATTATTGAAGCTTGTAAAGATAAACATTGGTTAAAGGCTATGGAAGATGAATTAGATTAGATAGAGAAAAATGAGACTTGTACTTTAGTTCCTCGACTTAAAAATAAGAATGTTATTGGAACTAAATGAGGATAGTCAAGTTGTAAGAAACAAGGATAGATTGGTTTGTAAAGGATATTATTAAATGAAATGAATTGTTTATGGTGAGACATTTGCACATGTAGCTAGAATTGAAGCTGTTGGACTATTTTTTGCCTATGCAACTTATAAGAACTATAAGATTAATCAAATGGATGTTAAATATGCATTTCTGAATGGTGAACTTGAAGAAGTATACATTGAGCAACTTGATGGATTTTCACTGACAGATGATAAAGATATGGTTTGCAGATTGAATAAATGTTTATATGGATTGAAACAAGCTCCTAGAGCTTGGTATGCAAGGTTGGATAAATATATTTTGAAGCTTGGTTTTACTAAAGGCAGTGCTGATAGTAATTTATATTATAAGATCACTGATGATGATATTCTGATTATTGAAGTATTTGTCGATGATATCATTTTTGGAGGAGAAGATAAATTGTGCATGAAATTTTCTACTAATATGAAGAATGAATTTGAAATGTCTATGATTGGTGAGATGAGAATTTTCTTAGGTTTGTAGATTACTCAAACTGACAAAGGCTTTTTTATCTGTCAAACTAAGTATCTAAGGGAATTGTTGAAAATTTTTGGTATGGATAATTCCAAACCGGTAAGTACTCCTATGGTGACAAGTGAGAAATTATCTATCAAGGATACTTCTACATTGGCTATCCTAACAATTGGTATCAAAGAAGTAAGTATTGTTTCAAGATATCAAAGTAATCCTAAAGAAAATCATGAATGTGCAGTAAAGAAGATATTCTGCTATTTGCATGGAACACCAGAATATGGCTTATGGTATTCTAGAGATGATAATTTCACTTTATGTGCATATACTGACTCAGATTGGGCAAGAGATACTGATGCCAGGAAGAGCACTTCTGGTGGAGCTTTCTTTCTTGGAAAGAAACTGGTTTCATGGATCAACAAAAAATAGTCATGCATTTCTTTATCTACTGCATAAGCTGAATATGTTGCAACAACAACTAATTGCTCTCAAGTCTTGTGGATGAAGCAAATGTTCAAGGTTATCAAGGTAAATTGTAGTGAATTGATAGTTATCTACTGTGATAACTCTGCAGCTATTGACATGTCTAAGAATTCGGCATTTCACTCTAAGACTAAGCATATATCAATAAAGTATAACTTTCTGAAGGACAAGGTAGAAGGAAAGGAAGTCAAATTGGTTTATGTGAACACTAAAGAATAGATTGCAGATATATTCACTAAACCACTGTCTAAGGAATCATTTGAGTATTTGAGAGATAGGTTAGGGGTTTCTACCCCTTTGGAAGAGACTTGATTGATGCAGTTTGTCATCAGTCCTACATGCATTATCAGAGATATTATTCATTCCGGCACTGATGAGTGGTGTTACTACTCAGGGGGAGTAGTCAAATTTGAGATTCAGAGGTTTATATTCTTGCTTTGGTATTTCTGTCAGATTTCTAGCATTGATGTCAAAAGGGGAGAGATATTGATGTGAAATAAATTTAGAATGTTATAGAGATATCATTCATAGGGGGACAGTTATTCAGGAGATTGTTGGTTGTCTTCCACAGGGAGACTTGTTTGGCATGTTTTTGGTACTTAGATGTTTTTCACATCTAGTGTTGCCAACAATGCCAAAGGGGGAGATTGTTGGCATTATGGATGAATTGATTATCTATTGCATCGATGTTTTATCATTGATGTCAACACTAGCTGTTATGGTTGGTTATCGACATACAAGTTTTGGTTACCGGTAGAAGATCTAATGTTATCGACAGAAGGGACTATCTGTTGGACACTTCTGACATGTTTGGATCTATGGAGTATATTTGATTTTGTGTTACATGCTTCTGGAGCATGTTTTGGTCAGTTGGTATTGACTTAGTAATTGGATTCTATCACACACTCTTGTAAACTCATACCTGCATTGATTTAAGGTTTAACTGACAGAGCTTTCACTAAGGAATCTTTGACAGGATGCATAAGTGGTGTTGGTGCGACTTTTAGATGGATTTCAAGATGCTGAAGATGTTCTTTGATCATGCCTCAACTGAGTGAAGACATTGCTTTGGCATGGTGGATCCAAATTAGGTCTGGTACCTATCTAGGTTATGGCCCGATATCATGTTAACGTGTTCTCTACACATTACCAAGATGAATTATGGATTGGTTATTGTTGTTTTGATCTTAAGCCGACATGGCATATCATTGTAATATGGATTTATGTAATGATCTTATTGTAATATCTTTTAGGTGGCTGACCTAATTGGTTTAGGCCTTAGGGTTGGTATAAATTGATGTAAAATCTCATTATAGATCACATGTTAGTGGTGTGGAATGTAATGTCATATGCGAAGGAGATTTGGTCAATCATTGGTGATCGAATTGGGATTAAGGAAGAGGTTAAAGGCCTTTGGTATTGAGCTTAACCAGGACTGTAATCAGGCATGGTAGATGCTATCTCTAGTAGTTCATTATTCTGGATTGTTGTCCATTTATCTTGAGATGGTTTTTACCTCTTTGTAGTCAGTGAGACTCTTTTGTAATGAGTAGTACGCTCTAGGAAGTGTGTCTTCCTGCATGTTCAGGCCCCTCATTGTATCACATACTTTCTATAGAAGTATCATTTGACTATGGGTAGGCTTCCCACTATGGTTTTTCCCTTTCAGGGTTTTCCATGTACAAATCATGGTGTTATGTGGTATGGTTGCATTGTGTTGATTATCTGTTTTATTGTTAAGTTGCATTACTTACTGGTATTTGTTTCTTCTATTCCGGTACTTAAATTTTATATGCTTCAGTTAAAGGTTATTAAGTGGATTAATTGATATAATCTGTTAATAACTGATTCACCCCCCCCTCTCAGTTGTTCACCAGTTATCCTAACAGATAATTTGTGCATGGAATTTTCTAAGAATATGGAGAAAGAATTTGAAATATCTATGATTTGGGAAATGAAGTTTTTCTTAGGTTTGTAGATTACTCAGACTGATAAAGTTATTTTCATCTGTCAAACTAAGTATGCTAGAGAATTGTTGAAGAAATTTGGTATGGTAGATTATTAACCGGTAAGTACTCTTATGGTTACAAGTGATAAATTGATAAGGAAAGATGTTTCCGCACTAGTAAATACTACAAGATACAAATCTATGATGGGAGGTCTAGTTTATTTGACTCGGTCTAGGCCTGACATAATGAATGTTGTTTGTATTGCATCTAGATTTTAGAGTGATCCTAGAGAAAATCATGAGAGTGTGGTGAAAAGAATTTTTAAATACTTGCAAGGTACATATTAATATGGTTTGTGGTACCCTAAGGATGATGACTTTACTTTATGTTCATATACATATGCAAATTGGGCTGGTGATGTTGATGATCAGAAAAGTACTTTCGGTGGAGCTTTCTTTCTTGGAAAGAAGTTTGTTTCATGGATCAACAAGAAACACTCATGTACTTCTTTATCTACTGTTGAAGCTGAGTATGTTGTGTTGGCATTATGTGAACTGGCATGAAGACATAATGACATTGTATGTTGTCATTGATGTCAATATGTGTTATGAAGTGAACCGGCATATGTTATATGTGAGAAGAGGGAACTGGCATATGTATGAACTGGTTTATATGCCAAAGTGAAGCAGTATATTTGTTCAAGATGAACTGGCATGTCAAGGTGAATCGACATGTAGTTATGAGAGCCGACACATGGAAGCATTGTATGACTACCGGTTGGTAGGTAGCTTCCACTTCAGGATTTTCAGTTGGTGTACCTCAAGTCTATGTGACTCAATCGGTGATCTTTGTATGATGAGTTAGTAGTATAATGGAAAATAGATCATGCTGCCACACAAGCTCTGTGCGCGTCAAGGATCTAGCATGAAGAATACTATTCCTATATACCTCGGGAATGTGCGAAGTCTGTCAAACGGTGATAACGCGTGATGGGTTATCAGCCACCATGAAATCGGTGGAAAATGGATGATGGAGAATGTCTTGAGATCGATTCAAGACTATTGCATTTAATGCAGTATGATTCAACGGTCAGGATTGAACTGCTTGGATTTCTTAACCTAATAGGTTTAGTGTTTAGGGTTTTTGCTACTGACCTGTATGTTTCCTATAAGGTCAATGTTGTGTTTCTTTCTAAGGTTGTTGGCAAAAGTTGTGTGTGTGTATCCTAGGGAAGTGATATGTGATTCTTGCTAGACCAAAGGAGAGAAGAGATACCTACAAAGTGAATGTGCAGAAGGTGAAGAGGAGCCAAAATGGATCTGCATTAGCATTGAGTGCTGTTACCAGATCATTGTAATTCTTGTTGATCTCTAACCACTTCAATAGTTGTAAAATCCCCTAACAGGGTAGCCTTAATTGGCTTGTTGCAAAATCCCCTAGCAGGGTGGTCTTAACAGGCTTGATTCAAATCCCTTAACCGGGTAACTCGAGGTTAATGAGTTTTGAGAAGCTATAGAGCTCTAGAGATCCTTTAGCTATTGAGTTCTTGAAATCCTCTAACAAGGTGACCCTACTGGGTATTATTGCTATCCCTTAACTGGGTGATCCTTAACAGGATCAGTTCCTAGCAGAACCTATTGTAATATCTTTAATCGGACAAGGCTCCTAACATAGCGGAATTCAAAAGAGTTCAAAAGCAACTTGTGGGTATTCATCCCCACCATGGTTTTTCCCAGTTGGGTTTCCATGTGAAAAATATGTGTGTCATGTGTGATGCTTCTGTCTTGTGATGCTTTGTTATTACCTGTTGAGCACATGATGGTTCTGTGTTTTATGCCTGTCTATAAAACATGCTGAACCAACTGTTGTGAAGATTAGATAATAGTTTACCTGTTCATGCATGAGGGTGTAGTGGTATTGTAGTATTGAGCTAAGAGGAAAGCTTAGTGAGTGACTAGTTTATGATTGTTTTAGCAGTTCTGGGTCTTACCGGTTGCATTCTGCTTCAGGTAATATCACTGCTTGTAGTCATTTGAAGTATTTGCTATCCAACCGGTTTTGGACTGTATTTTTGTTTGTACTAATTCACCCCCCCTCTCAGTACCGGTTTGGTACTATTGGTTCATCATTGAGTTATCATGTTGTTGCTGCTACTAACTACACAAGTTTTATGGATGATACAAATGTTGAAGGATATTAAAGTGCATTGCACTGGACCAATAGTTATTCATTGTGATAACTCTGATGCTATTGACATATCAAAGAATCCGGTATTTCACTCTAAGACAAAGAACATATCTATCAAGTATAACTTTTTGAAGGAGAAGGTGAAAGAAAATGAAGTTAGACTGGTTTATGTGAATACTAAAGAGTAGATTGCAGATATTTTCACTAACCTAAAGAATCATTTGAGTACCTAAGAGACATATTAGGGGTTATTGCCCCTCCGACAAAACTCTGATTTGATTTTATTTGGAATTTGTCCGGTATGTATTATCAGAGATATTATTCATTTCGACATTTATGTGGGGATGTTACTACTAAAGCGGAGTAGTTAGCCTTGTGTTTTAGTGGTTTTTGGTTTTTGCTTTGATACTTTAGTCAGATTTCTGGCATTGATGTCAAAGGGGGAGAGATATATGTGAAACATAGAGCTTTATAGAGATATCATTCACAGGGGGAGTTTGGTCTTTGTTTCAGAACTTCATTGCTATATCTTTGAGTGGGAGATTGTTGGCTATCTTCCATTGGGGGAGATTTGTTTGGCATTTCTTGGCACTTGGATGTTTTTCACATCTAGTGTTGCCATCAATGCCAAAGGGGGATATTGTTGGCCATTTGGAGGAATTGATTATGTGTTGCATTGATGTTTTGTCATTGATGTCAACACTAGATATTTTGGATGCTTTACTAGCACCCTTGTGGTCCTGGTAGGATGTTTAGATTCTGGTTGGATTGGATCTAGCATGATTTGGTATGCTCCAATATGTTTGGGTTATGATATTTTTTCTTATTCTTGCTACTCAGATTCATGTTTAGTCAATTGGTTTTATTCTAGTGATCGGATGCTATCTTGTTTGCTAGAAAGCTTGGTTTGTTGTTCTGGCGAGGGTTTCACCGATAGAGGTTTGATAAAGATATTTGATGAATTGCATAAGTGGTGTCGACGCGGATTCTGGTGAAGATTCAAGATGTTGATGGTGATCATGTTTGAGACTTGGCGGATTGAGATCATTTCTTTAGCATGTGTGGACCTATATTGGGTCCCAGTGTGTCTAGGTTATGGACCAACTTAATGTAATGTGTGGACTGGACCTCTTGATGTGTTTCCGAGATGTCTTATGGGTTGGATATTATTTGTTTGGTCTTAGGCTGATATGTTTTGTAATTATGTAATTGTTTTATTGTCTAGTGGCCGACCTTATTGTTTATGGTTGAGGGTTTGTATATATATGATGTAAGATCATCATGGTATGGGATTGTTGGTATTTTGGTATGGTTTTGTCATTGATGTCAACACCTACTAAAACACTAGCACTTTGGAGATCCAACAACATTCACCGGCAAGCAAGTAACTATTGCACAGTTGCTGGTATATGGTTCACCGGCAGGATATAATGATCACCGACACTTGGAATGATATGGGAGACACTTGGTAATATCGAAGACATCATGTGGACATCTTATAATAATGAATTAATCATTGGTATATTCACAGCTGCAGATTTGATGTTACCGACAAATAGGTCTAGGGTTACACCGACAGGTTTATCTTTTCCAGATCAACATGGCATGCTATGGAGATGATTAATTATTGTTGTAAATGCATTAAGCCGACATGTTCAATCAGTTATTGCATTGGATATTATATTGTTTGTAAAATGTTTTATTGTAATATCTTGTAGAGCCGACCTACTAAAATTGATCTTAGGTTATGGTATAAATGTAAGATCTTATTTGTAAGATCAAGTGTGGAATGTGGAAAACAATCGTGTGAAGGTATATGTGAGATTAAGCAGTGCAATACACGTAGACATCATTTGAAGGTGAAGCTAGGTTTTTGTGGAAGCATATCAGCATTACACCAGTATTGAATCTAGCATATGAAGATGCAATTTTGAGTAGTACATTCTTATTGGATTTAACCATCCAATTGTAGTCAATGTGACTCCCATTTTGTGATTGAGCAGTGAGCTCTAGGCGCTTGGCCTTTTTGCATGTGCAGACCCCATTTATGTACACTTAATATCTGTAGTAGTATCATCTGATTGTGGGTAAGGTTTCCCACTGTGGTTTTTCCCCTTATAGGGTTTCCATGTACAAATATTGGTGTTATGTGTTGTGAATGACTTTGTGTTTATGTTTCATGCACTAATCTTTATAGGTATAGCAATTAACTGTTAAAACTGTCTATCGGCATACTTAACTGGTTTACCAGTATTAAGCATTAAGTTGGTTAAGTTGTTTTTGGTTTGAATTTAGTTGACAACTGATTCACCCCCCCTCTCAGTTGTCTCGGGGACCTAACAATTGGTATCAGAGCTTAGTCCTCTTTTGCAGAAGTTTAACAGCTTGAGGAGATCCAATGTCTACTAACTATTTCAGGAAGGACAGTCCTAAACTTGATGGAACCAACTATGGCATATGGAAGATCAGAATGGAGACACATCTAAATTGCATTGGAAAGAACATCTAGGATGTTACAAAGAATGGTTATACTGTTGTTGTACCAGGTCAGCCCAGTCCAGCTAACTTGACCAAAGATGAAGAAAATGATTGCAAAGCAAGAGAAGCACTTTTGAGCGCATTATCAGATCAACAAATCATGGGACTATTAGATAGGTCTACTGCTAAAGCTATTTGGGATCATTTGGAAACACTGAATGAAGGAGATTCCATAGTTAAAGTTGCAAAACTTGAAAGCTTCCGGGTCAGGTATGAACATCTGAAAATGGAAGAAGATGAAAGGATTTTTGCTTTTATGGAAAGAGTAAATGAAATTGTTTTGGGTATGAAATGTTGTGGAGGAACCTTAAGTGAGGATGAAATTGTTTCAAAAGTTTTAAGAGGATTACCACCAGCATATAAAATGAAGGTTACTGCTATAAATGAGTTGAGAACAATGCCTAATACATTGGTAACTAGAGATACATTGATTGGAAAACTTTCAGCTTTTGAAATTGAGGAATTTGGTCATGTTGCTACTATTAAGACAGATTTAGCCTTTAAAGCATCAACATCATCTGCTCCATCATTTGACAAATCTGATTGGAAAGCCTTTTATGCAAGAGAACTTGAAGAACTTGAAGCACTATTTGCAAGGAAAATGCCTAAAGGTCTAGTTGGAAGTAAGTATGAAGGTAAAGCACCCTTTAAATGTTTTGACTGTAATAAGATTGGTCATATGGCTTCGAGATGCCCTGATAGACATGCTAGACTAAGAGAAGAAGCTAGAAGAACATACAAGCCTAATCCCGAATATCAGAGATATAGATTTAAGAAGAATAAAAACAAATCTTGTTACATTGCTGATGAAGGTGTGACTGATGATTCTGATTAGGATCCAATAGACAATGGGTTTTTGTTACTATAATAGAAGATCAACCGACACCTACTGCTCAACCACTAGAACAAGCACTAGCAGCTAAAGTTGAAGTAAAGGATGAATGGATCATTGACTTAGGATGCTCACATCATATGACAGGAGACAAAGGTAAATTCTTGAACTTTCAAGAATACAATGGAGGCTTAGTAAGATTTGGAGATGACAAAGCTTATTTAATCAAAGGTAAGGGTAAAATATCTCTTGATTGTAAGCAGAACACTGACAATGTCTACTATGTTGAAGGATTAAAGTATAATCTTTTAAGTGTTGGTCAATTAGTTGAGAAAGGATTTCAGTTACAATTTAAGAATGGAAAATGCAAAATCATGAATAGAACTGGTTTAGAAATTGCAATCGGTAAACAGACTAGAGGTAATATCTTTCATTTGAATAACAATGAAAAGACATGCTTAATTGCACATATAGATGAAAGTTGGTTATGGCATAAGAGACTATGTCAAGTAAACTTTGATTGCATGGTAAAGATCAGCACTACTAAGGTAGTTAGAGATTTACCTAAAATTATCAAACCTCAGAATACAATATGTAAGGAATGTCAATTTGGAAAACAAGTTAGAGCTAGTTTCAAAAGTATTCCAGAAAAATCCAATAATGCTCTTGATTTGATTCACACTGATTTATGTGGTCCAGCTAGAACTAAAAGCTTACAAGGTGATAGATATTTCATGCTAATCATTGATGACTATTCTAGAATGTGTGGGGTTACTTTTCTCAGAGAAAAATCAGAAGCACTTGGAAATTTCAAACTGTTCAAAGCAATGGTTGAAAATGAAACCGGTAAGAAAATCAAATGTTTAAGATCAGATGAAGGAGGAGAATTCACATCTAAGGAATTTAATATATTCTATGAAGTGAATGGAATCAGAAGACAGCTATCAGCACCTCGGAGACCACAACAGAATGGAGTTGTTGAAAGGAAAAACAGAACTATCTTGGATGCAACAAGAAGTATGTTATCAGAAGCAAATTTACCACATGTGTATTGGAGAGAAGAAGTCAGTACAACGGTCTATACATTCAAAAAAAGTCACATCAAAGGTGAAACCGGTAAGACCCCTCATGAACTATGGTTTGGTAATACTCCTACTCTTAAGTATTTCAGAATTTTTGGAAGCAAATGTTATATAAGAAGAGATGAGTATATTGGAAAATTTGATCCTAGAAGTGATGAAGGAATATTTCTTGGTTATTCATCTAAGAGCAAGGCATATACATGTTTTAACAAAAGATTGCAGAAAATTGTTGAGAGTACAAATGTAAAGATTGATGAACAATTAAGAGGAACTTCAAGGTATATAGACTCTGAACCGGAAACAAATTTTTTGACAAATGAACCTACACTAAATCCACCAGTACAAAATGAAGATCCAGCTACCCCGGTACCATCTGAGGATTCCACAGTAATTGAAAATCAACAACAAACAAAGACACCCCAGTATTAAAGATTGAATCATTCTGAAGATTAGATAATTGGAAACAAGTTTAAAGGAGTTATGACAAGAGGAAGATTGGCAAATGAAGAGGTATGTCTTATTTCTCAAATTGAACCATCATCTATTAATGAGGCATGTGAAGATAAATTTTGGATTAAAGCTATGGAAGAAGAATTAGAACAAATTGAGAAAAACAACACTTGGACATTAGTTCCCCGACCTAAATATAAAAATGTAATTGGAACCAAATGGGTATTTAGAAACAAACTTAATGAAGATGGTAAGGTTGTCAGAAATAAACCAAGACTAGTGTGTAAGGGATATTCTCAAAAGGAAGGAGTTGATTACAATGAAACCTTTGCACCGGTAGCTAGAATTGAGGCAGTTAGATTATTTTTGGCTTGTGCAGCACACAAGAACTACAAAGTTCATCAAATGGATATGAAATGTACATTTTTGAATGGAGATCTTGAAGAGGAAGTCTATATTGAACAACCTAATGGATTTTCTTTGACAGATGACAATGATATGGTATGCAGGTTAAGGAAAGCTCTGTATGGACTAAAATAAGCTCCAAGAGCTTGGTATGCAAGATTGGATAAGTATCTTTTAAAGATTGGTTTTACTAAAGGAAATGCAGACAACAATTTATATTACAAAATAACTAATGATGACATCTTGATTATAGAAGTATTCATTGACGATATAATCTTTGGAGGAGAAGATGGATTATGTAAGGAATTTTCTATTAAAATGCAGCAAGAATTTGAAATGTCTATGATTGGAGAAATAAAATTCTTTTTAGGATTGTAGATTTCACAGACTGACAAAGGTATATTCTTGAGTCAATCCAAATACCTAAAAGAGTTACTAAAGAAATTTGGGATGGAGAACTCTAAACCGGTAAGCACACCTATGACTACAAATGATAAATTATCTCAAAGGGATGAATCTACACCTGTTAATCCAACTAGATACAAATCTATGATAGGAGGTTTACTGTACTTGACACAAACCGGACCTGATATTATGAATGTAGTATGTATTGTTTCAAGATTTCAAAGTAATCCTAGAGAAAATCATGAATCAACAGTAAAAAGGATTTTCTGGTACTTACAATGCACTATAAATCTTGGATTATGGTATCCTAGAGATGAAAATTTTGATCTATGTGCATACACAAATGCAAATTGGGTAGGAGATGTGGATGATAGGAAAAGCACCACTGGCAGAGCATTCTTTCTTGGAAACATATTAGTTTCTTGGTTGAGTAAGAAACAAAGTTGTACATCTTTATCAACAGCAGAATCAGAATATGTTGCAGCAGCAACCAACTGTACACAGGTACTATGGCTTAAGAAAATGTTTAAAGACATAAAGGTAAAATGCAAGGAACCTATTACTATATATTGTGATAACATGGCAGCAATTGATATATCTAAGAATCCAGTACTACATTCTAAAACAAAACATGTTTCTATCAAACTGAATTTTCTAAGGGAAAAAGTTGAAGAAAAGGAGATAAAACTGGTTTATGTGAATACTAAGGAACATCTTGCATATATCTTTACAAAACCTTTTCCCAATGAGACTTTTGAATATCTCAGAGATCAGCTTGGAGTCATACCACCACCGGTAGAGACCTAGGAAGTTGATGATTATCATCAACCGACAGAATTAACAGAGAAATCTTTTACTCCGTTCTTTGATGAGGAAGCTACTTCTCAGGGGGAGTAGTTGGTATATTGAATTGATTGGTATTTTGTATATGAACTTAATTTTGTTGTAACTTTGGCATTTGATGTCAAAGGGGGAGAGATATCTATGGAGAAACACATTATCTTTTGTGGAGAGATTGGTATTGAAAAACTTTGGATAACACATGTTGCTCCTAGCAAGAGAGATTGTTGTTTGGGAGAGACTATTACTCTCTGTATGTATTTTGATTTCTAGTTATGATCTTTTTGGAGATTGTTGGTTTTTGGTATTTGGCATTTCTGTTTTGGCACTTTGATGGTTTTTCCATCTTGTGTTGCCATCAATGCCAAAGGGGGAGATTGTTGGTATTTTGGTATGGTTTTTTCATTGATGTCAACACCTACTAAAACACTAGCACTTTGGAGATCCAACAACATTCACCAGCAAGCAAGTAACTATTGCATAGTTATTGGTATATGGTTCACTAGCAGGATATAATGATCATCGGCACTTGGAATGATATGGAAGACACTTGGTAATATCGAAGACATCATGTGGACATCTTGTAATAATGAATTAATCATTAGTATATTCACAACTGCATATTTGTTGTTACTGGCAAATAGGTCTAGGGTTACACCGACAGGTTTATCTTTTCCAGATCAGCATGACACGCTATGGAGATGATTAATTATTGTTGTAAATGCATTAAGCCGACATGTTCAATCGGTTATTGCATCGGATATTATATTGTTTGTAAAATGTTTTATTGTAATATCTTGTAGAGCCAACCTAGTAAAATTGGTCTTAGGTTATGGTATAAATGTAAGATCTTATTTGTAAGATCAAGTGTGGAATGTGGAAAAGAATTGTGTGAAGGTATATGTGAGATTAAGTAGTGCAATACATGGAGACATCATTTGAAGGTGAAGCTAGGTTTTTGTGGAAGCATATCAACATTACACCGGTACTGAATCCAGCATATGGAGATGCTATTTTGAGCAGTACATTCTTATTGGATTTAACCATCTAATTGTAGTCAGTGTGACTCCCATTTTGTGATTGAGCAGTGAGCTCTAGGTGCTTGGCCTTTCTGCATGTGCAGACCCCATTTATGTACACTTAATATCTATAGTAGTATCATCTGATTATGGGTAAGGTTTCCCACCGTGGTTTTTCCCCTTACAGGGTTGCCATGTACAAATATTGGTGTTATGTGTTGTGGATGACTTTGTGTTTATGTTTCATGCATTAATCTTTACCGGTATAGCAATTAACTGTTAAAACTATCTACCGACATACTTAACTGGTTTACCAATATTAAGCATTAAGTTGGTTAAGTTGTTTTTGGTTTGAAATTTAGTTGACAACTGATTCACGCCCCCCCTCTGAATTGTCTCCGGGACCTAACAGGGATATGGATATGTAAGGAGAGAATAATGTAATAATCATTCAGGAAGAGGATTTGGTCGATCATTGGTGATCGAGTTGGGTTTATGTAAGAGGATTTAGTCCTCTAGTATTGAGCTTAACCAGATCTGTATTCAGACATAGGAGATGCTATCTTTGCAGTTCATTCATTCTTCCAGATTGTAGTCTAGATTTCTATGTAGTTAGTGAGACTGCTTTTGTGATGAGTAGTGTGCTCTAGGTTGTTGGCCTTCCTACAAGTGCATGCCCCTCAATTGTAATTCACATACTTACTACAAAAGTATTATCTGATTGTGGGTAGGATTCCCAATGTGGTTTTTCACTTTACTAGGTTTTCCACATATAAATCTTGGTGTCATGTGGATGGTATTTATTATCTGATTATTTCTTATACTTAATTGGTTTTTCTTCTATTTCGATATTTGGTTTATGCATTCCAGTATTGATCTTCTGGGTTCCGGTATTAAAGTTCTAAATTGCTTAAGGTTCTGGTAATCTAGTGACAACTAATTCACCCCCCCTCTTAGTTGTCTTCTGATTTTTTGAACTGTCTAACAATAACGAGATGTCACCACTTTTCCTTTATACAATGGGTCATTCTCAAAACAAGATGTCACCACTTTTCTCTTATACAGTGGGTCATTCTCGGAACTAGAGGGTAACCTCTTAGAGAGAGATGTTGTCACTTTCTTGAAATTTGTACTATACATCTTATACAGGTTGTAGCATACTCAGGCATAGACTCGTATGAGGTGATTTGAACCTCACTTGCACACATGCGCATGAGGTTGAGTGGAACTAATGATGTTCTCACTCTCCTCCCTTACATGGATCACCTAGACAAAATCTAGGGGCTTGTTTTCCAAGTCCTTTCTCTCCATGGATCACCTAGTTCTAGGGGCGAGATGTCCATGGTTCCTTTTGTTTTCCTTTCTTCTCATGGATCACCAAAGTGTGTATTTATGTTCTCTCTTTTCTTCCTCTCATGAACTCATAGTTTTACTATTGATGGTTCATGGATGATGTCAACTTTTCTCTTTATGTGATTATTGGTGTTTATGTGATGACATTTGTCTTTATGTTTCAATTAGTTGTTTGAGACATTTGAGTATCGAGGTCTCTTCGGCTTGTTGATTTGTGGTCTGGTGTTTTGGTTTTTATTGTGTGTCTCTTGTTCTTTATCTTGTTTTGTTTGTCTTGTTCTTTGTGTTTTGTATCCTCTTGCATATGTTTGAGTGAGTTAAGATCCTAAGATTGGGGGATTTGTTCCTCAAGACTAGTGATGTCTTATGCTCCTTGTGTTATTTCTCCACATCTCTCATCTTCATCTCTTTCTTTCTTCTATTTTATCGACAACATTGGCATAAGCCATACTCCTGCTAAAGTGGGGGCTAAATGTAGCATCATAAAATTGAACCCATTGCAATTTTGATCGCATTTTAGGCCCCTTACCTTGGCGCTATCTTCTCCTACACTTGATCAGGATCCATCTAGCCCTCCACCATGGAACTGGGCCTCATTTCCACACTTTACAACTTATTTAGACCCTATTTTAGGCCCCCAAAATGGGAAGGACTAGGGCATGGTGCCCTTGTCCTCTCTCTTTGTGTGGCCCCAAAATAGGTCCATCTGTCCCTTGACCCTAATTTTCTCTTTGAGATTTAATCTCCACTATGTCGGCCTTAGGTGAGATGAAAATTAATCCTCTTAGGAAAGTATGAAAAGGGATTTAGTCTTCTCCTTTGTGTATGCAATGATAAGAAAAGCTAAATGAAAATTAGGTAAACAAGTGGAAGGTCTCCATTATCGTCATCAAGCATTAAAGTCTTCAAGAATTCATCAAGTCTTCTTATTCTTCATGTGTCTTCTTCATCCATCCATTGGAGCAACATTACAACATTCATTGCAAGCATGTGTTTGTGTTAATGTTTTGTCATGTTACATGCCATTTCAAGCAACACTTGTGATTGCATTCAAGAAGTAAAGCGACAATCATTAAAAAATTGTAGATCTACAAGGTATACATTTCCATTATTTGTATTTAATCATTTGCAATTACTTTCTTTCAAGGTTGATTCCTCAACCGGGGTTTGAATAAGGCAATCCCCTATCCACAACCCTTCTTACCTTCTCTTTTGTGTGTAGGTTGTAGTTGTGCAACTGTAATTGCAGAGACAAAAAAACCCTTTTAGGAGGACCGGGTGCAACTTCAACTTGGTCCTGGCAACTTTTCTCCAAATTTGCAGGGTAGGTTCGTATCAGTCTAAGTACCTTAGATTCAAATTTACAATGCGATCCCGAATTGGTAGCTCCTTATTTCACCCATTTTGTCTTCATTTTTTGCATAGTCAACAAGTCAACTCTTCTACTTACAAAAGAGGGTAAATTGCATTGCACCCTTGCAATTCACTTAGTATTCAGATCCTTGTTCACTCTAGGGTTTGGATCTAGTGACTTCAACCCCTCTTTTGAATGTAAAGTATCTCCCAAGTGAAAATCATCATAGTGATTTCCTTTCTGTCTTCTAAGTGGGGAATCACTAGGGTTCAATTTTCCACTTTACAACAAGAGAATCCTCAGTCGATGAGAAATCTTACGTCAACCAAAAAAATATATTTGTTTTCAGTTTTATTCCTATTCAGTTCTGTGTTGTAGCTTCTGTGATTCTTCCGACATTCTCCGGTAGTTGTTCATTTTTCATGGCTAATCAGATTTTTGGCTTCTAGACTTGTTCTTGTTTCTTGTTCCTGATTTTTCAGTTTATTTGGACTCTTTTTCGACAAATTATCGCTTCCAGATTGTCTGTTTCTTGGTTCTCGGAGCAGTTTGAGCTTATCGACTAGTTGGAGATTTCTTCTCTTGTGTAGCAATTTGTTGACTTGTGGATCTAATTGGCACCACACACGATGTTCCTAAGCCCTTGGCTGACCTTCCTTGGTGGTCCACACTTCATTCTTATCCTTAAAAGAGGAGATATTCATACTTTGGGTCTAACCTATTTTACACATTTGATTTTCGTATCTTGGAGTATGTAATCTTTTGCGGCCGACCTAGATGTGTTCCAGATGCTATATATATTGTTGTAGTTGATTCTTTGGAGGATAGAAAAGAGATATGATGATATTGATTCTTGTTTTGTAATTAGAACACCTCTTGGAGGTCCGGATGGATTGTAATTTGGAATGTATTCTGTAACTAGGCCTGTAAGCCTACATGTTTTCCCACATGTTGCCAAATAATTTGTGATGAATTTGTGATGTTGCAGATGTCTGATCTTGCATTTTCTTTATTTTGTATTGGTTCTTCTGTGGCGTTATTCTTGTTGTATGATCTTGATTGTTCTAATTGAGGACCCTCTAGACCATGGCTACACCATTTGGTTGCGAGTCTTGAGGCATTCCTTTGGGTGGACAGATCACCGATGAGAGGCAGGCTGCAAGTGTATTCAATAGATCATCGATTGTGAGGCAATTGGAACCTTGCAGTCAGATCGCCGAGTTGAGGCAGGTGCACCGGATCAAGGGAAGAGATGCCACCAAGAAGGATGAACCCTAGAAAGGTAGAGTAGATGATGGAGGATTTTAGAACTAAGATGAGGAATGAGATCCAAAACATATTGGTTGGTTTACAGAGGAATTCAGAATTAGTGGAAGAGTATGAAGAGGTAGGGGAAGAGCTGGAGGTCGATGAGATTGAATGATTGATAGATGAGGGAGAAGATAGATTTCTTAGAGTGGTGACACAAGTAAGTAAAATTATTAAAGTTGAGGTTTCTAACTTTTCAGGTACATTGAATCCAGAAGACTTGAATGATTGGATTGGAGAATTGGAAGAATACTTTGAGTTTGAAGATATTAAAGATCTATATAGGGTTAGGTTAGCACAAACTAAGTTGAAAGGGAATGTTGCTTTATGATGGAGAGAGTTGTTGACGGATATAATGAAGAATGGTGAGATGAAAATCACTTGGTGGAGGCAGATGGTTGCAAGAGTGAAGGCTAAATTCATTCCGAGAGACTATGAGTTGGAATTATTCAAGAAGTTGTAGAACTTGAAGCAGAGGGACATGAGTGTGAAAGAGTATACCAAGGAATTATACAAGATAATGATTAGATCTGGAAATCAAGAGATGGATAGGGAGAAAATGGTTAGATAGATAAATGGAATTAGATTTAACATATGGGATGAGATGAGTATGCTAAATATTTCTATAGTTGAGGAGGCTTACTAATATGCTCTAAGGCAAAAGGTGTAGTGAAAAGAAGACAATAGAATAAGCCCGAGGAAAGAGAGAGATAAACAACGAATAAAGGGCAGATGAGTGGTAGTATGGAGAAGCAAACTACTAAAGAAGAATCAAAATCTAAATGGATTAAAGAACTAGATCAGAAGACACAAAGAAAAGGAAATGGCAATAGCAGCAAATAATTCTTGGGTAAATATTTCAAGTGTGGAGGAATCGGGCATAGATCTTACGAGTGTTCTCAAGGAACTAGTAAGAAAGGAATGAAAAGGAATTTCATGGCATGTGACGATCAGGAAACCAGAGCTACAGATGAGAGTGTGGTAGAATAGGAGAAAGGAGAACCCCTTATGTTTAGAAGAGTCTTGATGGAGCAGAGTGATGCAGAGCCAGGAAACAAACTAGGTGATAACCTTCTCTCATCCACAACTACTATGTCCAAATCAAGTTGTTTTGTTTGTTCAAGGTGTCAAACAACACACCTACCAAGTTCTTAACTCACACAACAATTTGTGTGACCGAATCCATACTAGATTAGTATCTTCTGGTGTCGGTGGAATGAAAGCACTCTAATAGTCCCAAAAATGACGATCCAACAGATTTTTATGCCTTGATGATTTTCTGATTATTTAGAATTACTTTGTTCTCTGTTCTTGCCTTTAAAGGTTTAGGGTTTTAGGGTTCTATGCATTTTGATAAAGTCTTATAAAAGACCCTAAGCTTGTTACCTTTTGGTGTTGCCTTTTTTCCACTTAAAGTCAAGGGTCGGTTACCATTGGCAGGGCAATTTGTTTTTCCTAAGCATTAAGTTGTGTCCGATCAGTCCCTTTATGGTTTTTCCTAAGTTGCACGCAAAATTACCCTAGGCGGTTCCCTTTTAGTATTTTCTGCTAGCGCCTAAATTTTCCTAAAGTCTAAAGTCTAAAGTCTTATGTATTTTGCCGATGATTGTATGTTAAATCCCGAATAGATCCTATGGTTTGTGTATCCCTGTGGATGAAAATGCAAGGAAAATAAGGACCTCGACATCACGAGATGTTGCCATGTGTCTTCGGTGAAGAAGGGTGAGCTGGTGGTTTGACTGTTCAAAATTCTCATATTACCAGTTATCAAGAGGTAAAGACCAAAATACTAATGGTTTCATCAATTTGCATGCATTTCAATGGACGATGATGTTATAATCTGGGCAAAAAGAGGCTCGACTTTTAATTTGCAAAGGTTGGAGGGCACTATTGTCACAAGGTAAAGTGTGAACAGATCCAATGACCCTTGTAACACTGGGAAGAAAGATGCAAGAAGTTTATGGATTACGGCATCATGAGATGATGCCACATGTCCCGGGCTGACCAAGAAGACCAACGATGGGGTTGCTAACAATGTCAGGTTAGGAGATAACATGGCATTGCTACACCACATATTTGATGGGTCCACAAGCCACGATGGAAGGTCAATTTCAGATTGACCATTAGTGATCGTTTGATTCACTAGGCTGGGCAGGATCTACGAGAAAAAGTTGAACTAATTTTTAAAAGGTAATCAAAGGTATTATTTGGCACTCACGTGAGAAAGTTAGAACAAACAGAATGCAGGCTTGTCGACATGGAACAAGATAGTGACAAGTCAGGACACTTGGATGCCGATTCATTCTTGAGGGACTATTTTCAAGGTCTTTACTGAGTTGGGGTTGATTAGACAAGCAATGACAAAGTTTTTCGGAGGCATGAAAGGATTTGATAGCTTCTGAGTTAGAGATGGGAGATCACAGATTTCTTTGAGAAATAAGAGGTTGCTTGTTGTCAGAGATTATAAAGTAGAATATGTACATCAAAGAAGACTAAAATCAGAACAAAATCATTCACATAAGATGAACCTTAGCAGGATGTAGTGGATTTGATCGGCATGATTTCTAGAATCCATAACTGGTAGGGTGAGTTGAAAGCACCAAAATGATGTTTGAGAGCAGAAGAGAAAAGAAGCCTTTTAATTTTTTGAGAGCAGTTCTTTCCTCGGCAAGGAAGATGATGTTTGAGCAAGGTCGTGCATGGAGTTGTTGTGTGCTCTGTGATACCGGATGGGTGTTTTTCTCCTATGTGAGTTTGTTTATTTTTAGAAGGGTTGTGAAAGTGAGAAGGATTTCCAGAGGGGGTGTGAAAGCCTTTTATTATAAAGAAAGGCCACGCATGGCACATCCTCTGCTTCTACTCTACCACTGGATGTCAGGGGGTTCGAAGAAGGATCCCGCAGAGGATTGAAAGAAGGATTTGTTTGGGTGGGGAGTGGTAGCCAATCATCTCTGTGACTGCATGGAAGCTGCGACCCCTTACACTTTCTCTAATCCTGAGCATGAAGGCTCAAGCTCCTCTTCTAGTTTACAGGTGAATTTTGTTCTTGTTGGGACCCAGTATCCCTTCCGAGAAGGGAAATGCTTTGTTGAATAGAACGTAACATCTCACATTCCATCTAAAGGCATCAAGGTGATAATGGCATCACTCAAGCGGTTTTGCTTCTACTAATTTTTCAGTTGAAAGTTTTGATTCACGAGTGCCAGCGCATGGATATAGAATATTTTTTATAACATAATTGTATATGGCCTTTTAAGCTCAATTGTAGAGAGTAAATATGTTGTTGACATGTGTCTTTTGGCCTGAAGCTTGTTGCTCCCTTTTCTTCTATAAAAAGGGAAATCAAGGCCATTTGAGGGGTTCGGATTTGGGGAGTCTCTAGAGGGTTCAGAAATTCTAGTTCCTTTGGGTTTCCTTGTCTGGTTCCAGTAGTGAGTCTAGGTGAAGTGGGCAAGCTGCAAAGTCATTTACAGAACAAATGAAAAGCATTTAGTGTCAAGCTTTGTGTAGGTTCTTGAATGATTTATATGTAAATCTTATTCTATGACAGAAGTAGTAATTTTATTCAATAGAAATAAAATTCTGATCTATTTCTCTGCAGTGTATAATTGTGTCATCTTTTTAATGAGTAGAATCAAGGTTTTTTTTTCATTTGTTGCATTATTATGATGTATGTAATTTTTCATTTCATGCTTTTGTTAGGAACCAGGAAGGACAACTGAGAGGGGGGGGTGAATCAGTTGTGAATAAATTACAACCCAAAACCAATTAATCCAACTTAAAACTTAGTGCTGGTAAAACAAACTTAATGCCAGTAAAACATATTAATAGTTATAGCAGTACCGGTATAACTTAATGCATGAAACAGAAAGAGAAACAACATCCACAACACATGACATGACGTGGAAACCCTATAAGGGGAAAAACCACGGTGGGAAACCTTACCCACAATCAGATGATACTACTGCAGATAGTAAGTGAATATAATAATGGGGTCTGAACATGCAAAAAAGGCCAACCGCCTAGATCTCACTACTCAATCACAAAATAGGAGTCACATTGACTACAATTGGATGGTTAAATCCAATAACAATGTACTGCTTCAATATAGCATCTACAATGCTGGATTCAGTACCAATTTAAGCTCTGACCATGACTGCCAAACACCTTCATAACCTTTCCTTCAACCTTCAGATAATATCTGTGTGATCCACACAAGGATCTTCTCTTCACAATGATCTTTAATATTCACACACACTCATTCACAATATGATCTTCAAATAATATCTTACAATTATTTATACAAAACCCTAAGACCTTATGATGAGGTCGACTCACTAAAGATATTACAATTAAATAAATTACAAATAAGTCTTGATGGCATACAATATGTCGGCTCAATATATTTACACATTATCCAATCAATAAACGATTTCCAAAACGTGTCGTATTGATCTCAAACATGATATCTTGTACCGGTCCATAACCTAGACTTATCTATCGGTAAAAGGCAAATATGTGAACCCAATTAGTCCAATAAGCAAAAAACCAAATGTAAACATCAAATCCATGTCTTCAACATAACCAAATGATCTCCAAATGATAACAAGTCATCATCAACCTCTTGAGATGTCAGTGAAATATATACCGGTGACTGTACATAAGCCAATATCCATGTTGGGACCACAATGTGTCGGTTCAACAATAAACCAATATAACTAGAGTGCCAAATCAACAATGTAGACCACCAGAAAGATAAGTGTTGACATCAATGACAAAACAAATGCAACACATGACGAAGTCATCCATAATACCAAAAGATTTCACCTAAGGGGTCGATTAAATGCTAGAGTGGGATTACAGAGTGATAGGGCTTATGCAGGGATTTAGATAAGTAGTTTAGGTTGGGATTGCAAATGAGATATATTGTAAGGCAATATTATCTTAGATCATACTATTAGATAAAGTTTTGTTGTGTTTTTAGTTTACATTTTGTATCTTCAGGTACCCAATGGAGTAAGGCACTGATCATAGTTTATAACTATCTTTAAATATCAGTCTTGTGTTCAAATTCACTGATGAATTGCTATAATTTGTTGATTATCAGAATACCTTTCATTTCATGTCTGTTATTGTTTATCTTACTCATCTCATGCTCCAATTAGGTTGAAGATCACTAAAGGAATTTCCATCCTTGAGCATTCTCCCTGTTGTTGAGCCTGGTTATGAGATCATCTACTTTGTTTTAGTGAATCTTTGAGTGTGGTGCAAAGATCAAGAAATTCACTAAAGGGATTACCCTCCCGGGTTTTTCAAAGCCCAAAGCATAGAAGGATTTGCAGAATCCTTGTCAGTTGTTCCAATCCTTGTTATAATTTCCACAATTGAAGTTGGCAACTTCATAGAAATTGGATTGAGCGTATTGGTGGCTTTTAAAGGATAAAACCCGATTTGGGAACCAACACACTCTACCCTTGTGTGAATGGCACACAATATTCTGGTACTGATGGGATGGAAACCTATTGGATTTTGTCTATTGGTGGTCCAAACAACACAAAACATCCATAAGATCTGACTATTAAGTGTGTTAGGGGGTACTTGTCTCACAACTGTCCTATTTGAGCCCTACCGGTTGAGTTCTCCACACACAACTTAATAAAATTCTAATAGACAAGACAAAATAAGGGCTGATTCAGATACCCATTATCAAGCTACCCAATTCCCCAAAGGCTTAGACTCTAACCCTAAGTTTGAAAGGTCTATATCCTTACTATCCTTTTAGACCTAATTAAACCAATTAGGCCTAACTTCCAAAGCAAGTACCCCTTGTATTAGTCCCTCGACTAAAAAAACACTTCTAAAAGGTGGGGTAAGGTGTCAAACCACAAAATCCAAGGTTTTAGAACTTGATCCCATCTCCTTTGTCTACTGCAAGTGATTTTCACTTCTTTAGTTCAGACGGTCACATAGAGATGCCTGCCTAGGGTCAATTCAATCTCTTTGGGCTTAGAGCCTCCCTGCAAACCAACACCAAAATATTATGGTACAATGGCCCCTCTAACATTTTCCCATAGGTTGTTTGTTCCTCTTGTGAAAATGTCAGATTCAGGGCATTTTTATAGTGAAACCCTAGGTGCTGGTAGGGTTTGTGACCAATCCGAATAGATTTTGATGGATCTCTACAAAATGATTATTTCAAAACCTAAAACTTGATTCAAATTTAAGGTAAGAGACTTTCCTAACTCATCCAATTCATTTCGGGTATCCACCAGTCTATACTGGTCAGAAAAGAACATCAAACATGCAAAATTTCATAAAACTCCAAGTATATTGTATTGCTCCAAACTCCAAAACATCACCAATTTCAACAACTTTCACAACAACAATTACAACAACCTTGAAATAAATCCAAGTTGGCCTAATATATCATCCCTAATGGTTTCCAACCACTTTTCAAACTTTGGAACCGTTGGAGGATTGGTTATCTTTTTTTTACAACATTTTGCAATGACAACAAAAGTTGTCAACTTGCACTTTTCAAATTTGGCGACTCCAAGGTGTATTCAGCCTATTCCAAGGATTGGTCTAATGTTTATAAGACCAATATTTATTTTCTTGACTCATGCCTAGACTCCTACTGATCCACATGGTCATTTGTCCATGGAGGCTTATAAAATGCAACCATGACAATGCCTTACATCAATTGGGTCTTATTGACTCACAAACCTATCAACCTACTACATATGATCATTTTCACCTCATGGGTGATATTAGACTCTTTTAGGCTTCATTTGTGTCTTTGGGTGCCTGTACCATGATGGTATGATGAAATAATAAGTATCTGGTAGATTACTGAGAGGGAGGGGGGGTGAATCAGTAAATAGAAAAACTGATACAAACTTTCCCAATCTCAATCTCAATCACACAAAGTAAACTTATCAAATGAAATACCACTATAAATACTCATAAGAAAACCTGGTTGACTATTACAGCAACATAACCATAAACAATATTAAACTTGTAAACATCCAAATGCTTTATCAAATGTCAACATACTCCATTTCTCAATGCTTTTGGTTATCATGCCTTATCAGAATAGTTAAGTAGTTAATCAAATCAACCATAATATCATAACCACAAAAACATTCACCACATGACACAAGTATTTTTGACGTGAAAACCCAAATAGGTAAAAACCATGGTGAGATGGGACTCACAAGATAATATCTGAACTCTTCTGAAGTTCGCCCTGTTAGGAGCCAAGCCTGTTAAAGCTTTTACAAAAGTTTTGTTAAGAACTGATCTTTTTAGGAATCACCTAGTTAAGGGATTGACTAAAAATGCCTTATTAGAAGAAAATATCGTGTAAGGAGTAACCACAGTAGAGGATTTGGAAATCCAATCTAATGGATCACCTTGTTAGAGGATTTAATAACCAAGTTTGTTAGAGCTTACCCGGTTAGGGGATTTCAATTCTACTGTAATTGTTAGAAAACAACAGGAGTTTGATTGATCTCTCTGAATAGCACTACACTTTCTTGATCAGATCCTTTTAAGCTCCTATCTACCTTTACTCAGACTACAGACTCATTATCTGGTTTGGAAACCACACACTCAACTGATTTCTTCCAACTCTTGCCAACTCTAAACAAAAAACTTCATCGACCTTAAATATAAATCAATTAGGTTGGTAACACAACAAAAACCTAATTCTCTCATCGAGATTACAAACAAGTCGGTTCAAGTATGACCGTTGGATTACATAGCAATCTCTGCACATCAATTAAGAAAACCTCAACTGCTCCTTGATTACCACTTCATCGAGCTTAGTAACTCATCACGCGCTTTGCATTAGATGCTTTACATTTTGCTCATTCCCTTGACAAACAAACATGCCAAAACAACTTGAACTTGTCTTCATACAATGACCATACGTGTCACCATCATTACTGCTCAACATCATATCATAAACCAATATAACCAATTCAACAACCTTAATCGATTAGGGTTTAACAAAAACAACTGGTAGGGTTTAGCGGTTACATTCATAGATAGGGTTTAACCTTTTACACCGGTTACTAGTTCAACTCACAAAATTACATACCGGTTTACAATGTCCTTCACAAAGATCTTCGTACCGGTTACAAGACAATATCAACAATAACAACAATATCAATAATATCATTACCGGTTCAATTGACATCAATGACAACATAACATATCATTAATGCAATCTTCATGCAAATGCCAACACACCATACTCCCCAGGTGGTTGAATCTCAAGTCCACTTGAGATGAGTTCCTGCAATGTAGTCCCATGTTTCTTCATCTGGTCTTCATCCATCCATACTACATCTTCCTTAGGGAGTCCTTTCCACTTGACAAGGTATTGTTTGTAGACCTTATTCCTAGTTTTCTTCACAATCTTGGTGTCCAAGATCCTCTCAAGTTTGGGTGGCCCTTGACTTGGAAAGTCTTTCAGTATGTCTACAACATCTTCTATGGGGAATGTACCATCTTCCTACCCTATACCTTTGAATGGTGTCAGATCTGTAACATTAAAGATTGGGGATATACCTATATCTGAAGGTAATTAGATTTCATATGCATTGTTCCCAAACTTCTTGAGTATTTGACAAGGTCCAACCTTTCTCATTATGAGATTTGTGTGTTTCCCTTTTTGAAATCTCTCCTTTTTCATATTTTCCCATACCATGTCTCCAACTTGGAACTGCACATCTCTCTTTCTTCTATCTTCCCACTCCTTGTACTTCTCTGCAATTGCATCCTGACTTGGTCATGAATCTCCTTTATCCCTTCAACAAATTCTTCTCCACAAGCACCGATATGTTCAGTTGAGGGTAGGTTTCTCATTTCCAGCACACCTCTTGGATTCAATCCATAGACAATTTGGAAAGAGCTTCTTTCGGTACTCCTATTGATAGAGTCATTATAGGCTATTATGCTTGGGAGATGATGGAATCCCACTTTTGACCATGCTTCTTGGTGAGACACCATAACAAGTTTCTAAGTGACCTATTGACAACTTCTGTTTGGCCATCCATTTGGGGAAGATAAGCTGAACTAAAAGACAAGTTTGTGCCTAACTTCCTCCATAAAGTCATCCAAAAATGTCCTACAAATTTCATATCTCTGTCTGACACAATGTTCAAGGGTAAACCATGTATTCTCACAACCTCATTAAAGAAAAGGTTTGCAACATATATAGCATCACTTGTGCTCTTTCATGGCAAGAAATGTGCCATCTTGCTAAACCTGTCAACAACCACAAAAACACTGTCAAAACCTTTTTGAGTTCTTGGCAAACCCATCACAAAGTCCATGCTCACACTTTCCCAAGGTCTTGAAGGAATGGGCAATGGCTAGTCTAGTCCCGCATTTGTTGTTGTCCCTTTGGCCTTTTGACATGCCACACATGAATCCACAAATTTTCTGACATCTATTTGCAATTTAGGCCAGTGATAAAATCTTCTCACCAACTCAAGAGTTTTGTCTAGTCCAAAGTGTCCTCCCATAAAACCACTATGATTCTCCTTAATTATATCCCTCATTGAACATTTAGGAATGCATAAATGGCATCCTTTAAAAAGAAGACCATCTTGAATCAAATAATCAAAATACTCTAAATGATATATGTTATCCAACTCAATGCATATCATGTAGATGTCTTTGAAATCTTCATCTACAACATACATACCCTTGAGGGAATCAACTCCTACACTCTCCAACTGGATTTTTGAAACTGTTAGCACCCTCCTGCTAAGAGCATCTGCAACTTTGTTTGAGACACCTTTCTTTTGTTTGATTGTAAAGGTGTAGGCCTGAATGGACTCAACCCACTTCATATGTTTATGGCTCAATTTCTCCTAACTATTTAGGAATCTTAGTGCTTGATTATCTATATACACAACAAACTCTTTGGGAAGAAAATAGTGCCTCCACTTATTTAGTGCTTGAACTAATTCATACATCTCCAAATCATAGGAAGAATATTTATTTTAAGCATCATTCAAATTTTCACTAAAAAATGCAATTGGTCTACCTTCCAGGATGAGTACTGCACCTATTGCCAAATGACTTGCATCACATTCAATCAGAAAGATTTTTCAAAATCAGGTAAGGTAAGAATTGCTGGGATAACTTTTTCTTCAACATTTTAAATGCTTCATCCACCTCCTTGGTCCATGAAAAATTGCACTTTTGTCCACCCCTAATGGTCTCTAACATGGGAGCACACATATGGCTAAATTTCTTGATAAACTTCCTATAAAAGGTAGCAAGACCATGAAAACTCCTTACATCACCAATTGTTCTAGGAGTTGGCCATGTGAGAATAGCATTCACTTTATCAACATTTTTTTTTAGATTTCCTCTAGAAATCACAAACCCAAGGTAAGTCAGTTCTTCCTACAAAAACACACACTTTTCCATGTTTATCATTAGTTTATCTTCATTCAACCTTCTTAAGACCATATCCAAATGTTTTAGGTGCTCCTCCTTCCTCTTGTTAAACACTAGGATATCACATAGATACATTGTGACAAACTTACCAATGAACTTCTTCAACACCTCATTCATGAGTCTCATGAAAGTGCTAGCGGCATTTGACAACCCAAATGGCATCACCCTCCATTCATACATTCCTTCATTTGTTTTAAAATTGGTTTTCCATTCATCACATGCTCTAATCCTTATTTAGTGATAACCACTTTTTAAATCAATCTTGGAATAATATCTTGCACCTCCTAAAAAATCAAGCAAATCTTCTATTCTAGGCATAGGGAATCTATACCTGATGGTTATCTTGTTAATGGCCTGGGAATCAGTGCATAATCTCCATGTTCCCTCCTTTTTTGGTGCTAAGACAACTGGGACTGTACAAGGGCTCAAGCTCTTCCCTATCAAACCTTTATCAAGCAACTCTTGGATCTGCCTTGCAACTTACTCATTTTTTTGGGGAGTCATTTTGTAGGTTGGCTTGTTTGGTAACATGACACTAAGAATGAAGTCAATGCAATGGCTTATCTCCCCTATTGCTAGTAGGGTGCTTGGAAACTCTTCTACAACTACATCCTTGTATTTTCTCAACATTTCCTTCACCTCCTCAAGGACTCTCACCCTTTTCTTTTCTACCTTTCCATCTGCAATGGGCTCTTCTTCCTGACTTGGTACTGACATCATTGTAAAACAAGGTGTTCCTTCTTCCTTGATTTCCTTAAGGAATTATTTTCCTTCCATGATCATAATCTTGGCCTCCTTCTCCTTCTGATCCTCACTATTATCGAGCAGGGGTATCAATTCAATCACCTTTTCATCTTTGGTGATTGAGTAGGTGTTCTTGTGTCCATCATGATGGGCCTTGAGGTCATATTGCCATGGCCTCCCAAAAAGAAGATGACATGCATCCATCTCAACAATATCAAACATAATTTTGTCTTTGTATTTTCCTATCTGAAATTCAACCCATGATTGCTCCTTTACCAAGGTTTGTTTTCCTTTAGTAAGCCAAGAAACTTTATATGGAAATGGATGAGGAATTCTTCTCAATTTTAGTTTCTCTACCATTTCTAAGGATACTAAATTTTCAGTTGAACTTGAATCTATTATAACCTTACATACTTTGACTCCTTCTTTGCATGTGGCCCAGAAGAGTGTCCTTTGTGGAGGCTCATTATTTCTTGGTACCTTAAAAATTGTTCTCCTCATCATCAAGGTTTCTCCTCTCTCTGGAAATCTATAGGAATCAGGCGAATTGACACTCTAACAATCAGTGTCTTGAACCAAATGTGTTCTCCTCTCTCCTTGGGAGCTTGATCCAGTCTTCTTAGGGCACTTGGCTTCAGTATGCCCTACTTGATTGTAGTTGAAAACATTTGAAATGCTCTGTGCTTCTTCCACTAAATCTACCTCTATGATTGGGTCTTCTTCCTTTAAAACCCCCTCTTGTGTTACCATCTCCATGTTGACTTTCTTGATCAGCCTCTTCTTGTAGCCTAGGATTCTATCCTCTACCATTCATAGGGCCTATTCCTCTAAAGTTTCTGCCCCCTCTACCTTTGTTATTGTGTTCATTCTTTTTCTTTAACTTCTCCTATGACCTTAGTGCTAGTTGAAAGCACTTGTTTACTGTCTCTGGTGCTAATATGTTGATCTCATCTTGGATACTATATTTCAATCCACTAAGATATCTTGCCACTCTCTCTAGTTCCTCCTCATGGTGTTTGGTCCTTAGACTCAACCTATGGAACTCCTCGGTATATGCACTCACATCAAGGTCTTTTTGTCTCAAACCTTGTAACTTCTTGTAGACTTGCACTTCATAGTCTACTGGGATGAATTGCGCCTTCACTTTTGCCAACATTCTATCCCATGAGGTTATCATACCTCTAGTTGCCTTCACCCTCTCACCTTGGAGGTAATTCCACCAAGTGAGTGCTTCTCCTTTCATCTTAGACTTAGCAAAGATAACCTTCTTATTCGCAGGGGTCTCCTTGCATTCAAAATAGTTGTTCAATGCCTCAATCCAATCCATCACTTCTTATGCATTCATTTTACCACTAAACATAGGGATGTCATCTTTACTTGATGAGGATTCTCTGCCAATGGACTTTAGGACCTCAACAAATGCTCTCTAATTCGTAGGTAACTCAACTTCTTTCCTTGGGGTTTCTTCTTCTCCCCCTATTCTTCTTCTCCATCAGAGTCACATTCACCCTCCTTTCCTTTGCCTTTGACCTTCTCTAACTCCCCCACTCTATTTTTAAACATCTCCTCAAACAACTTCTTGATGGCATATTGATACATACTCTTAGGAGGCATGTTGCTAGCCTCTCCCTCACTTTCTTCCACAGACATACATCAAAAATCACTTTCCCTAAGTGATCCAACTCGCGCTTTGATACCAATATGATGCATAGCATGAAAACAAACTAGGTGATAACCTTCTCTCACCCACAACTACTATGCCCAAATCAGGTTGTTTTGTTTGTTCAAGGTGTCAAACAACACACCTACCAAGTTCTAAACTCACACAACAATTTGTGTGACCATATCCATATCGGATTAGTATCTTCTGATACCAATGGAATGAAAACACTCTATCCTTGTGTGAATGGAAGGCAATCTTCCGGTACTGGTGGGATGAAAACCTATTGGATTTTGTCTATTGGTGGTACAACCAACACAAAACATCCATAAGATCTGACTATCAAGTGTGTTACGGGGTACTTGTCTCACAACTGTCCTATTTGTCTAGTAGCCCTACCGGTTGAGTTCTCCACACATAAATTAATAAAATTTCAATGGAAAAGACAAAATAAGGGCCAATCCCTTTATCAAGTTACACAATTACCCAAAGACTTAGACTCTAACCCTAAGTTTGAAAGGTCTATCCTTCCAGACCTAATTAAACCAATTAGGCCTAATTTCCAAATCAAGTACCCCTTGTATTAGTCCCCCGACTAAAAAAACACTTTTGAAAGGTGAGGTAAGTTGTCAAACCACCAAATCCAAGGTTTTAGGACTTGATCCCATCTCCTTTGTCTACTGCAAGTGATTTTCATTTCTTCAGTTTAGGCGGTCACATAGAGATGCCTGCCTAGGGTCAATTCAATCTCTTCAAGCTTAGAGCATCCTTGCAAAACAACACCAAAATATTATGGTGCAATGGCCCCTATAACATTTTCCCACAGGTCGTTTGGTCCTCTGGTGAAAATGTCAGATTCAGGGCATTTTTATAGTGAAACCCTAGGTGTTGGCAGGGTTAGTGACCAGTCCGGATAGATTTTGATGGATCTCTACAACCCAATTATTTCAAAACCTCAAACTTGATTTAAATATAAGGTAAGAGACTTCTCTAAATTATCCAATTGGTTTCAGGCATCCACCAATCCATACCGGTCAGAAAAGAACATTAAACATACAAAATTTTAGAAAACTCCAAGTAGATTGTATTGCTCCAAACTCCAAAACATCACCAATTTCAACAAATTATACAACAACTACTACAAAAACCCTGGAATTGATCCAAATGGGCCTAATATAACCTCCATAATGGTTTCCAACCACTTTTCAAACTTTGGAACTGTTGGAGGATTAGTTATCCCTTTTTTACAACATTTTGCAATGCCAACAAAATTTGGCAACTTGCACTTTTTAAATTTGGTGACTCCATGGTGTATTTGGCCTATTCCAAGGATTGGTATAATATTTCTAAGACCAATATTTATTTTCTTGATTCATGCCTAGACTCCTACTGACCCACATGGTCATTTGTCCATGTGGCTTATAAAATGCAACCATGACAATGTCTTACATCAATTGGGTTTTATTGACTCACAAACCTATCAACCTACTACATATGATCATTTTCACCTCATGGGTGATATTAGACTCTTTTAGGATTCATTTGTGTCTTTGGGTGCTCCTGCACCACAAAGCAGGAAGGAGACTGAACCTACACAAATGAAGAATATTTTGCAGACTATATGCAAATCAGGAGGTAAGTGTTGTAAGGTTATTGTGGATAGTGGAAGTATTGATAATTTGGTACTTGAGGAAATGGTAGAGAATCTTGGTTTGAAGAGGCTTGAGAATCCTTGTCCTTATAAGGTGAGTTGGTTAAAAGATGATCATGCATTAGAGGTGAAAGAGTAGTGTTGGGTGGATTTTAATATTGGACCTTACAAAGATGAAGCCTTGTGTGATGTCATGTCTGTGAGTGCTTGTCATATTTTGCTGGGTAGACCTTGGTAGTTTGATAGAGGAGTTATCTATGATTATAAAAGAAATCTGATTACTATTGAGAAGGATGGGCAGAAGTTTACTTTGGCTTATTTGAAAGAGAAGGAAGTAAAGAATTTGAGTCTAGTGAGGAGTTGCTGTGTTGAGAAGCAGGATGAGGAGGATGCCCTGGATTTGAAGAAGGACCATGCTGATGGATTTGATAGCAAGGTGGTACTAGATGGTAGCAAAGTTAGAGTTATGGTGGCAGATAAGATGAATCCCAATGGAAGAAGTAAAAAATATTAGCAGAAGAAAGAGAGTGGTGGTAAGAGACAGTGTGCAAATATGAAGCAAGAAAAGAGAGGAGAAGATAAGAAGAAGTTGGAGAATCTAATCGAGGTACCGAAAAAGGTAAGGAGAAATAAATGTGCAAAAAAGGAAGATATTTGGATCCATAATGAGCATGGGATCTATATCCCAAATCCTTTTTGATGGTCATGAGTTCCCTCTCATGGAACATCATTTTCTACCTGGGGTGTCTGATGCAGGAGCATCCTCGGTCGATGAGCAATCTTGCATCAACAAAAAAAAACTGTTTTCAGTTATGTGTTGTAGCTTCTATGATTCTCCTGACGTTCTCCAGTAGTTGTTCATTTTCCGTTGCAGAGAATTTGTTTGGTTTCTAGACTTGTTATTGTTCATTGTTCTTGATTTTCAGTTCATTTGGACTCTTTTTCAGCAAGTTATCGCTTTTGGATTGTTTGTTTCTTGGTTCTCGGTGCAGTTTGAGCTTATCGGTTAGTTGGAGATTTATTCTCTTGCGGAGTGATTTCTTGACTTGCAGATCTAATTGGCACCACACACGATTTTCCTAGGCCCTTGGCTGACCTTCCTTGGTGGTCCGTACTTCATTCTTGTCCTTGGCAAAGGAGATCTTCACTCTGTGGGTCTGACCTATTTTACAAGTTTCATTTTCCTATCTTGGAGAATGTAATCTTTTGTGGCCAACCCAGATGTGTTCTGGATGCTATATATATTGTTGTAGTTGATTCTTTGGAGGATATCGAAGAGATATGATGATATTGATTCTTGTTTTGTAATTAGAACACCTCTTGTAGGTCCCAATGGATTGTAATCTGGAATGCATTATGTAACTAGGCCTATAAGACTACATGCTTGCCCGCATGTTGTCGGATGATTTATGATGAATCTTTGATGTTGTGGATGTCTGATCTTGGATTTTCTCTATTACGTGTTGGTGCTTCTATGGTGTTACTCTTGCTGCATGATCTGGATTGTTCTCATTGAGGACCCTCCAGACCATGGCTGCATCACTAATGCAAGTGGTCCTATAGTTGCTTCGTATGGTACTAGTTGTGGATGAGCCATGATTCCAATAAAATTGATTGTTAAGAGGATGATAGTACTGTGTAGTAGAAGAGAGTGATAAATTGGGGAGTGATTGATATCTTTTGGTGGAGAAGAGGGTGTACTTCAAGATTTTAATTTCCTTTCTAGTGGTGATGATTTATAAAATTTATCTTCTTGCAAAGTTTCAAATAAAGGATAATTACACCTTTTATATGATCACTTATTGTGTATATTTTGTGCTCTAGTGTATTTATAATAAAAAGAATATAAAAATCTTCACAACTTGATTATCTCGACATTATTGACCTTGGTTGGTTTCTATGCCAATTCTTGGAACTCTTATAATTCTTTCAATAATAACTTACTACTATCTTGGATGAAGTCTTCTATACATTTATTCAAACTCCTCTTCTTCTTTCAAGACTTGACTTACTCAATGGTATTCCTCACAACTTCTTGCACATCTCCAAGCTAAAATATTCAACTATAAAATGATATCTTTTTGTTCGGCTTCAATCCAATTGAGATAAGGTTCCACAATATGAATGTCATTATTGTGTTGCATAACCATGATTTTTCATGAAAAATAACTATAATAATATTTATTGATTAATATTTCGTTTGATTTCCCTAGCATAATCGCCAAAAATTTGTTGGCTAACATATTTTTATTTATATAATTTTTGTACTTTTCAACACTATTTGCCCTATTTCATAAAGATAATCTTAACCAACAATTGGATGAGTTGCATGGTTATTAACTTCCCTCTAAATTTTAGAGGTAAGACTCCCTCAAAATATCAGTTTTATCTTTTAAATAATAAAGTTGATGGTATGCTTTTAACCATATAGTACGAAAGGAATTCAAACACTTATTTCACACTGACTGAATGGATATCATGAATATGAATCCTACAAAGATGATACTTAGAGCACAAACTAGTATATCAACTTGAATATGAAAAATTCTTTAATTGAAATTTACCAATTTAAGAGAAAACCAAATACTCAAAAGTAGTTATCGCTCTCACATAGAAGAATGATAACACAGAAATATTTGATTGCACACAGATGGCAAAATCTACGATGCATAGGCTCAAAAACTTCTTCGAAAATCATCTAAATTTTTATTACTATTGCTATCTCTTAGCTATGTATCAAAATAATAATAATCATCCCCTAATAAAGTATTTTCATTACCTATTTAAACTTCAAATGTACCCAAACGACTAAATCTTTTACGGAGTCTTTTAAAACATTTCAGAAGACTTTAACATTACTTAACTGTGAAAAGATTTTAAATAAATTCATCAAGCAAATAAAGTTATGTCTTAGGTAGCACATTCACTAACTTTAATATTGTTTCTCTCCCTGTGATAACTGATGGTATTTTTCCATGTTGTGGAATGATGACATTCTTGGTCCCCAGCTTCCTTAGAGTTTTATTTCCTCTGATATTATATATTTCCCTCTCTAGTATATGTAAACATGAGCTAAAATTTTTCCTACTTATGTTGATAAAAAAGTATGTTATCATTTGTTCTTATTTATCTTTTTTTTTTTTGGCTAACTCTATCCCAAAAATTATTTAGGTTAACATGCCCTAGCATTTTTTTCCAATTTCTGGTAGGTTACTAGATAAACCGGACAAATATTCATAACCTAGGTATTTGAATTTCATGGTGGCTAAAATTGAGCGGGTGTAGAGATAAATTGTTCTTAGTGAAATTTCAAGAGCAGTGAAATTGATATCACATTCTCATCTTCGAATTGATTAAAACCCCTTTCTAGGTTATTTTTTGATACACATGAGATAAGAGAGGAATAAATTCACCATACTTTTGAGTAAATTGAGTTCTTTATTGCAATTTCCCTCGACATTTTCTTCACAATTTTTCTCTTCCATCCTCTGCAAATTTGCTTTTGAATTCTTGTTAAAATAAGCTATTTTGGTGATTTATTACCCTTATGTGCATTCACATTCAATGTGTTTGGTGTGTCAGAGAAGAATTAATGGTGAGCATTAATCATGGATATGTGTAAGATTTCTTTGGAAAGACACTTTTGTTGCCAAATTTAAAAATATCATCTCAATATAGTCGATCATAGGTTTCATGAGTTTTGAGAACCTCTTTAAATTTACAAAAATCAATCCAAAGAGTCTTTAAAAATTCTCTTTAGAAAGTTGCAAATTCTATGTCAAGATCTGACATGGTTGTGAAAACTTTGTTGGGTTCCAAAGATGACTTTGAAACTAAGCCTAAAGAATAACATAAAAGAAAGATGTATACTATTAAGATTTTGAGAGACACAAAAAGTTTCATTGGAACTTTAAAAGGTTTTAAGAGTGATGTTAGAGGCTGACGAAATTTTTAAACTTTCATTGAATCCCAACATAAATTTGGGAACTGGTGGAAATAGCCAGTGGACACTTAACTTTTGAATTGAGATAACTTTGTTAGAGTTGAAAGGGGTTGAGAGAAATTCTTCGGGTTTCAACATGTGTTTCTAAACTAATGAAGTCAAAATAAAAGGAAGACGCACAATTTCTAAGTGTGAAATAATCTTGTTGGTGTTTAGTAAGGTTTTGAGAACCCTGTTGGGGACCGGCTAAGGTTTCACAACCTTTAGAAATCTCTGCTAACATAAGTGAAGAAAGACTTAAAAAAAGATGTGGCCGAAAAATAAAAAGGCAAAAAATATGTACCAATAAATATATTTTATTATAAATATATTAAACTATTAACTTAAATCATAATTTAGAATACATGTACATATGTTTTGATTAAAGTAAACACTTTTGACTAGATCTATGAACTTGGGAGAAGCTATGAAAGGACCCCAAAACTTATTATAACATGATCAACAAGGAAATTGAATAAGGTTTAGACCTAGAGATAAATATCAAAAAGGTGAAAAAAACTTCTCCCACATAAAATAGATATATACCCATAAAAACAAAAGGAACAATAAGGACTAACATATGCTTCTGATCAAAGCAAAGAATTGGGGGATGGTTTTGAAAATAATCCAAAAGAAAAAATAAGGTATAGCAAAAAGTAAAGGAAATTTGAAAAAAAACTTCACCAAAGGCCTCTAAAGAGGGGTAGGATAGGAATGGAATGTCCTTCCATTTTTGGAAGGATAAATATCAACACAGAATTCTTAATCACAACATCAAATTTTTGTTTAACGTTGCATGATGATCCTTTTTCTATAACAATGTGCTCACTTTTCATGGTTTCTAGCATATTCTTATCCACTAAAGGGGGATGACAACCAAGGATTATCCTAACAAAATATGAATAAAAAATATTCCCAAAAGAGGTGCTTTTGAACACATCTTGTTGCTTGCATGATGAATCTAAAACCTTGCCAATTTGGCCACTCCCAATAGTTTCTAACATCATCCCATGATAATGAGGTTGAGGAAATTCCTCGTTAGATGTCTTGACCTCAATGTGTTGTGTATTTTCATGAGTATATTGGAATAACAAGGTGCATTGCCTAGCATTGTGGAAATGGTACAATTGAGAGGTCTCAAATGAAGTTCCTACTCCCATTCATCAAACATGGAGCATAACCTAGCATTGTTAGGAAACTCCAAAATAATTTCAACACAAATATAAAATCTAGCAAAAAGAAACCTCGTTCTAGATTTTGACTTCATTAATGGTAATAAAATGACCAATAACATCAACAATACCATGAATGATACTTTCATTCCAAAACTTTAGAGGATGCTCTTAGAGATAAAACCATTTATGAACTTGTAGCATCATAAATGTAACCCTATACAATTTACACTACTTTTGGTGCCTCTGCTTTAGTGTGACCCGTTTTAGCTCTCATCCAAGCCTATTTTTGGCATGTAATCGAAATTGATGTCATTTAGTTCACATTGTTAGCATTATGTTATATGTTGTCATTTATGTCAAATCCCATGGTTCGGATTAGGTCTGAATGTGGTATGTTAAGCAATAATGTATGTATGAGATGGTGGAGGTTTCCTAGAATTCTCAGATGATTTGGTTTTTCAGAAGATGTGTTGCTAATATTATTCAGTGCTATTCTTGGGTCTGATTCAACCCAGAAGTCAAGATCTTGGTCCAGAACTCGAGATTGTGCTATGGCAATTGTGTAGCGTATGGATGATATTTTGGGTCCGGCTTTGGCATAGTGTGTAGCATGTTGATATGTTTGATGAGGAACGTTGTGATGAGGTCTACTTCTCATTCCTTTCCACCACCGAAATGTTTAGTTGAGATCTATTTTGGATCCTTGTTTTGGCCGAGATTGAGGATTATGTTTTTCTAGAGATAATATATATAGAGGTTGATTTGGATGAGTGGGAGTATGGATTTTTGTGTTGAAGACATACGAGATTGAAAGAATCCAGTTGATGTGTTAGAGTTGTGTTGCAGATTTTTATCAGAAGTAGTTCTGGATGTGCAGATCGTGTTTCAGTGGTGGATTCTCTTTATCTTTCTTTCTTCTTCGGCAATGAGCCTTTTCTAGGCAGTGAGCCCACCTGTAGTGAGCATCCTAGAAGTGAGCCACCCTTTGTAAAAAATAACCTTAACCGGTGTCACCTTAACCATTGTTTATATATTAAGAATTAGCATTCTCCGTGGTTTTTCCCTTCTCGGGTTTTTCACATAAATTATAGTGTCTCTTGTGTCTGATCTATTATGTGCATGTGCTTTGGTGTTCATCTATTTTTAAATTCTTCTAATCATTCCAGATTTAAAAATTAAGATTAAAATAAATTTTTGTTGTCAACTGATTCACTCCCCCCCCTCTCAGTTGCCCAGATATTCAACACACATGGTGGTTAAAACCCCTATCCTAGGCTATGTGCACACCATCTTCAACTTATTCCTCTCAAACAGCGACTGATTTTGAATAGGTCATTGTGTGTTTCTTGCCTATTGGTTTTGGATCACGATGTCTCAATTTGATCGTTGGAGATTGTTGGCATTGAGTTTTCATTGATGTCAACCGATATTGCAGGCAGGCTACCGATAGAGGTATGTCATCTGGTATAAAGAAGAGTGAACCGGTATGGTGAAAGACACATAAGGTATTGAGAAGATTAATATGAAGGCTTGCCAACTGGTATTGTGGAAGACAAGTAGTTATTGAGACTATCGGTGACTTCACCGGTATGAAGTGACATGCATGTGTGTGTTAGCATGTTGAGTGATAACCAGTAGAGCATAAATTGGTCTAGAGGTTGGCTTCCTATTTATGATGAAGAGGCAAAATGTTAAAATGATCACAAACCACCGGAGGTGAAGATGTGCTACCAATGTAGTGTGCACCACCAGTTAGCAGGAGGAGTAGGACTCACTCGTAAGGGCTTGCATCGATATAAGTTTGGTGATTGTTCAAGTGTAAATCGACCATGTATCGATGAGCTGAGTGTATGACCGATGTGATGCCATGTGGAGCTAAGGTGGCAAGGATGCAGAGGTCGGTGAAGTTTCCATCGACATGGTTGTTGAAATAGTTAAGTCGACATTAATGAAACAACCACAAATCACGGCATGATAACTGACTGATGTGGCTTGAGGAAGAAAGAATGACAGAGAAAGATCAGGAAGTAGTTGATGCCTAGATCAAAGAAAAGAAATCAGATTGCAAGATGACCTCAAGAAGGAAACAACTAGATTGTAAATGAGTCGATAGATTTCAAGGCAGAAAATCATGGATGAGATTGCTATCTTTAGCAAATATGCTTTGGATAATGGAAAACACGTATAGATGCATTCCTCGAGTAAAGGTGATCGATCCAAGGCAGATTGGATCGGATCTCATGCAGATTTTATTGGGTGAAGGAAACCGTAACCGCCCTAAGTTTGAATTGATTCTTGGCGGGAAAGCTCAAGTTTAAATATGATGACTTGAGACTGTGATTGTTGTTGCTATAGAGTGAAGGCGAGTGTGAAATTGTTTTCTGAGAGCTGAAGAGATAAACACTTGAAGTGTTTATGAGTGAATAATAGACCGGTAACGAGAAGTAGGTTAAACCGATGGAGTGTGCATTGAACACAGAGGTGAAAAATCAGCATAAGTTGTACCTGATTAAGAGTGATCAAGTGTGAGTTGAAAGGGTGAAGACATTGTGAGAGGGGATCTAGAAAAGTTATCAGCAAAGTCAAGTTGCAGAGTGGGTGGAGAGAATACTGACTGGTAAGGTTGAAACTAGCAAAGGAGAATTTTGTAAGGTTGCAAAACTTCATTTGCAATAGTGATTTCATTTGTATAATTGAGTTTTATATTGTTTTCACTAAGTTGAAGCTTAGTGTAGGGGTTGTAGCTCATTTTGTAGGGGTTGTAGCTCATTTAGGTTGTAGCCTATAAATTATGCAGGAGTTGGTACTCTAAATATTGTAATCAAAGATTTATTGCGAGGCTAGATTGGAGCAGAAGATCTCCAGCAGCTATTCTCACCTAGGTTTTTCCCACATTGGGTTTTCCTCGTATATATCTATTGTTGTGTGATGCATTCTTGTGCATGTCTTATGTTAATGTTTTAGCAAGTCCATTCGCACACCTTGTTTGCATTGTTTGAGCTACCGGTTAGCACTTAGCTTGTTTTATATAATACCAAAATCTTTTATTGATAAAAAGAGTTTAAATCACTAATTCACCCCCCTCTCTGTGATCCATTGTGTCCAAGAATTGGTATCAGAGCCTAGGTACCCTGTTTTGTCAAAAGCATTCTCTAGCTTGGGTAGATCCTATCAATTATTCACAATGGCAAGAAATGATTCTGCCTCCTCAAAAGCTCCTATGTTTGATGGTGTCAACTATGCCTTTTAGAGTAGAAGAATGGAAACCTATTTATCCTCTCTAGGTTGTAATGTATGGATGTCAGTTGTGAATGGGTATACAGTCCCTAATAATACCCATACTGATCTAGATGCTAACGGGGAATATGAGAACAATTCTAAAGCTAATAATTCCATTCTTAGTGGGTTGTCTGATAATGAGTTTGTTAAAGTTATGCACTACTCCTCTACCAGGGAAACTAGGGATAAGTTGCAGAAGATATTTGAAGGCGATGCTAAAGTCAAGGAAGCCAAGTTGCAGACATTGAGAGCACAACTTGAGAGTTTGAAGATGAGAGATGAAGAGAAGATTGTTAACTATCTCCAAAGGGTTGATGAAACAACAAACACCATTAGAGGGCTTGGAGAAGAAATAAAAGATGAGGTGGTAGTGAAAAAAGTACTTAGATCTCTTACATCTAAGTATAATACAAAGGTCTCAACAATAGAAGAAGAAAAAGATCTGAAAGTATTCACAATGGATGAGTTGTATGGCTCCCTAACTTCTTATGAGATTAGGACTACTGGTACTAATTTTGTGAAGAAAGAAGCTGCATTCAAGACATCAAGAAAAGGAAAAGAAGAATCTACACATGATACAATCGGTGAAGACTCTGATGACATCATGGAAAACTTTGTCAGAAGACTCAAGACTAGTTCAGGAAAATACAAAGGCAAGTTGCCTTTGAAATATTTCAACTGTGGAAAGATTGGACATTTTTCTATTAAATGTCCTTACGGTGATAAGAATGAAGATGATCAATCAAGTGGTAGCAGATCATATAGTAAGGATAGGAAGAAGAATGTCTACTGGCATGGTAGAAGAGGCTATAGGAAGCAGAGAAATCTTTACACACATGAAAATGATACCATAGATGAGGAAAGTGCCTCAAATGACTGTTGCAATGGAGATGAAGTCAGAGAAAACCTTTTCATGGCTCAAGAGGTTCCAATACCTGAAGAAGCAGAAGAGGAAGAGAAAGAAGGAGAAGTAGATCTTGAAGCAGAACTCATTAGTGCCCTAGATTAGTTATAAATTACAAGAAGAGATTTGAAGAAGGTAAAAAGGGTTGCAGCTAAAGAACAAGAGTTGTTGGACCAATCTCTTGAAGAATCCAAGAAAACTATTGTAGATCTAAAACTTCAATTGGAAGCAGCCAAGAGGATGTGTGAAGTTACTAGTACCAATCTGAGTGAAAAGGAAAAGGAGCATTAGAATCTGGAAGCAGCAATAGTGAAACTCCGGAAGGAAATAGAGAAAAGTAAGGAAGATATAAAAGTTACAAGAAAATATGAAGGCATCACTGAAGCCCTGGACAAGATGCTAAGCAAATAGAAGCAATCTAAAGATACCGGTGGCTTAGGTTTTCAAGAAGGTCAAAGTTCAAATAGCAGAGATAGATATGATAAGGAAATACAATTCACCTCTTCAAATGAAGGAGAAGAGAAGAAGACATTCATGGTAAGCAAGGATATTGGCAAGAAGACATTTGCAGATGCTGCTAGAAATCGCCACACAAACTAGTATACTCAATCAATGAACTGCAGACCATACTCAATGTACCCACATGCAGATACAAGGAGAAATGCAAATACTAATAATGAAGGATTCACAAGAGTTAGCAGCATGAAAAGAAGACCCCTAGTGAGGCATTCATTTGGAGGTTCAAGACAACCTAACCCATATGTTCCAAACTTTCATGGTTATTGTCACTGGTGTAATAAGTTCGATCATAGAATGGAAGATTGTAGGAAAATGAATGTAAACCCTAGTTTTGAGAGTAGAAACTCATTTGTTGCATTACAAAGTACAAATGTTGCATGTTATAATTGCAATGAGTTTGGTCACAAGAGTTATGAATGTAGGAGTAATATGCAAATGTCCTACAAGAATGCTTTGAGTACATCCTACAGTACTAATGTGAAATGCTATAACTGTCAAAATTTTGGTCACATAGCAAGGTATTGTCAGCTGAGAACTGACAAGCAAAAGAGAATTATACCGGATGAGAAGTTGGAAACAAAACTGGAACACAAAGTGGCAAAAGAGGAAAAGAAAGAAGAGAAATCGATTTGGGTAGAGAAGAAGAAAAATAAGACAGAGTCCAGCCTGATTGTGCAGACTTCTCTACATGCTAAAAGGAGGAATTTATGGGTAGTTGATAGTGGTTTCTCAAATCACATGACCGAAGACAAGAAAAAGTTCATCAAGCTTGATGATTGGAATGGTGGTTCAGTCTGGTTTGGTGACAACTCCTCCATCAAGATCAAATGTCGGGGTACACTGAATATTAATGGCAAGCTCAAGGCTCATGATGTGTACCATGTGGAAGGATTGAAGCATAACTTGTTGAGTTTAAGTTAGATGTGTAACAAAGGGTACAAGTTCTCATTTGACTCTAGCGGTTTTCAGATAAGAAAGTAGAGTACCGGTCAAGTGGTAGCGGAAGGAAAGAGAACAAAGGTTAATATCTATAATCTAAAGGAATGCTATGAGTCCCAATGCATGATGGGACAGGTTGATGAAAGTTGGTTGTGGCATCGGAGACTAGGCCATGTGAATTTTGATAATTTAATATAAGCAAGAACCGGTATGTGAGAAACATACCTCAGATCATAAAACCATCAAGCACATTCTATGATGAATGTGTCAGAGGTAAGCAAGAAAAGGTCAACTATAAAACAAAAGAATATAACACCTCAAGACCTTTGGAGTTGATACATATAGACTTATGTGGGCCAAGAAGGACAAGATAATTGGTCGGAGAAAGGTATTTCATGTTGTTCATAGATGATTACTCAATAATGACTCGGGTAACCTTCCTGCATGATAAGTCACAAGCATTTGAGAGATTCAATATTTTTAGGAAGATGGTAGAAAATGAAAGTGGATACCGAGTAAAATGCTTAAGATCAGATCGAGATGGAGATTTTTTTTTGAATGAGTTTGTTGATTACTATGAGAAACATGGAATCTGAAGACAGTATTCAGCTGCAAGGGCACCTCAGCAAAATGGGGTGGTAGAGAGGAAAAATAGAACAATGAAGGAGATGGCTAGAACTATGTTGAATGAGGCAGATATACTAGATATATACTGGAAGGAAGGAATTCATACCGCAGTCTACACATTAAATCGGGTATAGTTAAGAGTGAGCAGTAGAATGACTCCTTATGAGTTATGGTATGAAAGTAAACCATCACTCAAGCACTTCAGGGTGTTTGGAAGTAAGTGTTTAATCAAGAGAGATGCTGATGGATTAGGAAGTTTTGATTCCTGGAGTGATGAAGGAATATTCTTGGGATACTCAACCAATAGTAAAGCCTACAAATGCTACAACAAGAGATTGAGAAGGGTGGTTGAAAGTGTAAATGTGAGAATAGATGAAGACTCACATAGAGGAAAATCTGCACCAACACCTTATATTGATGAATCAGATATTGAACATGAAGAACAATCTGAAAATGGACCGCAAGAAGATGCACCAAACAAGATCCCCAACCGGTATGTGCAGAAGAATAATTTGGAAGAATAGATCATAGGAGATAGGAATGAAGGTGTGCAGACCAGAAGGAGATTAGCTAGAGAAAGTGAGCAAGTAAATTTTTGCCTCATGACTGAACTAGAGCCCAAAACTTTTGATGATGCTAGCAAAAGTGAGAAGTGGGTAGATGCCATGGATGAAGAATTGAAACAAATTGAGAAGAATCATACTTGGGAACTTGTTCCTAGACCAGTAGACAAGAATGCCATAGGTACCAAATGGGTCTATTGGAACAAGATGAATGAAGAAGGTGAGATAGTCTGGCATAAAGAAAGGCTAGTTTGCAAAGGGTATGCTCAAGTGGAAGGTATTGATTTTGAAGAAACTTTTGCATCGGTTGCTAGATTAGAGGCAATAAGAATGTATTTAGCCTTCTCAACCTATAAAGGATATAAAGTGTATCGGATGGATGTAAAATATGCTTTTCTTAATGGTAATCTTTAAGAAGAGGTCTATATGGAACAACCGGAAGGGTACCTATTGCATGAAGATGAAAGTTTTGTATGCCAGTTGAAGAAAGCCCTGTATGGTTTGAAGCAAGCTCCCAAAGCATGGTATTCCCGATTAGACAAATACTTGAAGGAGCAAGGATTCTGGAAAGGGAATGCAGACAACAACTTGTATGTCAAGGTAAATGGAGATCACATTATTATCATATTTCTCTATATTAGTAGTGGGCCAACGTCCCTCATGGGGATTCCTGACATGGTTTAACAACCTCCTGTTAATTCTATAAGTTTAGTGGTTGTATCGAGCATTGACAGGTTGATCTTTTGGTACAATGACAACCCTAGAATGTAACAAGTGGTATCAGAGCTTGGTCATAGATTTGAATCACACAGGCCGTGACAAGTGACGCTAGAGGGGGATTCTTGGCAGTGGGCTAGCGTCCCTCACAGGGATTCATTACATGGTTTAACAACCTCATGTGGATTCTATAAGTTTAGTAGTTGTATCGGGCATTGACAGGTTGATATTTTGGTGCAACAAAAACCCTATCTTGTAACAGTCTATGTGGATGATATTATCTTTGGTGGAGAGAAGGACATCATGTGCAAAGAATTTGTAGATCAGATGAAGACAAAATTTGAGATGTCCATGCTTGGAGAGTTGTTGGTGCAGGAGCACTTGAACAAATTTTGTTGTGTAGGTTCCAGGAGTTAGGAATCATGAGATTTTGGTTTGTTATAAGGTCAATAGGTTAGTGAACAAGTACTCAAATGTTTGTAAGGACCCTAGGAGTCACTGATTGGCCAATGTTAGCCTATGGGCTCTTAAGGGTGTCAGGTAGAGTACTTGGTAGAATAAGTTGGTTTTGTGTTAGAATAGGTTGTTTGATGTTGTTTAATGGTTTTTAAGGTAATTTGGACCTTTAGAAGTGATCTAGGTTTGATTTGGGCCAAAGTTGCTCAATCATGTAAAAGTTGTAAAAAGTTGCAAAAGTTGCTCATAGCAACTTTGCAACTTTTGCATTTTCCAAACACCAATAGCTAGTTGGTTGTCTTTTTTAGTTAAAAGACACTTGTAACCAACCCAAAGCTGATATAAGGCTTGGGAAAACTGATGAGAAGGGTGGCTGAAGAATAGAATCAAGGAGAGTAAGTTTTAGCCTTCAAATTTTGTGTTTTCAGCGAATCGCATTCAGTTTTCATTGGAATTGTACGGTCTGTACGGACTTCCAAGCCCATACCAAGACATGAATTGTTAGAACATAGACTTTTTTTCCATTTCATGGTGATTTGATGATTTGAAGTGTTATTGTTTGCAAGTTTTGAGTTTTTTGGTTGCAGGTGAGTCCTAAAGACCTTGAAACAAGGGTTTTGCAGACTTCATGGCTCAAACCTAGCATTCCATGGTGGAACCACATACTGAAACCTTGTGGAATTCTAGGAGGATTTGTACATTATTTTTTCATTTTTTTTTCAAGGAAAGGAAGGATGATCTCTAGTTTTGCCACCATACCCTAGGCTTGGCACATTGAGTTGGCAAGCAATGGGGAACATGGATAGCTGGCCCTAGATGGGTAAATCCAAAGAATGGAATTGATACCAGGTTGTATTGGGAATCCTCATAGGTGTATTGACCTGAGACTATCATTATATTTCTTGGTCATTTAGACTGGTGAGGACATTTGAGAAAAATCCTAGTTTGTGGGCTTAAAAGGTGGAAAGTAGGCCTAAAAAGGGTTAGGTGGGTTAGAGACCAAACCCAGAACCAATTCTAAGATATTGTATAAGGTTTCCAAAAGGGTATTCTAAAAGCTAAAGATTTCATACCAGTGTGTAGGAATTTTGGCAAATAAGTGTAAAATACCTCACCGATAGGGCTAATTGGACCACGTCTCCTAGTAGGCCTAAAAGAGAAAAATGGTCCTTAAGCTTGAAACCGGTAATCTCCACAGACCTAATTGAAGGGATAGGGTTGGAAATAAAAATAAAAATTGATCCTAGGTGAGTTGGGAATGAGTGTATGAATATCCTAAGGTAGAGGGAGTTGGCTCATGGGGAAGATGTGAGAAGTTGTTAGGTTGGAAAGTCTCAATTGAGGAGTGTTGGACACTCACAAGTCTAGGGGTGATCACCTTAGTCATAGGACCTTGGGAAGGTCAGTAAAGGTGAGCCCTACAACCTTTGGAAGGTTGGATTAGTGGGAACCATTGGAAGGTTCATGAGACAGCCTAGAGAGACATCAAGAATAGGCAAACCCTGAAGGAGTGAGCAACCTCTCTACATCATATTGGTATCAGAGCCAATTGATTAAACATAGTGGTGTATGTTAGACTAAGAGGTAGAATCAAAATCTAGCAGCATGCCACCTAAGGCAATGAGTCAAGAGGTCATTAGGAAGTTGGTCCAAGACATGCTTAGTGAAGCCCGGGAGCAAGACTCCAAGAAAGGTAAGGGCGAGATCACAGAGTGGGTGATGAAATAGATGATGAAGATGCAGATGTGATAGGAGTGGTAGTAGAGAACAAAGAGTTGGAGAAAGATCAGAAAATCTTCTTAGATGCCCTTAAATCTCTCAACAAGGATAGCCTAGATGGTTTACCTGTCTATAGTGGAAGCCTAAATGGAGAAGAACTATTGGATTGGATAGAAGCTTTGAACAACTATTTTGAATACAAGGAGGTTGTAGAAGAGAAGAGGGTCAATATGGCTAAGACCAAGTTGAAAGGATTGGCTTTAGTATGGTGGAACATGATGCAAGAAGAGAGGGAACAAACCAAAAGAAAGAAGATCAACTCTTGGGAGAGAATGAAGATCAGAATCAAAACTCAATTCCTTCCACTAGATTATGAGGTGTAGATACAAAAGAAATTGATGAGTTTGAAGCAAAGAGAAATGGACATGAGTGCCTATGCAGAAGAGTTCAACAAACTAACTCTAAGAGAAAGGAAGCAAGAGGAAGAAGTGGAGAAGGTAACAAGATACCTAAACGGCCTTAGACAAAGCATTCAAGATGAAATTAGCATGATGGCACTAGAGACAGTTCATAAGAGTTTTCAGTTGGCCTTGATAGCAGAGGAAAAGATCAAGAGGAAAAGTGAGTTCAATCAAAGAGGCAGAGGTGCTAAAGGATTCAGAGGAAGAGGCACCTTTGGAAGGAGTCATAACTATGGCAAGAATGAAGAAGGCAATCAAACTAAAAAATAGTGGGGATAACTTCAGCAAGAATGGTCAGTTTAGAGGAAACTCTACAGGAAGAAATAACTTTAGAGGCAGATTTGGCACACAAGGAAGAGGACCCACAATCTTCACCAGTAAATTCTTTCATTGTCATAAAGTGGGCCACACAATGAACCAGTGTCCTGAAAAGACTTCAACTTCTTATGTAGGTGAAAGGATAACTCAGTTGGTACAAGAGGAAGACAATCAAAGTGTTACCTCACCAATTAGAAAAGTTGGACCAGTTTTAGGTGGAGAGAACCTGATGTTAAGGAGGACCTTGTTGAAGGTACCGCAAGCCAAAGAACCTACTCAAAGAAAGACACTCTTCAAAACCACTTGCAGATCATATGGTAAGATTTGTAGGGTGATAGTGGATTCAAGGTTACTGAGAACATTGTAGCAGATGAAATGGTAGACAAACTCAAGTTGAAAAGGTTGCCACACACCAATTCTTATAAGGTATCATGGTTGAGTAAACGACAAAATGTGCTAGTTGGTGAGCAAGCTTGGATAGATTTTGAAATTGGAGAGTATAAGGACAGAGTGCTATGTGATATACTACCTATGGATGCATGCCATTTGTTGCTTGGATGCCCTTGGAAATATGATGTCAAAGCCATACATGATGGGGAGAAGAATTCTTATGTTATCACCAAGGAAGGAAGGAAGTTCCAAATGGATCCTTTGGTTGTTCAAGGAGAAGAAAGACATGTAGGATCAAGTGTTATGTTTCTTAGTGGGAAGGAGTTCCTAAAAGATTTGAAGCATGAGGGAGACCAAGGATATGCCATCATAGTGAAACCAAAAGAAGAGGCAAAGTCTGAACCTAAACCGGTAGTACCTCAAGAAGTGAAGACCTTGTTGGACCGGTACAAGGATATAGTTGTCAATGAAATATTAGATTCTTTACCTCTATACAGAGATGCAAACCATCAGATAGACCTCATACCAAGAGATACCTTTCCAAACAAACCTACTTACAAAATGATACCGACTCAAAATGAAGAAATAACAAGACAAGTGCAATAATTGCTAGATAAGGGGTTGATAAAGAAGAGTTTAAGCCCATGCGCAGTACTTACTATTTTGGTACCTAAGAAAGATGGAAAATGGAGACTGTGCACTGACTCAAGATCCATCAACAAGATTACCATCAAATATCGATTTCCAATGCCAAGAATTGAGGACCTAATGGACTACCTAGGGGGAGCTTGTTACTTTTCAAAGGTGGATTTCAAATCAGGCTATCATCAAATAAGGATCAGACCTGGAGATGAGTGTAAGACAACCTTTAAGACTAATGAGGGGCTCTATGAATGGTTGGTGATTCCCTTTGGGCTCACAAATGCACCTAGAACCTTCATGAGACTCGTGAGTGAAGTGCTTGGAAAATTTATTGGTAAATTTGTGATTGTTTATCTTGATGACATTCTAATTTTTAGCAAGTTAAGGGAGGAGTATATCATACATTTGGATCGGGTCTTGAGGAAGCTACATCAAGTAAAGTTGATGATCAACTTAGACAAGTGTGAGTTCTTCAAAACTGAACTAGTATATCTTGGTTTTGTAGTTTCTCAAGGTTGTTTGAAAATGAATCCAACAAAGGTGGATGCAATAGTCAATTTGCCTACTCCTAAGTCAATAGGAGATGTGAGAAGTTTTCATGGATTAGCTTCATTCTATAGGAATTTTATTAGAGGGTTTAGTCATGTATGTGCACCCATATTGAATACCATCAAAGGAGGAATGAAATGTCAGTTTAAGTGGACGAGTGCAACAGACAAGGGGTTTGAATTGTTGAAATAAAAAGTGGCAGAATTACCTTATCTTAGGCTCCCTGATTTTAATCGGCTTTTTACTGTGGAGTGTGATGCTAGCAAGTTGGCAATAGGGGTAGTTTTGAGCCAAGAAGGTCATTCGGTAGCATTTTTCTCTGAGAAACTCAATGAGGCAAAACAAAAGTATTCTACCTATGACCTAGAGTTGTATGCCATGGTACAAGCCCTTAAGAAATCTCGACATTATCTACTTCCTAAATAATTCATAGTTTATACTGACAACCATGCACTTAGCTTCTTGAATGGATAGGAGAAGTTGTATCAAAGACACATCAAATGGGTTGAGCACTTGCAGGCCTACACCTTTTCCATAAAACACAAGAAAGGAGTCACCAATAAGGTAGCAGATGCCTTAAGTAGAAGAGTTCTTACCATCCAAAAGGTGCAACTCCAAAGTGTGGGATTAAAAGATCTCAAAGATCTATACCAAGGTGACAAGGATTTTGGTGAAGCATACGAAGTTTGCACCAAGTTTACTAAAGTTTATCATGTTGCATATTTTGATTTTATGTTGCAGGAAGGCCTTTTGTTTAAAGGACACTTACTTTGCATACCTCAGTGCTCTATGAGAGACATTATCATTAAAGAGAAGCATCAAGGCAGCTTAGGAGGAAATTTTGGTCTTGACAAGACCTTAGAGCAGGTTGGAAAGTTTTATCATTGGCCTAAACTTCAGCCAGATGTTAGAAGGTTTGTGGAGAAATGTCCCATATGTTAGAGAGCTAAGGGAACCTCCAACAACGTAGGTTTATATCAGCCATTTGCCATACCAACCAGACCTTGGGAATGTTTGAGCATGGACTTTGTTCTTGGCATATAGATGTTATAATAAGAGATTGCAGAGAATTATGGAGAGCGCTAATGTCAAGTTGAATGAGCTGAATAGAAGTCAAATCAAAGTTTATGAGCAAGAACTGGCAGTGGAAATGATCATAACTAAATCAGTAATACCTTTACTAGAATAGAGTGTTGAACCAATTACTCCAATAGTATTAGAAAATTCAATAGCAACTGAAGAACTGAGAAGAGGAACAGAGAATCAGAAGACTCCTAGGTATATAAGGATGAATCATTCAGAAGATCAGATCATTGGGGATAAGAAAAATGGAGTGATGACAAGAAGGAGATTGGAAGCTAATGAGGTATGTTTAATTTCTCAAGTTGAATCGGAATTGGCTTACTCAAATTCATGTTCAGTCAATTGGTTTTGATTTGGTGATCAGATGCTATCTTGTATGCTAGTAAGCTTGGTTTGTTGTTTTGGCGAGGGTTTCACCGACAAAGCTTTGTTGAATATCTTTGATGAGATGCATAAGTGGTGTTGGTGTGGCTTCTGGTGGAGATTCAGGATGCTAATGTTGATCATGTTTGAGACTTAGTTGAGTGGGATCATTGCTTTAGCATGTGTGGGCCTATATTGGGTCCTGGTATTGTCTAAGTTATGGACCGACTTAATGTAACGTGTGGATTGGACTTCTTGATGTGTTTCAGGGATGTCTTATGGGTTGGATATTATTTTTTTGGTCTCAGGCTGACATATTTTGAAATTATGTAATTGTTTTATTTTCTGGTGGTCAACCTTATTGTTTGTGGTTGAGTGTTTGTATATATATGAAGTAAGATCTCATTGTAGAACATGGTATGAATTGTGCGTAAGGGATATGTGAGGATGTAATTGTGCGAATAATGTAATAATCATTCAGGCAGAGAATTTAGTCAATCATTGGTGATTGATTTGGGTTTATGTAAGAGGATTTAGTCCTTCGGTATTGAACTTAACTGAAATTGTATTCAGGCATAGGAGATTCTATCTTTGCAGTTCATTCTTTCCTCCGGATTGTAGTCTAGATTTCTATGTAGTCAGTGAGGCTCCTTTTGTGCTGAGCAGTGTGCTATAGGTTGTTGGTCTTCCTACAAGTGCAGACCCCTCAATTGTAATTCACATACTTACTATAGAAGTATTATCTAACTGCGGGTAGGCTTCCCACTGTGGTTTTTCCCTTTACTGGGTTTTCCACATACAAATCTTGGTCTCATGTGGATGGTATTTATTATTTGATTATTGTTTATGCTTAATTAGTTTATCTGCTATTTCAGTATTTGGTTTATACATTCCGGTATTGATATTTTGGGTTCTGGTATTAAAGTTTTAAATTTCTTAAGGTTCTAGTAATCTGGTGACAACTGATTCACCCTCCCCCCCTCTCAGTTGTCTTCTGATTATTTGAACTGTCTAATAGTAGGTAACCTACTCTCTGTTTGAGACCAAATTTCAAACTATGCACTAAAATAGGTAGGGTACGCACTAAATGATGAGTCAAATGAGCTACTCTAATCTGCTAATATGCTAAGTTGTCATCCTTATGCACTAATATTTGTTGCCTATGTGCTAACTTGTGTATTTTTTATTGTTGAAATTTTAAAAAAAAATTAGGACTTATGCGTTATTGTTTGATTTGGATGTGCTACTCTTTGACTCCTAAGCTCTACTAAATGAGTAGTATGCACTAAACTGATGTTTGAATGTGCTAATATGAATTGTTGATGCACTAAGCTACCCTGATCTTGACAAACTTTTACAATTTGACTTGTGTTTGCAAAATTTTTTATTTTATGATGGATATTCTTCTAAAATGATCTGAAAACAAAGTAGCAAGCAAAAATATAGTTTGTATAATCTAAAAACTAAGTGTTGGAGTTGAGAAAATACAACACCATAGGAGCCCAAATGATCTATGCAAGCTGGAAAACCTATTACAAGGAGAAGCAAGGAAGCAAATCACAGAAGAAAGAAATACACTGAAAATATGCTCAAAAAGAGAGAGCTCAATATTCACAAAATGTGTAATGTAAAAAACCTTCTTCTTCATACAATGAAAAGAAAGAACTCAACCTTTAATAGGTCAAGAAATCCTAAAAAGGAAAACCTAGGTTTGCACATAATAATTAATAAAAGAATTAATTATTATGCACCTAAAGTTAGCTTAAGTGTAAAAGAGATAAAGGGAACTTAAATAATTAAACAAATATTGTTTAATTAATCAAGTAAATACCTGAATACTCTAACACCCCCCCTTAAGCTAGACTTAGGGAGAAGCTAAAACCTAGAACAACTACTCAAAGCAATAAAGATGGGTCCTGACAACAAGGCCTGATCAGGTACCCAAATACAATGAAATCTCTATGAACTAGAGAGATAGAGAAAACCACGAGGGAACAAAACTCTACTCCAAAAAGAGATGGAAAAGAACACCACTGAAGTATGAAGAACCTGCAAACTCTGTCAAAGAATAACTATTGAGCTGAAGAACCTCCACTGAAATAGAACATGACCAGGTAGAGAAGACTGTAATCTCTATGAGTTCCCTCAAATGACACTACTCGAGTCAGAAGGCAAACAAGGCAAACAACTGAAATTGAAGATATAGATGGCATGAAAACACCAAAGCCTGAAGAGCTAATCAATCAAACCATGGAAGCATTAGAACCAAAAGGACAAACCTCCCCATAATGTTGAAGAGGGAGAGGGACAGGAACACTGAAAAGAACAGCCAAGAAGAACTATATGACGAAGAACCAAGAACATCAAAGGTGTTGAGAAAGGTACATGGTGTCGTGGAAGGAACACTCACTTGACACATGTCATGAGGTGAATGTCATGGAAGGAACACACACTAGACAACGGTAGATGGCAAACAAGGCAAACATCAACCCCCTCATGGCACTTTAAAAGTAGTGCATGTACAACAAGGCACAAGATGTGCAAGATCCCAAGTAAACAATGTAGGATGGCACTTTATCTTAGTGTGTTTGCATAAATACAATGCTACAATGATAAGAAGACTGAAAATAGAAATGAGAACCAAATTAGAGACATCCTACCCAGAGAAGAGATCTTAGGACCTGTAACAACCAAGATATCCACCAGGGTGCTGAAAAGCAAAAAAACTGAATAAAATATGCATGGAGCAGAATCTGGAAATAAAACTCATATGGCTGTAAATCACACAACACACGCTTTCCAAAAATATAATTTTTTTGAAAAACAGAAGTCGGATGCTCATTCTACGTTCTTTGGAGTGCAAAAAAGAGACCTCACTTTGACTGGAAAAAAACATAGTCAAACAACAAAATTGGAAAAAATTACCAACATGACAAGGTTCGTCTCGAAACCAGCTTTCCGATGCCTATTTGTTTTTGAAAAAAAGACTTTGTATGCCCAAGATATGACCAAAAAACCAAACCCCCCTTCAAAACAAGAGGAAGGGGTAGTCTGGTGGCTCTGGCGAGTGGAGGAGGCCAGTGAGTGGCGCTTCGGTGGCAGGTTGGTGGAGCTCCGATGGTGGGTGGTTGTACCTGGGGAGCAGCAGTGGCCGGGGTTTGTAGCGGCGGTGAGCGACAGGCTGGGGGCCATAGGGAGGCTGCGGGCAGCGGGGTCGGGGAGCGGTGGCGGTCGGGGTTTGCAGCGGCGGTGGGCGGCGAGTCGGAAGTGGCAGGGAGGCTACAGGTTTTGCGGTGCGGAGGAGGCTGTAGGGAGGTAGAGCCGGCGGTGGGCGGCAGGCCAGGGGGCGCAGGGAGGCTGCAGGCGCTGCAGCACGGAGGAGGCCACAGGGAGGCGGAGCCGACGGGGGCCGAGCCAGAGGATCGCAGCGACGGTCGGAGAAAGCACCGGCAGGGCTGGGAGAAGCGTCGACGGGGGGGGGAACGCGAGGCCGAAAGGCAGCGCAGGGCTTGAGGCCAGGAAAAGACTGCGATAGCAACCTGCAGGGCCTGCATGTTGGCAGGGGGCCCCATGGTACCCTACGTATTGTGGGGATCCCCCCCCAAAAAAAAACTTTGCCAAAAAAATTTTTTGTTTTAAAAAAAGACTTTGCTTTGTTTTTCTCGCCTTTTTTTTATTTTTAACTTTTTGTGATTTTTTATGAAGATTTTTGATAAAAAATCAAAATCCGGCTTGCATGCTGTAAAAAGGCAAAATAATTTTTTTTTGAAATTTTTTTCTCGAACTGCGTGCCAAGGTCATACGACCTAGATCTGGAGAAAAAATACTCCTAGAGGCTCAAGAACCAAAACAAGTCAAATTTTATATGACCATAGGGGTTATCGGGCCTTCTGAGCACAACGGTGAGGTCCGTTTAGGCCCAAAGTGCTCAAACAAAAGGCCAATCCCTAAGTACATAAAAAAAAAATTCTAAAACCCCAAATCTGTTTCCAATGCAAAAATTCTCAAAACAAGAACAGATAGCTGCAGATCTGAAGCTCTGATACCATGTTGGAGTTGAGAAAATACAACACCACAGGAGCCCAAATGATCTCTGCAAGTTGAAAAACCTGTTACAAGGAGAAGCAAGGAAGCAAATCAGAGAAGAAAGAAATACACAGAAAATATGCTCAAAAGCTCAAAAAGAGAGAGCTCAATATTCACAAAATGTGTAATGTAAAAAACCTTCTTCTTCATATAATGAAAAGAAAGAACTCAACCTTTAATAGGTCAAGAAACCCTAAAATGGAAAACCTAGGTTTGCACGTAATAATTAATAAAAGAATTAATTATTATGCATCTAAAGTTAGCTTAAGTGTAAAAGAGATAAAGGGAACTTAAATAATTAAACAAATATTGTTTAATTAATCAAGTAAATACCCGAATACTCTAACATTGAGTGCATGTTCAATAGGATCTTTTTGAATCCTTGTTTATTTTCACTGGTTTAAACAAGAAATACACATCAAGTAGTCTCTCTTAATCTCAAAGGTCATTTAAAATATCAATAACCCACACATGATACTCCACCAACTCAAAGAGCCATGTCACACCCTAAGATGCACCCATTTTTTTGTCTTTTACTTGAAGTTGACCCATTGAGAATTGCTTCTCAATTGGATTGTTTTCTTGGGAGATTTATGGTGAGTGTCTTGGGGGAAGATTCTTCCCCACCCTTGCACTATGATATTAGAAATGTTTGGCTAACTGACTCAGCAAGGTTTCTACTTCTAAATTTTTTAGTAAGTCTTACGTTCAGTCTTCAGTGATAAACTCCCTTAGGAGGCTTCCCAACCTTTAGAACAAAGGCTTTACATATCTTGAGGATATTGGGGGAAGGTTAAAAATTGAGAAAAAACCATTGAACATGATTTTTCATCACATCCACATTTGATTATAGTGGGTTAGGATACTTGGCATTAGTCGTTCCCCACTTAGGTCATTCCCCTCTCACCAGCCTTATGGGCTTCTCGGGAGAGCAAGCCTGCTAAAGGATTTATCTTGCAAAAATTAAAAAAAAGCAAGTAAAATGATGAGTTTGGCTTTTTGATCAGCCAATTAAGGGGAGAGCATATACCTATCACCTTCGATTCACGAAAGACACTCTTTCTTTTTAACCAAATATCGCAATGTTATCTAAATGCTACTTTGGAAATTTTGTTCCAAAAGATATGGTGTTTATTTTACCCAAGATAGCAATGATTTGAACTGTTTTTGAGGAAAACTTGGAATAAAAACCTGGTCACCAAAATAAAATCGCAGTCAACAAAACAAAGTTATGTAGCCTTTTGGAGCCAAAAAGTAAATGTGAAGTTCTTGTTATGCACCAAATGAAAATGAGGTTTGATTTAGTTGCACCAAATGAAAATGAGGTTTTTTTTTGTCCCCTTTGCAAAATTGAAATTTTGTTTGTTCTTTTTAATAGCCCAAAAGAAGTTTGATTTATTCTTGCAAAATAGAAGTTTGACTTGTTGTTATTTTTACCCTTACAAGAAAGCAAAAATGAGCTTTCTTTTAGGCACCAAAAGAGAGTGTGATTCCTTTTATGTACCAAAATGAATATGAAGTTCTTTTTAAGACTTTACAAGAAAGGGAAAATGAGTTATTTTTACCAACTTTGAAAAGAAAGTAAAGTAAAGAAAACTAATCTAACCCTTTTTAACCCTATAAACAAATATTAGAACCTGCAAGCAACTAGTTAGCAAAATCAATCTTAATGGTGGGTTTTACAAAGCCTAATTTTTCCTTTCGTCTTTACAAATTAGATTTATTTTCTTATTATGCACTAAACAGTGAATCATATGTGCTAAAAGATGTTGTGAATGCGCTACTCTGAGGACCCTATGTGTTGAACCGATAATCAGATGCACTAAACTATCACTCTAATGTGCTAAATGAATAAGAAAATACCAAGCGCTAAGATAGGGCTACTATGCGCTAAAGTGTCCTTTGTATGCACTAAAAAGTGAGTCTGATGTGCTAAATGATGTTGTTAATGCCCTAAACGATCTTGCAGATGCACTATTCTATGTTTCTAGCGTGACTTTGTCTTCAACCTACGTGCAAAAATGATTTTAAAAATGGGGGCGTGCCCCATGGTGGGTGCCAAAAATGTATGCGAGAATTATTGTAATCAGTATATCAAAATTGAAACTAGAAACTAGTGTTAGGGTTTCAAGCAGATCCGAAGCAAATATGAACTAACAATTATATGCAGATTTAAATACAAAAGATAAAGAAACAAAACAGGACACAGATAACACAGAGATTTAACGTGGTTCACCCAGAATGGGTTACGTCCACCATACACAGCCGTCCAATCTTTCTTATTATCTAGCAAAACAGTACATCAACCTTACAATGCCTTAAGCATCCCAGCCGCTTATAACATGCGTTTTTAGGGCAACAAACAAAGTCGGCCTTTTTTAGGGTTTTATTACAATGTCGGCGAGGATACGTGCTGAGTGTACAGTACTTTGCTGATCAGTCACCACATTTCAACAATCTCCCACTTGGAGACTGATCAGGCTCCACACCGAACAATCTCCCACTTGGAGACTGATACTACACGACACCATTGTACATGCAACATCCGCTGGATAAAACACTAGGACTTGACTGGTATAAATTCCACAATTATTAATCAAGAAGACCAACAGAAACTGATGAAGAAATCAGCTTCTCCTGTGGAACTGCCTTTGTGAACATATCGGCAGGATTCTCACTTGTGTGAATCTTCTCAAGCCGTAACTGACCCTCCTCCAAAATAGTCCGGATGAAGTGGTACCTGAGCTAAATGTGCTTTGTTCTTGAATGAAAAGCAGAGTTCTTCGCAAGATGAATGGCACTCTGGCTATCAGTATACAATGGGCTATCCTCTTGTGTCTAACCCAATTCCTTTAGAAAACATTGCAACCAAATCATCTCTTTGCTGGCTTCTGTAGCAGCAACATACTCAGCTTCAGTGGTTGAAAGTGCAACAACCTTTTGTAGCCTAGAAATCTAACTGACTGCAGTTCCCCCTATAGTAAAAACATACCTTGTAGTACTCCTCCGTGAATCAATATCACCCGCCAGATCAGAGTCAACAAATCCACTTAGAGCAGCATTAGATCCTTTGAAACATAATGCCTTCGTAGTAGTTCCTTTCAAATACCGAAGAATCCATTTCACAGCATTCCAATGTTCCATACCCGAATTACTCATAAACCTACTCACAACTCCCACTGCATGTGCAATATCTGGCCTTGTGCATACCATTGCATACATCAGACTGCCAACAGCTGATGAATATGGGATGTTAGACATTTTATTAACCTCTTCCTGTGCCTTTGGACACATCTCCTTAGTCAATTTGAAATGACTAGCCAAAGGTGTACTAACTGCTTTTGCATCCTGCATGTTAAATCTTTTCAACACCTTCTTTATATACTCACTTTGGGACAAATTCAAGGTTCTATTTTTCCTGTCCCGTGTAATCCTCATACCGAGAATTTTCTTAGCTGCACCCAAATCCTTCATAGCAAATGACCTGGCTAATTTCTGTTTAAGATCATTTATATGTTGCATGTTAGACCCAGCAACAAGCATGTCATCAACATAAAGCAACAGGATAATATAACTGCCATTATCAAATCTCTTAAAATATACACAATGATCAGAATGACATCTATGATAACCGTGTTCAACCATGAAACTATCAAATTTTAAATACCATTGTCGGGGTGCTTGCTTTAGGCCATACAGACTTTTCTTCAACCTGCACACCAAGTTCTCCTTACCTTTGACCTCATATCCCTGTGGTTGCAACATGTAAATTTCCTCCTCCAAATCTCCATGGAGAAAAGTTGTTTTGACATCTAATTGTTCAAGATGTAAATCATCTGCAGCCACAAGACTAAGTACAGTTCTAATTGAAGTCATTTTTACAACTGGAGAAAATATTTCATCATAATCTATACCCTTTTTCTGTGCAAAACCTTTTACCACAAGTCTGGCCTTATATCTTTTCTGACCTCCTTCCTCCTCCTTCAGCCGATAAACCCATTTGTTAGGCAAGGCTCTTTTTTCTGCAGGTAAAGGGACTAAGTCCCAAGTCTTATTTTTCATCAAGGAGTCCATCTCCTCTTTCATGCCTACTTCCCACTGTTGTTTGGCATCCACCTGCATTGCTTCTTCATATTCTTCTGGTTCACCAGAATCTGTTAATAAAATAGAATACAAAGAAGGATAAAATCTTTCAGGGGGTCTACTTGTCCTCGTAGAACGTCTAACACTTGTAGGAGTTTGTGGGACAATCTGTTGTTGCTGAGCATCAGGTACCTGTGGCATTTCATTTTCAGGAATCTCATCCAACACCACATATTCTTGTTTGTCCTGTTCATGCTTCTTTTCCTACATTTGTTCTTTATACATAACCTTCTCATTGAATATAACATCTCTACTTCTAATTATTTTCTTATTTTCAAGATCCCATAACCGATAGCCATATTCATCTATCCCATATCCAATGAAGGTACATTTCTGAGATTTAGCATCAAGCTTGGTTCTGTTTTCTTTATCAACATGGACAAAAGCTTCGCAACCAAAAGTTTTTAGAAAAGAATAATTTACCTTTTTACCAGTCCATGCCTCCTCTGGAATACCACCATCCAAAGGGGTTGAAGGTCCTCTATTTATCAAATAGACAGCAGTATGTACATCATCTGCCCAAAAATGTAAGGGCAATCCAGCATGCAATCTCATGCTCCTCGCACGTTCCATGATGGTCCTATTCATTCTCTCTGACACACCATTTTCCTGTGGAGTTCCTGGAACTGTCTTCTGCTTTCGAATCCCATTTAAGGAACAGTAATCTTCAAATGCTTTGCTGCAATACTCACCTCCATTATCCGATCTGAGACACTTCAACCTTTTTCCTGTCTCATTCTCAACCAAAGCTTTCCATTTCTTAAAAGTTTCAAAAACATCTGATTTTTGTTTTAGGAAATATACCCATGTTTTTCTGGTTGAGTCATCAATAAAAATAACATAATAACAAGAGCCACCAAGAGATGATACCTGAGCCGGTCCCCATACATCTGAATGTACAAGCTCTAACTTCTCACTCTTCTTCTCTTTCCCAACCTTGAGAAATCTGACTCTTTTCTGTTTACCATAAACACAGTTCTCATAGAACTCTAAATCAATCTTCTTTAGTCCTGGCAATAGATTTTTGGAGTGAAGGATTTTCATCCCTTTCTCACTCATGTGCCCAAGCCTATGGTGCCACATTATCGAATCTGTTCTTGCAACATTTATTGTTGTTGTCCCTGCAGTAACTTTATCTGTAGCAGCTAAGGTAGAGTAAGTGTTACCAGTACACAGATATAATGTGCCTACCTTCGCACATTTAGCTACTACTAATGATCCTTTAGTGACCTTCCACATACTGTCTGAGAAGGTAACTATGCAACCTTCACTACCTAGTTGCCCTGCAGAAATTAAATTTCTTCTGAAATTAGGAACATGTCTTACCTCCTACAGAAACCAGTCATTACCATTCTGCAACTTGATCTTTATCTTTCCTTTTCCAACAATTTGACAAGGCTCATCATCACCCAAATATACCTGTCCAAAATCACCTTGAACATAATCTAGAAAATATTTTCTATGGGGTGTAGCATGAAATGAAGCCCCAGAATCTATTACCCAGGAATCATTAACATTATCCAAACATAAGATTAAAGCATCTTGTAAAGTATTACTTGCAATATTAGCTTCCTTATTGTCATTTTCATTTTTGTCTCCTTCTTTGTTTTTCCGAGACCAACAATCTTTCTTTAGATGACCAGGCTTTCCGTAGTACCAGCAATCTTTCTTTCCTCTAGATTGAGAGCGTCCTTTCTTTGACTTCCCTCGTGACTTCTCATTCCCAGGGCCTTTTCCTCTTTCCTTTGATCTTCCTCTGTTCTCCACATTCAAAACACTACCCGATGATGTTGGAGTCTCACCTGTGCTTTTCCTTCGCATTTCCTCACTTAGGATAACACCAACAATATCATCAAATACCAAAGTATTTTTACCAGAGACAGAGTTACTTACAGCCATAACCAAGCTATTCCAGCTTTCTGGCAAAGAACATAAAATCAAGAGAGCCCTAACCTCTTCTGCAAAGGTAATTTTTACCGAAGACAATTGACTGGTAATTGTATTAAATTCATTTAAGTGCTCTGCTACAGATCCTCCCTCACTCATTTTCAAATTAAACAAACGCTTCATAAGAAATACCTTATTCGAAGCCGAGGGTTTCTCATACAGCTTAGCCAATGTTGCCATCAAATCTACAGTCATTTTTGCTTCTGTTATATTGAATGCTACAGACGCCGCAAGGCACAATCGAATGGATCCTAGTGCCTTTCTATCTAAAATGTCCCACTCTTCATCTGATATTGTGGTCGGTTTCTTTGCCTTTCCTTCCAATGGCCGCCACAAATCCTTTTGATACATGTAATCCTCCATCTGCATTTTCCATAACTGATAATTCTGGCCGTTAAACTTTTCGACCTTGAATTTGGAATCCTCCATTGCTCCCACTCAAATATGAAAGTCCTGCCAATTTACAGAAAACCTCGCTCTGATACCAATTGTTAGGGTTTCAAGCAGATCCGAAGCAAATATGAACTAACAATTATATGCAGATTTAAATACAAAAGATAAAGAAATAAAATAGGACACAGATAACACAGAGATTTAACGTGGTTCACCCAGAATGGGTTACGTCCACCATACACAGCCGTCCAATCTTTCTTATTATCCAGCAAAAACAGTACATCAACCTTACAATGCCTTAAGCATCCCAGCCGCTTATAACATGCGTTTTTAGGGCAACAAACAAAGTCGGCCTTTTTTAGGGTTTTATTACAATGTCGGTGAGGATACGTGCTGAGTGTATAGTACTTTGCTGATCAGTCACCACATTTCAACAACTAGCATATGAATGAAAATTTTGAATATAAAGAATAACTAAGCTTAAACTGATTTAAACAAGTTAATACCCCAAGATGTGTCTCATTGTTCTATGTCTCACAGAATTCCTCGAGTCAATGGTTGCTCTCAGATCATTGAGAAACTGACTTTTGGAATGACAACTCCAAGAATGAGTGATAATGCATGATAATCTATATGCAAGATGCACCTAAGATATATATGATATGATAAGATTACTTAGATATGGTTAGTTATGCTATGATGAAGATAATGATATGATAAAGAAACTAACAAGACAAACATGACTCAAGATGAAAATGCTATATTAATATGATCTTAAATGATTAAAATGCTAATTATGAAAGAGAGGCAAGTTCTTGATAAAATTAGACTATAATTTAGATGCATGAAGTCTTGGATATCAATAATGAGAGAAATGCGGCCTATTTATAGAAGAAATGGGCAATTGGATGGTCAAGATTGAGTAATCTTAACAAGGGTTAGGATTGAATGATCTTCAATCCATGTTTATAATTCTCACTAATGAAATGGTGACAATTGTCAACATGAGATGGCTTGAGGGGAGAGAAAAGAAGCCTTAAATGCCTGAAAAGACATGGTGGTTACCCTAGGGGTTAAGGTTGGGGTTGAGTTATTGGATAATTCTTTTACCCAAAGGATGAACACTTGTGCAAGGGTTAATGGGATAACCATTGTCAAAGCAATGAATGCTTGAAGAAACCCATGGGTTAGATAAGAGTTAAGTTAGAGAGAAAGTCTCTAACCCAAGGTTGAGCTTGAGTTAACCATTAATGGTTATGAAGACTTTGGAGGTCAGCTTGTTGAAGACATAAATCCTTTAATGTTTATGAAGACTTTGAGGGTTTTTTAAAAGTGACTTTCTCTTAAGGAATGTGCAAATGCTTAGTGGGTAACGAGCGATAGACGTTGGGCGGGGGGTTAGGCTAATTAAGATGGTTTAGAAGAATCTAGAAGATAATTAGTCATGCAAGTGGATTTGTTTTTTATTACGGGAAAAATGGGTTTTGAAGGGACCTCGAAACCCTTTACATAAGAACCTTAAAAGATAAGAGCATTACAAAACAATACGGGGCAGGCTGCAAAAAAACCAGCAAAGTACTGTGCAAAAGCCAGCACAAAAGCCCAACACAACCAGCAACAACCAGCCAAAACAAAAAACAGACAAATTATTTAATGTAACCTTTTTATTTTGTTTCAGCTCATTCTTACTGGGCCCAGGGTCCTCACTTTTCCTCTTGCCTTTCCCCGGTGACACCAAAAGCCTTTTATTTTCCTGAATTGCCAAAATCTTACAATGCTCATAAATGAGAAAAATAAGGCCATAATGTAGTACAGGAGAAGAGGGGTTCTTACTATGCTTGTTCAATGAGCATGATAGGGACCTGAAAAGGTAATAGGGAAGAGAAACCCTCTTCTCATGCCTAAAGTGATTTAGAAGCACAAATTTATAGGTATGGACCCTACTGAAACGACCCTCCACAGTGATATACTCCATAATGGCATTAAGCACACAACCCCAATTTTTTTTAATATTAGACGCATCATAATACCCCCTAGACACTTTGCCTAATTTTGCTCTCTCCTTATCTTTTTGCGGAAAGAGCTTCACAGCATTATTGGACACTTTCAGGTCCCTAAAGAAATTGAGGCCAGTATGGGGCATACTTGTAACCATAGAGATGAGGTCCGTGTCCAGCTTGAATTTTACACCATGAATTTTGAAGGAACCATTTTTCCAGTTTTTAGTCACTCTGGGAACCGCTAGGTTAACTCTGCTTTTGTCATAATCCACCAGTTTTTCCATGAAATGCGTCATGAAACCCTTCTCCAGCTTCATCCATACCTTAGGAATCTCCCGCCATCTAGAAATGTTATCAGGTTCCTCTCTTCTAAGATCACCTCCCATTCATGAATTCGTTCTGCAATTTCTCTGCTTCTGCAACTTCAGAGCAATCTTCCAAATGACACTCAGCTTCTTGAAAATACACACCCACAAAGCGTGCAAATTTTTTATATTCTTATTTAGCACTCTGCCCTTTTGATGAGCTATCATTATCTTTCTAAAGATTTGATGATTAATCATTAATACTATCATGATTAAAATGTGATCCTTCTTTCCCCATAATTTTGTCCTTTCTAATGAGGTCTTTAATATTGAAAGTAATATTATCTTCACCATTCCATATGCTTTGATCTTCGGAAATAACGCCAAGGTTAGAAAGACTGTCTGCTATGACATTTTTTTCCCTAAAAGCATGCTCAATAATAATAGATTTAAAGCTAGTAATAATTTCTCTGGCCTTAAAAATAATATTTTCGATAGACCACGAAGGCTCAACTTCACCCTTAAGGCATTTAATAATATTAAGAGAATCTCCCTCCAACCATAGATTGTCATGATTGATATTTTTAGCTATAATCAACATATTTAGGGCAGTCGAAGCTTCAGCATAATGACTAGTTTGGTTACCCAAAGGGCCAGCAACAGCCACAAGGCAACTTCCAGCAAAGTTCCTGACAATTCCCCCATAACTAGCATTGCCAGGATTTCCCTTAGAGGCCCCATCAAAATTGGCCTTGATCCATCCCTGGGAAGGAAAGCACCAGAAAAGGCCATCTCTACCTTTATTCTTGTTGTTTCTACTATTAGAAAGGTTTCATCTTTCATTAAAGTCTTCTTTAGCAGATAAACTAGTATCAATTCCATATAAGCATTTATGGATCCCTCTATAGATTTTATCCACCACCACTTCAAGGTTCACACTTTCTTCCCTAAAAATCTTGTTGTTACACTCCTTCCAGATGTTCCAGGTGACAATAGGGAGAATAAGTTTCCAAAGCTCAACATTCTTAGAATTAGAACTAAGGCAATACCATTGCTGCCAGAACTCTTCCAGAGAGTTCGAGAAAACCCAACTCAACTTCCACTTACTAAGAATAATATTCCAAATATCCTGACTGAAATTGCATTGGTAGAGGATATTGTAGACAAACTCCTCCTCCCTGTAGCAAAGAGAACACCTGTTAGGAAAAATAAATCCACACTTATGGAGATTATCAAGGGTTAGCACCTTATTTTGGATAAAAATCCAAAAGAAGATATTAATTTTGGGAGTCAACTTCTTTATCCACACTTTCGCCCTCAGAGGAATCTCTTCCAGAACTTTGTAATGAATAGAAACCGCTGAAGACACGAAATATTTCCCATTAGAAGTTTCCTTCCAAATCATACAATCCTCAGAATGCCCCATAAAGATTTTGGAAGAAAGCAAGGTCTCCAAAAATCTTAATCCCGAACAAAACTGGCTAAACTCAATCCACTTCCCATTTCTCCAGTGGTCCCTAACAAGGTCTCTATAAGTGGATTTGTTAGGAGAATGCAAGTGGGGGGATATTTTTAGATTTAATTGATTTATTTCAAAAAGGTGGATGACAACTTGCTTTGGAAAGGTATTTAAATAAATTTGATTTATTTAAATAGGATAAAGTCTTTAATGAAATGTAAAGTTAACTAAAAGAGGAAATGGGGATTTAATTATGTTAGAGTAAAGGTATTAGTTCACTTAATTAATTAAATCATATTGATTTAATAATTAAGTCACCTTTTCTCTATTTCACTTAAGCTAAATTTAGGAAGCTAAACTTAGGAATATTAATAATTAATTTATTATAAATTATTAATTGTTTTTAGGGTTTTCCCTTTTTAGGTTTGATCTCCTTTTATAAGGATTGATCCCTTTTGTAATTCATAATCTGATTATCATTATTGCATTCTTTTGCTCTAGGTTTTCAAAGCAATCTTTATGTTTTGTGAATCTTTTATTGTTGTGACAGGTTATTTGCATACAGGTGTTCACTGGGTTCTGTGAGGTTGTATTTCTAAAACTTTTACATGGTATCAGAGCTTCAGACTTGAGGTTTTCTTGTTCTTCAGATTGGGAGATTCTACCTAAAGCAAGTCTTCCATGCAATTTGGGTTGATTTGGACCTCACCATTGAATCTGACACATCAAATAGTCAAGATTGACCTTTTGTTTGTCATTTTTTTATTCACGGAGCCAAATCTGTGAGGGTTTGAAGACTTGATTTTTTGGGGGATCTAGGGGGCACCTATTTTTCGGAGCGATTTGAGCCCAAAAGGACCTCACGGTTGGATTCAGAAGGTTAATTCCATATATTTTGATATATAATTTGCCTATTTTCGATGACAGGAGCATCTAGGACATGATTTTTTATTGGCATGTTTTTCGAGACACAAAAATCCATACGGTCATACCTGCACCTACGTCAAAAATATTTTCAAAAAAATAATCAACTAGTTGGTAAAAGAAAAAAAATTTGATTGCTGGGTTTTTAATATTTTTTTGTAAAAAAAAAAATAAAGTTGGTGCATGTTGTTAAAAGATTATTTTTTTTAATTAAAAAAAATAAAAAATCAACCCTTTGCAACAAAAGAACATTACATCAGTGCTGACATAAGAATGACATCATTCTGACATCAGTGGTATAGTCAGCGGTACAGACATCTTGCATGGCCCCTGTGACCCTCTTTGTGCCTTAAAAGGGGGTTATTTGGCCATAACTTGGGCATACGATATCGTTTTTTGGCAAACAAGATATCGTTGGAAAGCATTTTACAACCATTTGAAGTCAGAGGTGTTGTTTTTAGTCTCGAGTTCATAACTTTTCACCAGTTTTTCTATTTTTCACAATTCTAGCAACGTTGAGACAGTGTTTCAGAGCTCTTCACAACCATCCATGCACTTTTTCCATATTTTACTCCGAGTACATTTTATTTAGTTTTTTGTGTTTTCACACTCTAGTGAATTACATGGACATATGACATCGTGGAAACTTCTTGTTTGTGCGGGATGACTCGTTTTTGGTTGTTCTTCATGTATTTCCAGTCTTATGTCTTTTTTTGACATTCTGAGCTTTCATTTTAAGCACTTATGATTTTATAAACGCACTGAGATAAAGTATCTTTGTATTGCACATGTATTATCAGATCTTGCACATCAGTTTTGTGCCTTATTGTACTCGCACTATGATATAAAGTGCCATGGGGGTTTGATGTTTGCCTTTGTTTTCCTTCATACCTATCTCATGCGTGTGTGCCTTGGTTTGCACACCCTTTGTATTTGCTTGTACTTTCATGTTTGCATAGTTAGATGTTCTTGGTTCTTCTTCATGCACTACATTATGGCTTTCAGATTCAGTGTACTTATCATACCTCTCCCTTGTCACCATTATGGGGGGGTTTCTACTATTGGTGCTTGTAGACGTCTAAAAATGGTCAACGCTTGTGGAGTCATACTTTAACATTTGTGCATTGCCTTATTTTAGGGTTCTTGCGTTGCATTAACATTTCTTCTATGTTGCGCACTTGGTCTTTATCATTTGCGAGCATCGAGTCCTTCTTCTACATTCCTCATTTTTCTCGCTTTCGAATTAGGTCTTGTCGATAGCAATCTTCAGTCATGATTTTGTTCAATCTTATCCTACCGCATCATGCTGCGTGCTCATTTATCATCATTTTGGACATTGTCAATCCTAATCGATGATAGAATTAGGGTTTTGTCCTCTTGTCAATCTTTCAATCATCTTTAGCTTGTTAGTAATCATTCGCGATTATCAACTTGTCAATCTTGTCATTTTGCGATCGATTTGTCATCGATCCTTGTCCTATTCAATCTTGTCATTTTGTGATCGATTCATCATCGATCCTTATCCTTTTCAATCATGTCAATTTGGATCGATTAGTCATTGTTCCTCGTCAATTGGCGCCTATCAATTTGATCTCCTTGTCAAGCTTGGTCAATTTGTCATTGATTTTTGTCAACCAATCTCAATCATTTATCAACATTGGTCCTTTGTCAATTATAATCATGATCGAACCTACATTAATTTCTTGTTGTCTTGACCTAATTCCTTGTCCTCTTATTTCTAGGGTTTTATGATTTGTTCATTTAATCCTTTTCTTCTTCTTTGTGGGTTAAATAAATCTATTTATTTAGTCCTAGGTCTCTTTCATGAATTAATTAATGGATGAAAACCTATTAATTAATTCACCTAATTTCTATTTCATCTTTTTCCTCAATTTTCTAATTTGCTAATTTCTCCTAATTCCTAATTTCTATTTCTCCTATTTTCTTTAATTTTTCTAATTTTTCCCCTAATTTCATTCCCTCATTTTCTCCTATGTTTATGCTTCCATTTGTTGCAATCATGGAGGCTTTTTTTCTCTCTTCCCTTTTGTCATGGGAATGGCATTTCAATCTTGTCATAATTTGTCATACATCTTGCATAGCAACTTGTCATAATTTGTGCATAATTTGTCATACACCTTGCATAGAAAATGTCACACATTTGTCATAATTTTGCGATCCTTGATTTGAATTTCCTTTCAAATCTCTTCATGCTAATCTTGTCCTCTCTCCAATTTGTCTATAAATTGGATGATTTTCTTCAATGAAAAGGGGGATCAATCACATTTCGAGTAACCTTATACTGTGAATTTCATCAACAACTTGCTTTCCACTTGCATTTTGCACTTGTAGGTGAAAGAAGAACAATGGAGCCACATGAAGGAGATATCTGTGTTGGTTTGCTTCAATTTTATTTGATTTGAATATCTTGTCTTTATGTCTTCATTTATTGGATTGGGATTGCTTTCATAGCAGCTTTAGGTTTTATGGTTGTCCTAATTGCTATTTCTTTGATGATTTTCAATTTCCTGATCTACATTTTTGGTGAACCCGACGTGAACTAACCCCTTAACCATATTTTGAGTACTTTTGAGCTGTTTGCAGGTGAAAAACTCAAGAAACAGGGTGACTCAGAGCTTTCTGGACACTTCTGCGCCTATGTTGAGACATTTTGTGCCTATGTTGATGGGTTTTGCGCCTATGTAGATGGGTTCTGCACCTATGTTGAGGCATTTTGTGCTTGTGTTCATGGGTTCTGCACCTGTGCAAGGCCAGAAATAGAGGTGAAATCAGTTGTTTTTACTTGCAAATTTGTTTGTCTTCATTCTGTTTCTTGCATTCTGGTTTTTCTTTGGTACTAATTCTCTGTGTAGCATTTTGGCGTTACGTGTGATGAAAACTAAAAATGCAACTACTAACGAATCTTATGCAGGACGCGGTCAAAGACTCTCATTAAAACATCTTGCTTGCGATTTTTAAAGTAGTTGCACATTTCATTTCTTAAAGGTTAATGAACACCATGCATGCTTTGTCTGTTTTTAATTTGATTGCATGTTTTAACCCTTAGAACTGGGCCCGCCTCCCGATTTTTCTAGCACTTCACATAGGCATTGGTGAGAGGGAACGACCCAAAGTGGTGATGGGCTAAAGCCAAGCTCTTCTGAACCACTCTAAATAAATGTGGATGCAATGAAAGTTGTAGACAATGGGTGCTGGAATGGTATTACGATGATTTATTCGCCGGATCAATACCCACCCGAACAGATGCTCTTACTAGAATCTCTTGTTTTTAGATGCCAAAATCCTTCTATATGTTGGCTTAGGCGTTGTGATACGCACATGCCAAAGACACCTCTCATGTACTCCTCAGTTAGAGATAGCAAGTTCTTGGGAAGTGATTCCCCTTGAACTCGAAGCTTGGTATGCCCGAGAAGTGAGTGCACTGTAAGGGGGAGCCAGTGCTACCAAGCATCTAGCTATCCGGCTGAGTGTTGTATTTTATGGTTAGAGGATTCAACAGATATTGCCCTTTCCAGCCATAGGATTTGTTGTGAATGTGCTTGATTGTCTTGAGTCAAAGTCAAACAAACATTTTGTCTTCCATGATTGTCAAAAGTCAAATCAAAAACAAACTCTCAAAAGTGCTCATAATCAACTTGGGTTTTCAAAATCAACAACCTTCAATTCAAAACAAAATCCAAACAAAAGTCCAAATTTGTCCAAGTATTCATCCAACATTTGAACATGGCTTGTCAAAACATTGAATATCTTTATTTCAAAATTCATGTCACTTTAGGCTAGGTTTTGCATAGTCCAACTTAGGTCCTAGGGCATATTGTCATCTCCCTTCATTTTAGTCCTTTTCATTGCAAGCATCCTCATTTTGCACTTAGGTTCAAAATCATTTCCCTAAGTTTGCATTTCATTGTCATATCCAAGCTAGATTTCCATTTAGGTAACATTCATGCATTATCCTTGTCATGCTAAAATTAGGTCTTGCCTAGGTTGCATTTTGCATATTCCAAGTCATTGGTCTTCGCATATCCTTATCATTGTATTGTCATCTTGTCTTGGCTTCATCTGGTCATATCATATCCTTAGATCATTTTCAAGTCATATCCTAAGTCATTGTCATAATCATTGCCTTCTTGCATTTAGTCTCAAAAATTTGGTTTGTCAAACTTGAAAAATTAAAACTTTGGATGATACCCTAAGTTGTTGTTAGGGAGTCTTGACCTTGTCTAAAATTTGTCCTTTCATTAATATCATTTTTGTCAAACCTAGCTTAGTATCCAAGCATATAGGTGAGACATTGTCAATTTGTCCTATTGTCATTTGGTCCTTTGTCCTTTAAGGTCTTGGCTTCATTTCAATTTCCCAAGGTTGAGTCTTTAGGTTTGCATTCCAAAAATTTTGTCCAAATCTTGAAAAACAACAAAAACATAGGTTGCATTCTTGCCATAGATTGCATTTTCATCTATTTAGGTTGCATTTAGTTGCATATCATACATCATCCTTTTAAAATAAAAAAAATCCCAAAAATATTGCATTTGCATAGTGACATGTTTGTTGAAATGAGGTCTCAACCTTCTTATGAAGCCATATCATCACAATTGAGCAATCAATCATGTCAATCCAATCTCTACATGTCTCAGAACTTGGATCAAACTTATCATGATGATGTAAATGTCCAAATACAAAAAGTAGAGGAGAAACTAGCTCAAGAAAAGGAGATTTTGGAGCAAAAAGTGAAAAACATTGAGAAGAATAGATCACAAATGTCCAAAATGTTTCAAAAATTTCTAGGTCGAAATCCAAATATTGAGCCAATTGATGTAAGATCTCTTATCAAACAATCAAACATACCAGATCTCCTCTCACAAATAGAGCTGATGAAACAATTTCAAGAAAAGAGACAACAACATTATGTGCCTTCACAACAAGAACAAGAAGGTGTTTACTATCGATCAGATTTTCAACCATCACAACTAATTGTTCAATAGTTCCAACATTTCCAACAGACACAACCAATGGTCCAACATATACAACAAACACAACCAATGGTCCAATTTCAACAATATGTCCAACCAACTGTTAATTATCGACAACAAACTCAGTATCAACAACTACAATCACAAATTCAAAAACAAAACTTGCAACATGCACCAAGCCAAATTTTGAACATGTCAAACCAATTTGATCAACATCTAGTTCGAAATCAAAACATGACATCAAACCAGAACCAACTCTTTTCCAAACAAGTTCAAATTCCAGATACAACTATGTCAAAACCTCGAAAGAAAGGTGGCCTTATTGCAAGGATCTTAAGGAAATTACCAAGTGAGTTCTTTGAGGAAGATCAAGATAATACACTTATGTCTAGCAATGCCTCATCCCCCCACAAACAAATTGACTCTCCAATGGCATCTATCCCTACACCTTTAGAAGTTTCACAAGAACCTTCCATATTGTCCTCATCAAACAATACACCCAAGGATGAAATTATCCAAGGGCTATCCATAATTGATTGCCAAGATAATTCAATTCATAATGCACATCCTTGTCATGTTTCAGAAATACTAGACCCAATGCCACCATGCACTTTATTTCCATTACCTGTTTTAGAAGACCCCATTCGAAGTCCCTCTTCCTCATGTTCAAGCATTGATTCCTTGCCAGAATGCATCAAAAATGTTCAAAGTGCATTTCCTTCATGCAAAAACATTGATCCCTTGCCAAAATCCCCCATGCATATCCAAAGTCCAACCCCATGTCAAGAGGATAATTTACAGCATGAAGAAACGTGTCTTAAAACAGATCAAGTTCAAGATCCCGAAACCTTATCATCCCATCCAATTATTGACCAGGACCCCATCTTCCCAGACACTCATGATGATTCCCCTATTCTTGTCCATCCTATCCAAAGTCCTATTGACACTCGATTCCTTGAGCAAGATCAAGATATCCCAGTCCATCCAATCCCAAACGATCCCCTTCCATTTCATAAAAAAAATATCCTTTCAAATCCCATTGACATTCCACTTCCTAAGAAAGATCAAGATATCCTTTCCATCATTTATGATGATCCCATTGAAAGTCAAGAGAAAAGCACCTTTAAAGAGGATTCTAATGATCTTCCTCCTTGTCAAGATCAAATTATTCCTTTAAATCCTCCACAAGATCCTTTTGTTCCTCCATCTCTATGTCTTGATCCTCCATACACACTCCAAGATCCCATTTCTTGTGATGATCCCATTATTTATCCTGTTCCATCTCTTGAAGAGCCTATCATTGATCCATGTCCACCACACAATCCTAGATCCCCTCGTGATCCTGATCCCCCTAGTGATCCTAATCCCCCTCATGTTTCTAACATGTTGGTGCAATATGTTCATGAACCCCCTACATGCACAATGGGTTCTTCCACTTTGGTCCATTCCAATCCTCTTTGTGATCTCATTATTTCTGTCATGTCATGTCCACCTAATAATGGACTTGCATCTTCCTCTAAAAGCACAAAGTATCCTACATGTCAAAATATTTCTAAAGGCAAAGGGGTAGACATTCATGAGAAAGAACCCCTCCATATCAAAGAAGATCTTAAGGGTCATGTCTACACAACTCACTCTCAAGACGTTGGTATCCCTCCATCAAAATCAAAACATACACCTTCCCCATCATACCTTCCATCCATCTTAGGTCCTTATATCCCTTCCTCCTCTATGCAAGGTCAACAAAGGAACACATCATTGAGTAAATTTCATCAATCCAACAGAACTCCATTTCATTCATATCCATCCATGCATTCCTTTCCCCCTCCAAGCAATTTGGATGCCAAGTATAAAAGTCATAAGTCTAGAAATCCACATGTATTCAAGGATCAACATGTCCAATATAATCAACATGTCAAAACAAAGAAAAATTTGATCTATAAAGAAAAGGAAAAATCCAAAAGGTCACAAAGGCCCATTTCTCAAAAACAAAAGTTAAAATCTATATGGGTTCCTAAATCCCTTGTGTTGGCAATGCACTCCAAGGAACCACAAAAGCATGAAAAATCAAAAACCATGTGGATCCCTAAGAAGCTTCTTGAAGCACAAAAAGAAAAATCCAACTTGGCATCCAAAATTGATATTCCTCCATCCAACCCTCTCAAATTTGTTCCTCCATCACCTTCTTCATCCATTTTGGGTCCTTATGTCCCAAAATCCCAAGCTATTCCTCCATCCAAATCTCACAATCTGAGATCCATTTTTCCTCCATCAGTCCATCACCCCTCAAGGTGTGTGCCAATGTTGATCTTTACCTTCATTTCCATCCACTAAAGCCCAATTCTTCCAATACCCTATCTATTATCCAATGCATATTTTCCATCCTTCCATCCCTCTGGTCCAATCCTTTGCATAAATCCTTGCCTTAGTTTCATCTCTTTTTCCATGTCCTTATCCTACCAACGTCTTTGAGCATACTTTTAAAGGTCATGGTCCATTTTTTTTTAAGGCTACTATCCAAACAAAAAGATGTTTGAGTCCTTCTTCCATCCCCTATCATGTGTCCATTTTCGACTAAAATGTCAAAATCAAAAAAAAATCAAAAAAAAAAAAGGTGAGAAAAAAAAAAAAGACAAAAGAAAAAAGTAAAGAAAAAATAATTCGTCCACTGGTGAAAACTTGGCAAACAGGTGCCTTGGGCAAGTACCGTGATGAAAACCTGGCAAACAGGCGTCATGTGTAATATATAAATTTCTTGCATACCGTACTTGGGGACAGGTTTTATCCTATCATATCCTTTTGTCCTTCATTGTTCCAGTATCCTATCGCACCCCTATCATTACCCTTCATATCCTATTGTCCCTCACGTACATATCCTCTTTTCCACCTTTGATCTTGATAAGGCTAAGGATCTTCATGAGCATCATGCATCCTATTCACAGCTTTCTGTCTATCATAGCTTTTGGTCATTTATCTATTGACTTATTACAACTTTTCATCCATATTCCATTGGTTTATCACCAACCCTTTGTCCATATTCCTTGGCTTATCGTAACCTTTGTCATTATCCCTTAGTCTATCACATCCTTATCCTATTCATATCCTTTGTCCATTTTTGATCTTGCTTATCTTGTCCATATCCTGTCATCGTCCATACTCTCTTTATGTCCCTTGATCTTGATCTGACATAAGGAAATGAAATGCAAAACATGTTTTTCAAAAAACCTCTTGACATATCCCTCATGCCATGTCACTGCTTTACATTGTCATATCCAATCTTTTTTCCCATCACGCAATAGCCCTTGAAAATTGCATCTGTATTGTCTCCATAATAAAAGGCCTTTGTCTTCCCTCTATACACCAACATTTTAGCAAGCCTATTTATTCACCTGTCATATTCCTTGCCTTGCTAGAAACTGGGGGCAAAATCATAAAATCAAATAAAGTCCTAATAAAAACAAAAATCCTAAAAAAATTGAAAAATGTCCTGAAAAAATCCCTAAAAATCATATAATGTCCTGAAAAAATCCCTAAAAATCATAAAATGTCTTGAAAAAATCCCTAAAAATCATATAATGTCTTGAAAAAATCCCTAAAAATCAAATAATGTCTTGAAAAAATCCCTAAAAAGTCAAATAAAGTCCTGAAAAACGAACAAAAAAATTGTAAAAAACTCGAAATTCCTACAAAGTGAAAAACATCAAAATCCAAAAACAATTTCTTTGGCATTTTGCATTTTGTCAATAAATGGTCCCCTTTGTGCATAGATAGATTGCTGAGCATACATCCAACGACAATCAATCAAACATTATGCTTTAATGAAATCACGCATTAACAGATGAACTGTTCGACCAAGCAAGCATTCAACCTGATCGTCGTTGTCGCATCAATCAAAATAGCATCAACATTACCATTGGTCCTTGTCAACATTATCATGGGTCTTATACAGGGTGTGGTATACTCGAAACCAGACTGTGTCCTGTCTTCGACGGGGTACCGCATTCCCTGAAACCAGACAGCATGATCATTCTTGTTTTCCACTTTTGACAATGATGATCAGACTATTTGTTTGACTTGGTTGAATTTGTGCTTATCTTTTTACTGATTTATCTTTGGCTTCGATCATGTTCCTATGTTGCTCGATGATGTCACTGAGTGATTTAGAGTGACTGGGATGGTTCATGGTCCCTTTCCTTTTTTTTGGTTGTGTTTGTTGTTTGTGGAATGTTTGTCACAAACTGGGGCAAATATATCATTCGGTGTCTGTGATAAGTACGTTCGCTTTGTGAACGCCGCACAGACCTCAACCCTTGATGTATGCACCCTAGGATGCTTCACTCATTCCTTGTGTGCGATGTGTCTGTCTTTTGCAAAAGGGGTTGCATTCTAGCTCTAGCCTTCAATGCCATGATGCTCTGCATCCTCTTTGCTACAATAAATAAAGGTTCTCACCTACTTATGTGCATTTGTGAAAGCAAGTTTTCCTTCATCTCTAACTGTCCTCTGTCTAATTTCTTCTTACTAACATTTCTTCCGTTAGTCTTGGCAGTCCGTTCGGTCTAGTGCACACTATCTTGCGCTTGTGCAGCATCAAGCTATGCCTGTGTACCTTGCATAGGCGTAGAACATATCTACACAGGCACAGAACATCTCCACACAGGCGCAGATCTTCATTTTTCCCTCCCCTGTGGGCCCCGCAATGTCCCGCAATCAAGCAATATCCATGAAATTGAACATATGGGTTTTTGAGCTACATACCGCTTCTCCCGTGTCGTCCAGTTGTCTGTAGGTGTGTACACATTCCCCAAGGTGATCTGCCATTGGAATGTTTGCCATCTCTCTGCAGGGGTCCTTTTTCCTGAGCAACAACTCCTCCACTTTGGCTAGTGCAAATGAACTCTTTTCCTTCTCCTTGTCTCCTATATAGATCTTTGTCAGTACCTAGATGGACGTGCATGCTCTCCATCTTATGATGGTCGCGGTCTTTTGTGCCTTCCACTACTTGTCCTTTGTGCATCTGACCTTCAATTTTTGATCCATTCGAACCTATTGTCTTCTGTCATTATCGATCACTTGGCCTCTTTTCTGGATTTTTCCGGCCAATTCCTCGAGGGGGCATGCATATGTCATTGTTATTGTCTCGGGCATTTTCATTATTGTTCTTTGAAACAACACTTAGAATCACATTGTCTCAAAGAGTGGCAAAATGTAGACGTCTAAAAATGGTCAACGCTTGTGGAGTCATACTTTAACATTTGCGCATTGCCTTATTTTAGGGTTCTTGCATCACATTAACATTTCTTGTATGTTGCGCACTTGGTCTTTATCATTTGCGAGCATCGAGTCCTTCTTCTACATTCCTCATTTTTCTCGCTTTCGAATTAGGTCTTGTCGATAGCAATCTTCAGTCATGATTTTGTTCGATCTTATCCTGTCGCATTATGGTGCGTGCTCATTTATCATCATTTTGGACATCATCAATCCTAATCGATGATAGAATTAGGGTTTTGTCCTCTTGTCAATCTTTCAATCATCTTTAGCTTGTTAGTAATAATTTGCGATTATCAACTTGTCAATCTTGTCATTTTGCGATCGATTCGTCATCGATCCTTGTCTTTGTCAATCTTGTCATTTTGCGATCGATTCGTCATTGATCCTTGTCCTTTTCAATCATGTCAATTTGGATCGATTAGTCATTGTTCCTCGTCAATTGGTGCCTATCAATTTGATCTCCTTGTCAATCTTGGTCAATTTGTCATTGATTTTTGTCAACCAATCTCAATCATTTATCAACATTGGTCCTTTGTCAATTACAATCATGATCGAACATATATTAATTTCTTGTTGTCTTGACCTAATTCCTTGTCCTCTTATTTCTAGGGTTTTATGATTTGTTCATTTAATCCTTTTCTTCTTCTTTGTGGGTTAAATAAATCTATTTATTTAGTCCTAGGTCTCTTTCATGAATTAATTAATGGATGAAAACCTATTAATTAATTCACCTAATTTCTATTTCATCTTTTTCCTCAATTTTCTAATTTGCTAATTTCTCCTAATTCCTAATTTCTATTTCTCCTATTTTCTTTAATTTTTCTAATTTTTCCCCTAATTTCATTCCCTCATTTTCTCCTATGTTTATGCTTCCATTTGTTGCAATCATGGAGGCTTTTTTTCTCTCTTCCCTTTTGTCATGGGAATGGCATTTCAATCTTGTCATAATTTGTCATACATCTTGCATAGCAACTTGTCATAATTTGTGCATAATTTGTCATACACCTTGCATAGAAAATGTCACACATTTGTCATAATTTTGCCATCCTTGATTTGAATTTCCTTTCTGTAGGATTTTGCCAAGATCAAGGGCACAATGAAAATCATAAAAGAGACAATAGAATGACAAGAACAAATTGTACTCTCATCAATATGCAAAATGATCAACTGGATTAACCAATACAATGAATATAGGCTTTCTTATATAGGCAAGGCCATATGGATGTATGAGCACACAAATATGACATGTGGCTCAATGAGAAATAAGGGTAGGTAAGAAATAATAGGGGTAGGTAGGAGAAATAATATAATATTCCACGAGGTGGATGACCCACTGAATGTGGAGTGTAACAGCAAAATAAGACCACAAAAGGTGGAATTTCTCCTACAAGCTCTATCCCTATGTGCACACTTCCCTAAGTGTCTCAAATCCAAACTACGAAGAGATGCATTATCCTAAGTTAACTTAAGTAAAGTGTAATAATATCCAAAATGAATAAATATTTACACCAACACCCCCCCTTAAGTGCAACTTAGGGGAATGAAGACTCAAGTCAACAATGCAAGATGGGTCCCGACTACTAGGCCATGATAGGTACCCATGTACAATATGCAAATGCAAGCAAAACTATGCAATGCAATCTCTCACAAACGGAGAAAGGGAGAAAACCCAGTGGGAAAAAACTCCCCCCCAAAAGAGAGATGAATGTACAAAAGATTCTCAAAGAAGAAGGACAAAACCTCAAAGAGGAAAAAGTCCCCCCCATAAGAGAGGAAGGAGAAGTCAGCTGACCCCCCCTAATGACACATCCCACACCCCCAAGAGAGCTCGTAACTACTGGAACTTACTCACGGTGAAAGGTTTGGTGAATATGTCAGCAACCTGCTCTGCTGTAGGACAATACTGCAAATCAATGACCTGCTCCTGGATGAGCTCTCGGATATAGTGCATATGAATCTTGATGTGTTTGGTCCGCTGGTGCTGGACCGGGTTCTTCGAGATTGCAATAACACTCTGATTGTCGCAATGTAGAACTGTCGGCCATGGAGTGGTGAATCCAAACTCTATGAGAATCTGCTAGAGCCAAATGGTCTTAGTCGTTGCATTAATAGCGCCTCAATACTCAGCCTCAGTTGAAGAGAGAGCAATAGCATGTTGCTTCTTGCTCTGCCAACAAATGGGGCCCGAACCAAGGTGAAAACTGTAACCAGAAGTAGACTTACGATCAACTAGATCGCCAGCCCAATCGGAGTCTGTGTAACCAACCAAGCGAAGTCCTGTGCCTGCTGCATAGTGAATCCCATAGTGATGTGTACCCTGGATGTAATGAAGGATGCGTTTGGCAGCTTTCCAATGAAGCTCATGTGGTTCCTGCATGAAGCGGGAAACCATGCCAACTGCAAATGAAATATCAAGGCATGTATGAGTCAAGTAGATGAGACTACCCACAAGCTGACGATACAAAGTGGCATCAACTGGTGGAGAAGAACACTGAGCCTCAAGCTTGACTCCCGAAAGAAAGGGAGTCGGGGCAGGCTTACAATCAGCCATATGAAAGTGTGCAAGTAGATCAAGAGCATACTTGGGCTGTGATAGTGTAATCTCGAAAGGTGACTGTGAAATCTCTATCCCGAGAAAGTAGTGCAAAAGACCCAAGTCAGTCATAGCAAATCTGTCATGCAAAGCAGATTTGACGCTGCTAATGATGGATGAAGTACTCCCTGTAATGATCAAGTCATCAACATAGAGCACAAGTATCAAGTGAGAGTCATCCTATCACAAAATGTAGACATTTGGATCAGAATGACACCTGGTGAACCCTATGGAGAGAAGAAAGGAATCCATCTTGGTGTACCAAGCCCTGGGGGCCTGCTTAAGGCCATAGAGAGATTTCCTTAGTCTGCAAACCAAGGAAGTATCCTGGATGAAACCCTATGGCTACTCCATATAAATCTCCTCATCAAGATCACCATGAAGAAAAGAACTCTTCACATCCATCTGATGTATAGCCCAACCATGAGCTGCAGCAATAGCAAGTGTCAAATGAATGGATTTCATTTTGGCTATGGGTGCAAAGGTCTCAGTATAGTCAACAGCTGCAACCTGCGAGAAACCTTTCGCAACAAGCCAAGCCTTATACTTATCCACACTACCATCCGCTGCAAACTTGGTCCGATAGATCCACTTACATCGAACCATCTTTCTCCCCTTAGGGAGATGGACTAGATCCCATGTGTTGTTCCTCATCAAGGATCTATATTCTTCCTCCATAGCTTGGTCCCACTCAGGAACCCCTATTGCTTCCCTAAATGTCTGTGGATCGGAAGCGGTAGCAATGAATGCATGTGGAAGATCGTAATGTTGTGATCGAGTTCTCCGTGTATCTGAAGGATCCCCAACAAGAGAACCCGCGGACTCAAGTGTCTATCGAGCCCAACGAGGTCTAGGTGGAGGTGGAGAACGAGGCTCCTCAACTGCAAGTGGACCCTGCGGAGGTGTAACCCTGCGAGTCGGAGTTGAAGAAGTCTCATCATCTGAATCACTAACATCACTATCCACAATGGAGGAAGGTGGAGGAGGTAGAGAGGCTAAGCTAGGAGAGCTTTCCTCAAAGTGAACACTCCTCTCAATGAACACCTCATGTGTCTCTGGATCCATCAATCTGTATGCCTTAACACCCTCAGGATATCCAACAAATATGCAAGGCTGACTCTGAGGTTCCAATGCCTTGCGTTTCTGCGGAGGTATGCGAGCCCATGTTGGACACCCAAAGACTCTGAAATGTCTCACAATCGGTTTCCTACCAGCCCAAGCTTCAAAAGGAGTAATACCTTGCAAAGCTTTGTGAGGAACCCGATTTTGGATGTGTGTGGCACAACTGATAGCCTCTGCCCAAAAGGCGGGATCAAGAGAACGTGCATGTCTCATACAACTAGCCATTTCTTTGAGAGTTCTATTCTTGCATTCTGCAACCCCGTTCTGCTGTGGAGTGTATGCTACATAATGCTGAAGATCAATCCCCTCAAATGTACAAAAATCCTCAAGTCTTTTGTTCACATATTCCCTTCCATTATCTGTGCGAAGAATCTTGACCACTTTCCCTGATTGCTTCTCCACACGAGTCTTGAAGTCCTGAAATCTGTCAAATACTTCACTCTTATGAATGAGAAAGTAGACCCAAGTGAAGCGGGAGTAGTCATCAATGAAGGTAAGAACATAGCAGGCCTTACTAAATGAAGGTGCTGGAAATGGACCTGCTACATCGCTGTCAACAAGTTGAAGAACTTCCAAAGCTCTCCAAGTTTTCCCTTTATCAAACTTCTCTTCGGGATGCTTGCCCATGGAACAACCTGAACATACACCCTCTGAAAAACTAATTCGAGGTAGACCTGTGACCATGTCTTTAGTGCTTAGCTACTAAAGATAGTGGTAGTTGAGGTGACCAAATTGATCATGCCATAGCTTACTTTCTGAATTTGAATGAGTAAGCAAGGCCCTAGAAGGTGAACTTGGCACAAAGTGGGAAAATGAATAAAGCCTTGAGTTGTCATTGACTTGTCCCACTGCTACCAAGGCATCATCATCAAGTTCCTTTACCACAATTGAATCTGGTGTAAACTCAACCTTTTTCCCATTCCCATAGTGAGTGATTTGGTAGATGGAGAGAAGGTTGGTAGACAAGTTAGGAACATAGAGAACATTCTCAAATGTTCCATCATCCATGTCAACTTAACCTTTCCCTTCAACCTCTACTTGTGTATCATCACCTATGTAAATGTGAGGTACCTTAGATGGCTCCAATGAAGAAAACTACTCCTTTGTAGAACCCATGTTATATGAGGCACCCGAGTCAAGTATCCATTGTTGTGAAGAACCTGTTGTAGCCACAAATGCTTGCCCTTTTCCCTTAGACTGTGAGGAAGAGGAAGGAGATGATTCCTTCTTTGTGTAGGCAGATGGCAAGTTGATGTTATTTTTCTTAAGAAGATTGGTTAACTCATCAACTTGCTTTGCGTGGCATCGATGCTCATCATGACCATACTTCTTGCAATATGCACAAGTTGGTTTATCCTTCTTAGGTGGTGTCCCCTTCTTGGAAGAGGATGAAAAATTGCCTTGGGATGGAGAGGATGATTGTCCTTTTTCCTGGTGTGGCTTTGACTTAGATTGCTTCTTCTTCTTGTTGGAATCTTTGCCTTGACTTCCTTGATTCCCTTGATTAGCCGCCAAAGCCTTGGACTTTGAAGACTTGAGAAGCCCCATGTTCAACAACTTAGATTGTTCCAATATCAACATTTCTATGAAAGCATCAAATGAAGGCATAACATAAGAACTCCCCACTATCAAACGATGAGTTTGGAAGCTAGATACAAATGCTACATATTCTGGTGCAAGCTTGTCCAACAAGTTGAATATCAACTGAGCATCCTTTTTGTCAATTCCACAATCCTTAAGCTTTGCTCTTAGCTCATTTGCTTTGGTGACATAATCTTGGATTGTATCAAAACTCTTGGGATCCAAGTTGGTGAGCTCATTGTCAATCTGATAACCTCTAATTTCATCAACTTGTCCATACAATTTCTGAAACATATCCCAAGCCTCTTTGATTGTTTTACACTTCTCAATGTGAAAAATGAGGTCATCTGATACATACTTGCGCAAGGTTCCAAGAGCCATGCAATTCTTTGTGAGCCATTCTAATTGAGCATTAGGATCAGCCTTAGGATTAGGTGGTGCTATTATTGTTCCATCTATGTAATGTGTGAGACCCTTTTCCATTAATTTACTCCATACTTTAATTTTCCATGATGCATAATTATGTGGAGTTAAAGGTGGAAATTTATTAGGACTCATTGCAACAAAAATGGAAAGAGCACAAAGAGAGGCACAATCACACAAGACACCCCCTCAAATACACTCAATCAAAGAACCCCCCCCAAATGTGATGATTTGGCACTTTATAAGTAGTGCGTATACAATGGGCCACTTGCAAAAAATAGCAAAGTGGACTTCTGATTTACAATTTTACAACTACCTCAATAAGGCCAAAAGAGTCTCAAACTGATAATGCTAGAGATCTAACTAAGATCCAAGCAATTTACAAGTACCTAATAGGCCAAATAAGACCAATATCTGAAAGTACAATTTCCACTCAAAATCTCTGAAATCTGATCATAGATTATGAAAGTAGACGAAAAAATAAGCACTTTCAAAAAAAATGGCACCTGAAAAGGAGGTCGTATGAGCTCAAACGAGGCCTTTGAAGTTGCAGAATTGAGGATTGGACAGGTACAGCTGAGAGAATCCAAAAATTTCGAAAAACCTGTGCACCAAAATTAGAAAATAACCACACCACTGCGAAGATCATGAAATTTTAGCCCATTTCAAAAAAAATTGCACCAAAAAAGGAGCAAAAATGAGCAAGATATGGCCTTTCAAAGTTGGACTGCAAAACTGAAAAGCTCAATGGAGAGGGGTCAAAAAAATTTCAAAAAATGCTAATGTGGCGCTGATGTCAGCAATTCACTATGTTAAATTTGACGGCCATATGACCGTTGCGAAAACTTTGCCTCCCTGCTGACTGGGCATCTATACTGTACGGACTGTTGACTGTGCAGTATGGCTGACTGGGCGTACGGATCTGACATGGCAGATAGAGGTGGCCACGAGCCAGTGGCCTCCTGCCACGTGGCGGACGTGGGTCACCAGTTTAAAAACTACCGGCGGAAGGAGGCGCTGCCGGAGAGGAAGATCCCGGCGGGCCGGGAGCCGAAGTCGCCGGGAGCTGAGGGAAGCCGGTGGTGTTAGCGAGGCGGCCAGCGGCGGCGACGGTGGAAGCCAGAGGCTACATGGCCGGAGTGGGCGCAAAGACCGGTGGTGGTGCTAGATGGTAAGGACTGCGCGGGTTGTCGGCGTTAGACGGGAGGACACGGCGTGACAAAGGCCGGACGGTAAGGACTGCGCGGCCTGCAAATGACAGAGTACAGGGGGTTTGCGGACCCCCAATAACCAAAAAAGTTTTTTTATTTTATTTTTTATTTTTGATTTGCCTTTTTTTAATTTTTTTGAAATTTTTTTTTTCAGAAAATATGAAATTTTTTTTCCGAAAAATAATTAAAAAAAATTTCGAAATTCGTACGATAATAGCCAAAATGGGGAAAAAAAAATTTCTCACCAAAATAGGTCGACTTTATAGTTGAAATTTATGGAAACGGCCTCCCGGATTCAACGGTGATGTCCAAATCGCTGTATGACGCCCCCAAAAAATGAAGATCCCCAAATCCAAAAATAGAAGCCTTCCACGATGTCTCCAAAAACCAATCAATGAAGCCCCAATAGCTCTGATACCATGTAGGATTTTTCCAAGATCAAGGGCACAATGAAAAGCATAAAAGAGACAATAGAATGACAAGAAAAAACTGTATTCTCATCAATATGCAAAATGATCAATTGGATTAACCAATACAATGAATATAGGCCTGCTTATATAGGCAAGGCCATATGGATGTATGAGCACACAAATATGACATGTGGCTCAATTAGAAACAAGGGTAGGTAAGAAATACTAGGAGTAGGTAGGAGAAATAATATAATATTCCACAAGAGGTGGATGACCCACCGAATGTGGAGTGTAACAGCAAAATAAGACCACAAAAGGTGGAATTTCTCCTACAAGCTCTATCCCTATGTGCACACTTCCCTAAGTGTCTCAAATCCAAACTACGAAGAGATGCATTATCCTAAGTTAACTTAAGTAAAGTGTAATAATATCCAAAATGAATATTTATTTACACCAACACTTTCAAATCTCTTCATGCTAATCTTGTCCTCTCTCCAATTTTTCTATAAATTGGATGATTTTCTTCAATGAAAAGGGGGATCAATCACATTTCGAGTAACCTTATATTGCGAATTTCATCAACAACTTGCTTTCCACTTGCATTTTGCACTTGTGGGTGAGATCCACATCAAATTTGAAGGTGAAAGAAGAACAATGGAGCCACATGAAGGAGATATCTGCGTCGGTTTGCTTCAATTTTATTTGATTTGAATATCTTGTCTTTATGTCTTCATTGATTGGATTGGGATTGCTTTCATAGCAGCTTTAGGTTTTGTGGTTGTCCTAATTGCTATTGCTTTGATGATTTTCAATTTCCTGATCTACAGTGCTAATGCTTCCTTGGTTTCGCGTTGGTGTGAGCTATGTATTTAGTATTTGTTCCTATGTACCAGGCGGATGCAATGGTTGGTTACCCATGCATTTTGGTGAGATGGAACACTTACCATATGGACACTCTTGCATTCCTTTTTCGAAGGCGACCTTCCATTTTTTATTTGATTGGTTCTTTAGACTATTGGTACTCATTCCATTTGTATCTTTGGATTCCAAATGTTTTGGCTATGTTTGACATCTGATTTAGATTTGAGTAGTGTCATTGAGGGCACTCATGCAAATTCACGTCTTCTTGATCCTGATCATCTTTTATTCAAAGGAGGTTCTTACTACAACATCTTAGCAGTCATTTTATGACAAATTTTGTAGCTTCTTCATGCTTGAAATGATTCTTCATGCTCATATTTTGTTCCTATCTTTTGGAACATTCTTCTTTGGAGGCTTCTTAGTCTTTCACTTGAGCTTTCATCTCTTCTTGGAGAGGAGTTTTGTTCCCATAGGGTTTTCTCCCTTTTCTCCATTTTATAGAGATTTCGTTGTACTTGGGTACCTCATCAGGCCTTGTTGTCAAGACCCATTTTTGGCTTTCATGTTCTTAGTTGTTTTTTAGCTTCTCCCTATCTTCATATTAAGGGGGGGTGTTAGAGTAAAGGTATTATTTTACTTAATTAATTAAATCATATTAATTTAATAATTAAGTCACCTTTTCTCTATTTCACTTAAGCTAAATTTAGGAAGCTAAACTTAGGAATATTAATAATTAATTTATTATTAATTGTTTTTAGGGTTTTCCCTTTTTAGGTTTGATCTCCTTTTATAAGGATTGACCCCTTTTGTAATTCATAATCTAATTACCATTATTGCATTCGTTTGCTCTAGGTTTTCAAAGCAATCTTTGTGTTTTGTGAATCTTCCATTGTTGTGACAGGTTATTTGCATACAGGTGTTCATTGGGTTCTTTGAGGTGATATTTCTACAACTTTTGCAAATTGAATAAAAATTATTTATTCAAATTAAGGTTAGAATGTGGTCAATTAAATAAATTGAATAATTTATTTAATCAGTAGAAGAATGTGGGGGGCGGGGATTAATTAAATATGATTTAATTAATAGAGGAATTTGATTTAATGGATTAAATAAACATTAAATATTTATTTAATCAGATGGTCAGATTTATACGTCTACAGTCCCCAGTAAATCATATTTGAAAAACTATTGCTTCGGATAATTTATCTATACAATTAACGTTGTAATGTTATTATATCGTAATTGTAATATTATCTTTTCTCAAACTAAATGTGAGGTTTTGTGTAGTGTGAAATTGCTAGAGTGTTCAATTTTCAACACTAAAAAATTCTATTGTAAAAGTAGGCCTTAAATAAGATAGCATTGATCTATTTATCTTTAGGTTGATTTGATGGATTTTTACTCATAGAATAGGCTCCTTGAGTTGTTGGAATATTGCTCAATTGAGAAGTGGAAGAATAAAGATGTATCTATTTTAAAATATATTTTCAAGGATAATTTGTAAAATCCTTGTTGTAATTAAGCTCTGAGTTTAATATTTTTGACTTCAATAGAAGATCTTAATCCATCATTATTGAACTCTAAATGTGTTTAACAATTTCAAATGAAAATACATTATGGTACCCCATTTATCAAGATCAACTCACTCAACTTTTTAAATGATAATTGGTCAACTCCCAATAGGTGCTAAATCATGTTACTCAAATTTCAAACCTAAATATGGATTTTATTAAGTGCTCTACAATCCTTATGTCTTGTACGTATAAGAGACTCGACAGTACTCATTTATTTAGTTGTTGTATATGTAATTATGTTGAGGATTTTGAACATATTTTCTTATTTTTCTTGTGATAAATTCATTATGTTCATCTTTATGGGTAATATTATAGGGAGGCATTTTGGAAAAATATTTTGTGGAATGGAATTGTATGTGGTTATGTTGAAAGTCATAATGTTAATTTGAATTCTTTTTAGACTTCTCTTTCTATGCAGATTTTATTGTTTATTTACAAAATGAGAAATGAGAATAGAATCAAACTTTTAAAAAAAATGGAAAATGTTTAATAACTCTAGGGATCCCCAACAAACGATTCATGAAGATTATGGATGAATGTTCTACTCTTGTTTTCAATTTTGATATTTATTTTGCTAAATTTTAGACCTAAGATTTAAGAATGGTTAATTAAAAGTTCTATAAAGAGTACATGCTCAAAATCTAAAGACTCCTTATCCAAACTTTGGCAACAATCACAATTGAAAAAGAAATCCCTATATCTTGGTACATTAAAAGGTTTATACTTGTATAGAGCTAGTAAGAACAAAGAAGATAAAGATGCTATAGTATAATTTGTACAAAGATGCTTATGAGAACTTCAAAACCTTATTTATTTTTAATTTTTTTAAATGCTCAACATCTAAATGTTTTATCTTGTATAATTTTGTATATTTATCATGTGAATTGATATACTCTTATTTGTACAAACTAGAATATCAATTTAAAAAAAAAAATCAAAACTCACTAATTTGTCTATCTTTCCACTTTAAACATTGGCATTTATTTTCCTCATAACAAATAGATTACATGAATTGCTTAGAATTATTCCAATAACATATAAAAGATTTTTTTGGTTAATGTTATAGATTACAAGAGATTATGGTTAAGCATTTTTTATTAGGCTCATCCTAACAAATAGAATATTTAATTCCAAGGTGTAAAATTATATCAAGTAGCAAGATTTTTGTTCATCTAGATCACCCTTAGATAAAATCTCAATATTTTCATGTGGTTATTGTCTCTAGATTTGTCTATGTTGTTGAATCATTTGGTGGACACTAACAGTTAGTGTGGCCCTTTTGTCTTTGTATGTCTTTCTCTGAATAAAGTTTTACCCCTTTCAAATTCAAAAAAACAAATAAATTTTACAATAATTTTTTCAAAATTTCAAAACCTTTTTATCTATATTAGAATTTATCTATATATTGTCCAATCCTTCAATAATAATCCACACTAATATCTTTTATGATCTCCATTAAATCATAAGCGTTTTATTATGATATATTTAAATTTGAAGAGCTTGCCTAAAATATATAATATTGTCATTCACCATACATGCTTCTTAACTATATTTTCAACATTTTGGATTATGTCTCTTTAAAAAGGTAATATTCACATTTTACCTGGTTTTATTATGGAATGAACCTAAAAAATGTTTTAAAATAAGGTATATATTCCTCCAATGGTTAGAGGAACTCCAAGTATGAAAGTTTAATTCTGAAACAAGTGAACAAGACAACCAATATCGTACTAAGAGATTGTAGACTTATGTTATCATTTACATCGAATTTCCTATATGAGGGAAATAATGTCTGGTCGTATCATAGAAATGGATGCAAATGGTTGGTGAGACATACTAAGGCACCTATGTTTATATTTAGATAATGTTTTTTTATGTGTATCAAATTGTATGATGTTTCATGCGGATTTAAGAGGTTCTTTATATAAATTTACACTCATTCAAACATATTTTGAGTAAATTTTTTTTATAATTAATTTAAATTATGTAGTTGGTTTTAATAAAATTTTAGGGTTGATTTATTAATATTTAACAATATTTATAGGTTATTGTATAGTGAAATTTACATATTTATGTTAATGATTATTTAATTTTTCAGTTGGTTTTAATGAATGATAATATTGTCAACTTCATATTTAGATTAAAATTAAATATTTTAAATGAAATATTAAAACTCTACTTTATACCTAATGTAGTTTGAGTAGAAAACTGAAAGAATAAAATGTATAAACCAAATAAAATTTGTCAAATTCAATTCTTGTATTTGTGAAAGTGGATTCGCTTTGAATGGTACTGTTAGGACTTCAAAATTTTGCCGAAGATTGACATCCTAGGCTCAAAATTTTGAATTTTTACACTTAGAATCCCCTTTGAAGGATAACACGCAGGTTATCATATTGTGGTAGTGCAAGAGGGAGTCTTTTCGAGCTACAAAAATCTATTTTCGAGATGACCGGTCCAGCTAGTTAACTCACTTATGTTCCACCGTCAGGAGGGTTCTCTGGCGTAGGTTTACTGGCCCCCCGTGTTAGGTCTCTCTACCGAGCCGGTTACTTATAATGTGTGTCACTCAAAAGGTTTATTTTTCGGGCAATGACTAAAGCTTAGTCATAATTTTCCCTAGGAAGGCCCCTCACATGATCACTTTACACATTATAAGTCCCCATGTGCTCTAAATATTTCACTTAAGTAGTGGCCTTGGTATCACAATTATACGGGATAAGAAGGTCTAAAGGAATTGTTGAGCAAAGATTATCCCATGAATGTATTCGCAGTAAGTCTCACTCATGCGGGATAAGATGAGAGCACTACACAAAGGGAAGGCTTATCCCGCGGCATATTTGAAGCAATAGAAACGCATCGTGGGATAAGATGGGGTCTAAAGATGCACGGTTATCCTTATCCCACAACATCTTCATGGTAGCCAAAGGGTCGCGCGTGATAAGGAGTAATGAAGGATCAAGTAAGCACTTAAGCTTATCCCGTGCCATTTTTCAATGAACAGTTTGGTCATGCAGGATAAGAATGCAATGCAAACACATAGAAACCTTATCCCATGGGGATAGTTGAGGTAGTAAAAGGTGGTGCGGGATAAGGGAAGCCGATAGAAGCTAAGGAATAGGGAGTCGACAGTGTTATCCCACGCGGGGAAAACGAGCATGGGGATAGCCTGCGGGATAAGGAAAGGTAAAGCCTATAGAGGTTGAGGCTTATCCCACGAAGATAAAAAGGATGTCTCTGAGGGTCGCGGGGTAAGTATGTGAATGAACAGAGGGGGTTTTTCTTATCCTGCATGTCCCCACGGGGATAAGGAAAGCGTTGTGGGATAAGAAGATGATAAAGGCAGAAGACAAAAGGCTTATCCTGCGGGGGTAAAAGGAGTGTTTCCACAGGTTGTGGGATAAGGATAAGAAAAGACAAAGAGAAAGGTGGAGCCTGTTATCTCGCAATGTTGAGGACCAAACAATGGAATCATAGGGGCACATAACACACATGTTATGTGATTTGCAAAGTACAACCCGATGGTCAACTTATCCATGTGGAGGGTGTTGGCATATGCACACTCCAATGAGACATTGTATGTGATTGAAGGTTTTGTCATTGATGGGAACCTTACAATCATAAGGCACTGGCAAGGCATTACACCGGCAAGATAGTTCACCGGCATCAACAGATCACACTCTACACCGGCACTCAGACCACCCGCACCGACACAGAGAAAGGAAGCATACCGGCACAAAGGCCGACAAGATTTTTGTTATATTATATTTTGTTTATTATTGTAAAAACCTTGTAAGCCGACTTGGCAAGTTGTAAAATGACTCTTACATATAAAAGAGATCATTGTAGACATTTTAAAAGGGATGTAAGCGAAAAAGGAAGATATTAGGCAGACCTATTATGTGAAATATAGGTTAAAGGTTTTATGTAAAGAACGGAGCAGAAACCAGTACTAGATCAGGCATTATAGATGCTATTGTAAAGCAGTACAAGATATTGGATTTGTATAATCCACATTGTAAGTCAGTGAGACTTCCCATTGAGCAGTGAGCTCTAGGCAATTGGCCTTCCTGCATGTGCAGGCCCCCGTTTGTAAGTAATATTCTCTTATTGGCCAGTAAGTGGATATTGTGGGTCACAAATCCCACCGAGGTTTTTCCCACACCGGTTTTCCTCATTAAATCCTTGTGTCATGGTGTGCTTTTCATGTGGATGTTTTTAATTCTGTTTATTACATTATTTATTGCATACCGGTATACTGTTATAATATGTTCTGCATGTTTTAAGTTGAGAAATTCTAAATACTGGTTAGATATTGATTCACCCCCCCCTCTTAGTATCTGTGAGATTCCTAACAATTGGTATCAGAGCCTGGTCCTCTATTTTTAGAAGCCTAACAACTTGAGGAAGATCTTGACACCGGTAGATATGGAAAATCTGATGAAGCAACTTGAAGCATCTCTCTCAGACTATGATACAGAAAAATTGAAAAATATCAAACTAGAAGATGATCTAAAAGCAGCTCAGGATATCATTCAGGCACTTCAAGAGAATCTTACTATTGCAAGAAATAAGAGAAGAGAACTTTGTGAAAAGATGCAAAATGAGAATGATGAAAAGGAATCACTTAATGATATGTTAAGTAAGCTGAAATTGAAGAACATAACTACAAAGAATGAGATGCAGGATATGAATATGAGATTTTGTAAAGAGATTGAAGATAGGAAGAAGAATGAAGAAGAATTGACCAGAAGACTAAGTGATGCAACAAATGAGAACACAAGACTTAGCTATGAAAATGATTTATTAAAGATAGATCTGATGCACACTCAGAATGACTCAAATGAACTGATGATACAGAAAGAAGTCTTAGAAAGAGAACTAGAAACTGCAAATCAACATAAAGAAAAATTCAAGAAAAGCTCAGAGGAACTTGGTAACTTACTGAAGAATTAAAAACCTAAAGGTGACACATATGGAATCGGCTTTGAAGTTGGTGAAAGCTTTGGTACTGCAAACACACAGGATCACATCAAACTGGTAAGGCAACCTAATGCTTATAAATTCAATGTAAAATGCTTTAACTATAATAAGTATGGTCATAGAGAAAATGAATGTAGATCTAGAAATTATCAGAATATCAACACACCCACCGGTAAATGTTCAAAATGCAACAAAGTTGGTCACAATTCTGAAAATTGCAGAATGAATGTGAGATGTTATGTTTGTGGAAGATTTGGACATTTATCTAATTAGTGCAGAACACAAACCGGCATAGGTTATGGGAAAGTTATTCAGAAGAATAATGTGACTTGTTATGCATGTAACAAGATTGGGCATATTGCAAAATTCTGTAGAAGTAAAGGATCACCGGTAGACAACAAAAGTTCTAGCTTGAAAGGTAAAGAAAAAGTTGAAGAGGTTAAGCAAGAATTCTCAAAACAATGGATTAGAAAAGATGATTTAAATGTTGGGAATACTCCTCCACCAGTAGAACCAATCAATGTTTCACCGGTAGGAAGTTCTTCATCAAATTGAAGAATGTTTCCTTGAGGGCTTGGCAATCTAATGACACATGTGCTATTATTCCCTCGGTTAGAGATGAGAAGTTGGAAATTACTTCATTACCGGCAGACAATGTTAAGTGAATACTTAACTGGCATGCATTTAATGTGGTAGATGGCAAATTAACACTATAAATTTATGGTTTTGGCTCCATTTCATTTCACCGTGATTTCAAACATTCAAAGAGCGTGAAATTTACAAAGCTAAGGCATTTCAAGCAAAGAGGCGAAGCACTTCAAGCAATCAATCCATCCAAGACAGAAAAAGGTATTTATCATCATGGCATCCACCTCTGCACTTGAATATATAGCAAACCCTACTGCAGTTGAGGTCATAAAATGCCCTAGGCCCGTATTTCAATTAGTTCCCTAAGTAGCAAATAAAGATGACAATATAGGTGCTTTCTCACAAATACCAAAAGGAGTTGTTTATGCTGAAGACCCCAAAATTTACATTCACTGCAACATAGAGGAATTGGGAGATGAAGAGATCAAAACTATGTATAAAACTATCATATGTGATAATTCCGGAAATGTGAAACCGGAACATAAAATCATTGAAACCCTAGGATTTACTGAAATCCTCTGCATTCCTAAATTTCCCAAGGATGTGATTAGGATAGTCTTAAGCAGGGTACATGGTGAATTTTTTTGGTTAGATGCAATTCACAAAATCACCAAGGAAGCTGTGAAAGCTATCATATGGTTACCGACCACCAGTAAAAGGCCAGACAAAACTAAGAAGGTCTCCAATGACCTAGTTACTAAGCTAACTGGTGCTACATCTGATAAAAGGTCCCTAAGAGTCAATCATGTAACCGACATCAATGTAAGGTTTATCAGCATGATATCAAGGTATAAGGCAACTCATGCAAATAGACTCAATTCAGTTTCAAGTTTATGCATTAAAAGTGCTTATGACATGATCACAGATAATGTAAAGATTGATATATGTGAGTGGTTGAAGGATGAGTTAATTGACAACCTAGGCAAGATTAAGAAGGATAAGAAAGGAACTTTTAGGTTTGGAAATATGCTAGTATGTTTGATGCTACATATAACCAAAGAAGTTCCCGGTATAGGCTACAAAGAACTTGGATTTGATCTACCGGTAGGTAAATAGCTAACAAAACTATTCAACAATATGGGAGAAGATAAGGAAAACGATATCCATGATTTCTTTCAAGCACTTAAGGCCAAAATGAAGAAGAGAATCAGATTATCACAAAAGATTGTTGACAAATATAAGGATGAAATATGCTTTGTAATCAAAAAGGATGAAATCTAGATGGAAGCAGTCATTCCAAGAACAATCTGGGTAACAGAGATGGGCTATGAGACAGATGATCATATAATTGAGACTTATGCTAAAGCACTTCTGGAAGCACCAAACAAACCAAAGGAAGAAGTATTTGGTAGTGCTGAGACTATAGAAAAACAAATACAATCTAAGAAGAGAGTGAAAAAGGTTGAGGCAGTTGTGAGAAGAGGCTCTAGATAGGCAAAGGCTATTAAAGAAGATGTGTTAAAACAAACCAGTATCACTGAGGATGAACTAGGAACTCTACAGCCTGAGACTCATCTATCACCGATAGGCACTTCTTCAGAGAGTGACATGCCTGTAGCTTTCAAAAGAGTTGTAAGGAAAAGAGATCCCTCACTGGCAACCACACCCTCACCTAGGAGGACAAGACATAAACAACAAGCAGTGAGATCACTGGTCAAGAAGACTACACCAAAGAAGAAACTGACACCTAAGAAGAAGAAGAGAACAAAACAAAGCCTGGCTCCTCTTGACATACTATTGAATGAAATTACAGAGGAAGGGAAACTGAAGAATATAGAGAAATTGTATGACACTCTAACTGCAGATGAAAAAGAACAAGTAGAAAACAGTGTTATATTGCATATGGACATGTATAAGAAATTTTTGATGGAAGTTGTAGATGAAGTACCAGATGAACTATTCAAAAGACTGGAAGCAAGGAGACAAGCAGTAATAGAACTTGACAAGAAAATCAAGATAGAAAAGCTACTTGTTGTGTACCTAGTGAACTCACCTAAAGAAATTGATGATTTAATTGTTGAAGCCAACCGGTTAGTATTCTCTACTGCACATTGGCACATTGCATTAATGGTTGGAAGAGTCAATGAGGTGACTGAAGAAATAGAAAATGGATGGGATGTATTCCTAGTTGAAAAAGAAAAATAGGAAGAATACAGGAACCCCAAACCAATAAAGGTATATCAGAAAGAAAGAGACAAAGGAAAAGGAAAGGTTGGTGGACCTCCGAGTATTAAAGTAAAAGACAACTTACCCCCACCATCTTTTACATCACCAGTAACAACAACTACAAAAAGATCAACTAGTAGTTGAAAGTATGGATGTAGAGGATTTCAATCCTAATCCTAAAGTCTTATACATAGTAGATGTTGATACACAAAAGATCAACATTGTGGTAGACAAAGATACAACTGGTAAGACTGAAATGGATAGTGAGCCACTGGTAGCTAAGAAAACTATTAAAACACAAGAGAAACCGGTAGATGACAAAGAACAACAGGCAGAAGCTCAAACTGAGATAGTGCAACAAGAAGAGCAACAGAAACAGGAACAGGTTCATGAGGAAACAGTGCCACCGACAACTGGAGAAGTACACAAACCATTGCTTAAAGAAATGCAAACACAAACAGACCTACCAGAGGTTACAACAAGCTTGGTTACTTCTTCCACTGGCAAAATTTAGAATGTTGGTTCCTCCTCAGCAGGCCACAAACCAACAAATGTAACTGAAGTACTTTTGGATTCAATCAAAAGGATAACAGATTGTAGTTCATAGGCTTACAAAGCTATAGATGACACAATCCCAATTTTGAAGGTAATTGCTCCTAACTGTAATATAGACAATAAAGATTCTTTAAGACAACTTGATACTTTGTGTAAATATATCATAGAGAACATTGATAAAATAAAGGAAGAGACATTGAAGGACAAGGTAAAAATTGAAAAGCAAAAATTCTTTGAAGATCAGATAAAGAAGTGTAATAGGCAATTTGACACACTTCTACTGGAATTGTGTAACTTATTAAAAGAGTATAAAACTCTATACAAAGACACCTGCAAAACAAAACAAACTTTTTGACAGTAGACATAGATAAGAAGATGAGCAAGGTACAGGATAAAATCAATAAACTTGCTGATAATTTTGTTAACTCACCTGATACATTATCAGTTTTTGAACAAAGGATAACAAATTTTGAGGAAGAGTTACTTAAATTAGAAAGAGAAAAGGAGAGAATAGTGAATAAGGCAAAGAATCTAAGATTAAAACTGAGTCCAAGATTGGACTATCTAGCATCATTGCGGAAGGAAATTTCTGAGGCACTAATATAGGGATAGAAAATACTGGCAGAGCATATGCAGCACCTCACCGGTACAGTTAAAAGAATAGAGACAACAATAAGAGATAGTAAAAAGTTTATGGAGAATATAAACTTGATTTTGGCGGATCTATTTCAAATTGAAACTACCCCATTACAAGGTTGAAACTACAAACTCTACTGACATCTTGACAACCTTTGTCATTGATGCCAAAGGGGGAGTAGTGGTATGAGAAAATTCAATATCATAGGAATCCTATGCTCAGGGGGAGCACACATTTTTGGTAACATTTTTGGACTTCACTTTTGGATACACTTTTGAAATTTCTCATGAGTGTTGCCATCAATGCCAAAGGGGGAGATTGTTGGCATATGCACACTCCAATGAGACATTGTATGTGATTGAAGGTTTTGTCATTGATGGCAACCTTACAATCCTATGGCACCGGCAAGGCATTACACCAGCAAGATAGTTCACCAGCATCAACAAATCACACTCTACACTGGCACTTAGACCACCGGCACTGGCACAGAGAAAGGAAGCATACCGGCACAGAGGCCAACAGGATTTTTGTTAAATTACATTTTTTATTGTAAAAACCTTGTAAGCCGATTTGGCAAGTTGTAACATGACTCTTATATATAAAAGAGATCATTGTAGACATTTTAAAAGGGATGTAAGCGAAAAAGGAAGATATTAGGCAGACCTATTATGCGAAATATAGGTTAAAGGTTTTATGTAAAGAACGGAGTAGAAACCAGTACTGGATCAGGCATTATAGATGCTATTGTAAAGCAGTACAAGATATTGGATTTGTATAATCCACATTGTAAGTCAGTGAGACTTCCCATTGAGCAGTGAGCTCTAGGCAATTGGCCTTCCTACATGTGCAGGCCCCCTTTTGTAAGTAATATTCTCTTATTGGAAAGTAAGTGTGATATTGTGGTCACAAATCCCATCGAGGTTTTTCCCACACCAGGTTTCCTCATTAAATCCTTGTGTCATGGTGTGCTTTTCATGTGGATGTTTTTAATTCTGTTTATTACATTAATTCTTGCATACCGGTACACTGTTATAATATGTTCTGCATGTTTTAAGTTGAGAAATTCTAAATACCGGTTAGATACTGATTCACCCCCCCCCCCCCCCCCCCCTCCTCTCAATATCTATGAGATTCCTAATAGAGTGTTGACAAAGGTTTACCTAAGGATAGAGGGGAGTTTTTTGAGGACATGGCACGTGCAGATTGGCCAGATTCCATCTGTCAAAGGGAGAGATGATGTTGATAGAGATTGATTGTGTCTACACACTGTAGGTAAATTTTTGCAACCAAATCAGATTGGATCACATCAATAGAGCCCAAGGGGGGCTCACATTTAATGAATATTGGATAAAGGAATGGTCAAGCAGATCCATGAAATCAGAAGACCAGTTGATGAGATTTCACTATCTCGAACACACCAGAGGATGACCAACCGAGAAGATGAAAGGACATAGAGCAAGTATAGATTACTAAGTCTAATAATCTAGATTCAAAAGTTGGTTAGGATGCAATAAAGGATGAAATAAATGTGGTAGATCTTTGTGTGGCTCGAGATGGCTACCCCTGATTTGTTCATGAACTCGTGGTCCTAGCTCCCAAGTTGACAACCTCTCTGCCACCTGCATTAATGCAGCAAAGAGGATTGCATGATGAGTAACAAGTGTTGGCAATATGAAGGAATTGATTATGTGTTGCATTTGTGTTTTGTCATTGATGTCAACACTACCTATTATAGTTGGTTACCGACAGACAGATTCTGGTTACTGGTAGAAGAACTTGTGTTACCGACAGAAGGGACCATCAGTTGGATACTATTGACATGTTTGGATCAATGGAATATTTTTGGCTTGATGGTTCTGGAGTATGTTTTGGTCAGTTGGTATTGACTTGATGATCAGATGCTATCATACACTCTAGTAAGCCTATACCGGTAAGGGTTTAAGGTTTTACCGGCAGAGCTTTTCTGAGAAAATTTGACAAGATGCATAAGTGGTGTTGGTACAACTTCTAGATGGAATTTAGGATGCAGAAGGTGATTTTTTATCATGTCTCGACTGATTGGAGATATCTCTTTGGCATGGAGAATCTAATTAGGTCTGGTACCTATCTAGGTTATGGACTGGTATCATGTTCGTGTTCTCTACACGTTACTGGCATGATTTATGGATTGGTTAATGTTGTTTTGGTCTAAAGTTGACATGACATATCATTGTAATATGGATGTATGTAATGATCTTATTGTAATATCTTTTAGGTGGCCAACCTAATTGGTTTAGTCCTTAGGGATTGTATAAATTGATGTAAGATCTCATTGTAGATCATGGTTGTAATGGTCGTGGTCGTGGAATGAAATATCATATGCGAAGGAGATTTGGTCGATCATAGGTGATCGAATTGGGTTTATGTAAGAGGTCAAAGGCCTTCGGTATTGATCTTAACTGGGACTATAATTAGGCATGATAGATTCTATCACTGGCAGTTCATTCTTTTGGATTGTTGTCCAATTATATTGAGGTGGTTATAACCTCTTTATATTCAGTGAGACTTCTTTGTAATGAGCAGTAAGCTCTAGGCAGTGTGCCTTCTTGCATGTGGAGGCCCCTTATTGTATCACATACTTTTTGCAAAAGTATTATCTGACGGTGGGTAGGCTTCCCACCGTGGTTTTTCCCTTTAATTGGTTTTCCACGTACAAATCATGGTGTTATGTGGTATGGTTGCATTGTGTTAATTCTCTGTTTCATTCTTAAGTTTTGTTGCTTACCGGTATCTGTTTCTGCTATTCTGGTATTCAATGTTTATGTGCTTCGGTTAAAGGTTATAAAGTGGTTTGATTAATATAATCTATTGACAACTGATTCACCCCCCGCCCCCCCTCTCTGTTTTCCACTGGTTATCCTAACAATTGTTATCAGGGATTTGGTCCTCTTTTGAAGAAGCTTAACCGCTTGAGGTAGATCCTATGGAAACTAATACTTCAAATCCACCGATAACTATTTTCAAAAGAGAAATCCCTAAGCTTGATGGAACAAACTATGGGATATGGAAAATTTGAATGGAGAATCATCTTAGATGTCTCAGAAAGGATATTTGGGAGATCACTAAGAAAGGATATACACCTTATGATCCGACATCTAGCAATCTTGCTCCTACAGACTTGGACAAAAACATTGAAAATGATTGTAGAGCAAGAGAAGCCCTCTTGTGTGCACTCATTGATCACCAAATCATGGCATTGATTGATAAATCATCTACAAAGGTTATGTGGGATAAATTAAAAACTTTGATTGAAGGTGACCCTACTGTCAAAATTGTGAAACTTGATGATTACCGGGTAAGATATGAGAACTTGAAGATGGAAGATAATGAAAGAATTGTTACATTTATGTAAAGAGTAAATGAGATTGTCATGGGAATTCAATGTTGTGGAGGATCTCTGAGTGAAGATGAAATGGTTACTAAAGTCTTGAGAGCCCTACCACCAACTTACAAGATGAAGGCTACTACAGTTAATGAATTGAGAACAATGGCAAACACTTCAGTTAACAGAGACATTCTGATTGGGAAATTATCTGTTTTTGAGCTTGAAGAATTTGGACCTTCTGGAGCTGCAAAATTTGAACCTGCTTTTCATGCATCATCATCTACCGACAAAAGTGATTGTAAAGCCCTATATGCAAAAGAATTGGAAGATATGCGGAAAGAGGATGAATAATTTGAGTAACTTGAAGCCTTATTTTCTAGAAGAGTACTTAAAGGACTGACAGGAAGTAAGTATGAAGGAAAAGAACCTTTTAAATGTTTTGCATGTAATAATATTGGTCATTTTGCATCTATATGTCCTGAAAGGAATGCAAGATTTGAAAAAAGAGTTAAGAAATCATTTAAGCCTAATCAAAACAAATTTAGATTCAAGAAAAATAAACAATGCTACATAGCAGATGAGGAAGGAGTAAGTGATGATTCAAAGGATGAACCGGCATGAGACTCTGCTAGTGGATCCGACAATGGAAAGGAATGGGTGTTCTATTCTTTAAAGGAAAATAAACTAGAACTGGCTATCCAGAATGAAGAAAAGGCCTTGGCAGCAAAAGTTGAAGACAAGGATGAATGGATAATAGATAGTGGATTCTCACATTATATGACTGGAGATAAAAGAAAATTTATGTCCCTGTAAGAATACAATGGCAGTCAAGTCAGATTTGGGGATGACAAAGCATGTATGATCAAAGGTAGAGGTATTATTTCTTTGGATGGAAAACATAATACTGATAATGTCTATTATGTAGAAGGTTTAAACTATAATCTTTTAAGTGTTGGTCAATTGGTGGACAAGGGATTCCAACTTCAATTCAAAGATAGAAAATGCAAAATCATTAACAAAATTGGTTTGGAGATTGCAACCGATACTCAAACTAGAGGTAATATCTTTCACTTGAACACTGGTAATAAGACATATTTGATTTCTCATATTGATGAGAGTTGGTTATGGCATAAGAGGTTGTGTCATGTTAATTTTGATTGTATTGTTAAGATCAGTTCAACAAAGGCAGTTAGAGATATACCTAAGATTATAAAGCCTCATAATCCAGTATGTAAGGAATGTCAATTGGGAAAGCAAGTTACAACTTCTTTTAAGAGCATACATGATAAATCTAATGATGTTCTTGATTTGATTCATACTGATTTATGTGGTCCAGCAAGGACTAGAAGCTTTCAAGGTGATAGATACTTCATGCTGATAATTGATGATTATTCTAGAATGATGTGGGTGACTTTTCTAAAGGAGAAGTCTGAAGCTTTTGATAAATTCAAGATCTTCAAAGCAAAGGTGGAAACAGAAACTAGATTCAAAATCAAATGTCTAAGATCAGATTAAGGTGGTGAGTTCACTTCTCATGAATTTAACAGTTATTGTAAGATAAATGGAATTAAGAGACAGTTATCTGCACCCTAGACTCCTCAACAGAATGGAGTAGTGGAAAGGAAGAATATAACCATTTTGGATGCAGCAATAACCATGATGATGAAAGCCAAATTGCCTCACATCTACTGGAGAGAAGCAGTGAGTACAACAGTCTACACATATAATAGAGTTCATATCAAAGGTGAAACCGGTAAGACTCCTTATGAATTATGTTTTGGACATACACCTACTATTAAATATTTGTGAATTTTTGGAAGTAAATGCTATATCAAAAGGGATGATTCAATTGGGAAGTTTGATCCTAGATGTGATGAAGGGATATTTCTTGGATATTTAATTCAGAGAAAAGCATATAGATATTATAACAAAACACTACAAAAAATTGTGGAGAGTACAAATGTGAAAGTGGATGAGCAATACAAAGATAAATCTATATCTATGACAGAGAACCAGCAATGGAAATGATCATAACTGAACCGGCAATGCCTCAACCGGCACAAGACATTGAGATAGTTACACCGGTACAATTAGAAAATTCAATTGTGACTGATGATCAAAATAGTGAACCTGAAGTTCAGAAGGTACCAAGGTATGTAAGATTAAATCATTTTGAAGATCAAATCATTGGAGATAGGAACAAGGGAGTTATGACAAGAATAAGACTGGCAAATGAAGAGGTATGTCTTATTTCTCAAATTGAATCAGCATTTGTTATTGAAGCTTGTAAAGATAAACATTGATTAAAGGCTATGGAAGATGAATTAGATCAAATAGAGAAGAATAACACTTGGACTATAGTTCCCCAACCTAAAAATAAGAATGTTATTGGAACTAAATGGCATTTTAGAAATAAACTAAATGATGATGGTCAAGTTGTAAGAAACAAAACTAGACTGGTTTGTAAAGGATATTCTCAAATGGAAGGAATTGATTATGGTGAGACATTTGCATCAGTAGCTAGAATTGAAGTTGTTAGACTATTTCTTGCTTATGCAACATATAAGAACTATAAGGTCTATCAAATGAATGTTAAATGTGCATTTTTGAATGGTGAACTCGAGGAGGAATTATACATTGAGTAGCCTAATGGATTTTCACTGATAGATAACAAAGATACGGTTTGTAGGTTAAGGAAAGCATTATATGGATTGAAACAAGCTCCTAGAGCATGGTATGCAAGGTTGGATAAATATCTTTTGAAGCTTGGTTTTACTAAAGGCAGTGCTAATAATAATTTATATTACAAGATCATTGATGATGATATTATGATTATTAAAGTATTTTTTTATGATATCATTTTTGGAGGTGAAGATAAATTGTTCATGGGATTCTCTTATAATATGAAGAATGAATTTGAAATGTCCATGATTGGTGAGATGAGATTTTTCTTAGGTTTGCAGATTACTCAAACTAACAAAGGTATTTTTATCTGTCAAACTAAGTATCTAAGGGAATTGTTGAAGAAGTTTGGTATGGATAATTCCAAACCGGTAAGCACTGCTATGGTGACAAGTGAGAAATTATCTATCAAAGACACATCTACACTGGTAAATTTGACAAGGCATGTGTCTATGATTGGTGGCTTGTTATATCTAACTTAGAATAGACCGGATATTATGAATGCAGTAAGTATTGTTTCAAGATATCAAAGTAATCCTGAAGAAAATAATGAATGTGCAGCAAAGAGGATATTCCGGTATTTGCAAGGAACAATAGAATATGGCTTATGGTATTCTAGAGATGATAACTTCACTTTATGTGCATATACAGATTCAGATTGGGCAGGAGATATTGATGATCAAAAGAGCACTTCTGGTGGATCTTTCTTTCTTGGAAAGAAATTGGTTTCATGGATCAACAAAAACTAGTAATGCATTTCTTTATCTACTACAGAAGCTAAATATGTTGCAGCAGCAACTAATTGCACTCAAGTCTTGTGGATGAAGCAAATGTTGAAGGATATCAAGTTAAATTGTAGTGAACCGATAGTTATCTATTGTGATAACTATGCAGCTATTGACATGTCTAAGAATCTGGTATTTCACTCTAAGACTAAGCACATTTCAATAAAATATAACTTTTTGAAGGAAAAAGTGGAAGAAAAGGAAGTCAAATTGGTTTATGTGAACACTAAAGAGCAGATTGCAGATATATTCACTAAACCATATTCTAAGGAATCATTTGAATATTTGAGAAACAGGTTAGGGGTATCTACCCATCTGGTGGAAACTTAACTGAAGGAGTAGTGCATTAGTCCGATATGCATCATTAGCTTTATCCTTTGCTCTGGGTTGATGTAGTGGTGCTACTACTCAAGGGGGGTAGTCAGCTTTGAGATTCACAGAATTTTGATATCTATGTCATAACTTTGGAATTGATGTCAAAGGTGGAGAGTTATATGTGAAAATTAATATCATAATATGTCATATGTGAGAGAGATTCAGATCAGTTTTAGATTGGACTGCACTCCTCAGGGGGAGTTGCTGGGATTTTTCAGTTTTTCATTGTTATATCTTCTATGAGAAATTTTTGGCATCTCTTGGCACTTAGATGTTTTATTTTGACATCTAGTGTTGCCATCAATGTCAAAGGGGGAGATTGTTGGCAATATGAAGGAATTGATTATGTATTGCATTGATGTTTTTTCATTGATGTCAACACTAGCTGTTATGGTTGGTTACCGGCAGACAGATTCTAGTTACCGGTAGAAGAACTTGTGTTACCGACAGAAGGGACTATCAAGTGGATACTATCGACATGTTTGGATCAATGGAATATGTTTAGTTTGATGGTTCTGGAGTATGTTTTGTTTAGTTGGTATTGACTTGATGATCGGATGCTATCATACACTCTAGTAAGCCTATATCGGTAAGGGTTTAAGGTTTTACTGGCAAAGTTTTTCTGAGAATCTTTTACAAGCTGCATAAGTGGTGTTGGTGCGGCTTCTAGATGGAATTCAGGATGCAGAAGGTGATCCTTGATCGTGCCTCGACTGATTGGAGACATCACTTTGGCATGGATAATCTAATTAGGTCTGGTACCTATCTAGGTTATGGACCGGTATCATGTTACATGTTCTCTACACATTACCGGGATGATTTATGAATTGGTTAATGTTGTTTTGGTCTAAAGCTGACATGGCATATCATTGTAATATGGATGTATGTAATGATCTTATTGTAATATCTTTTAGGTGGCCGACCTAATTGGTTTAGGCCATAGGGTTTGTATAAATTGATGTAAGATCTCATTGTAGGTCATGGTTGTAATGGTCATGGTCATGAAATGAAATATCATATGCGAAGGAGATTTGGTTGATCATAAGTGATCGAATTGGGTTTATGTAAGAGGTCAAAGGCCTCCAGTATTGAGCTTAATCAGGAATGTAATCAGGCATGGTAGATGCTATCACTGGCAGTTCATTCTTCTGGATTGTTGTCCAATTATATTGAGGTGGTTATAACCTCTTTGTAGTCAGTGAGACCCTTTGTAATGAGACATACGCTCTAGGCAGTGTGCCTTCCTCCCTGTGCAGGCTACTTATTGTATCACATACTTTTTGCAGAAGTATTATCTGATTGTGAGTAGGCTTCCCACCGTGGTTTTTCCCTTTGTCGGGTTTTCCACGTACTAATCATGGTGTTATGTGGTATGGTTGCATTACGTTAATTCTTTGTTTTATTCTTGAGTTTTATTTCTTACAAGTATCTATTTCTTCTATTCCGATATCCGATGTTTATGTGCTCCAATTAAAGGTTTTAAAGTGGTTTGATTAATATAATCTATTGACAACTGATTCACCCCCCCCCCCCCCCTCCTCTCAGTTGTCCACCGGTTATCCTAACAACAAGGACAAAAAGCCTTAAGGTGAATTGTAATGCAACGTAATTTTGACAAGTGTCCTCCTGGTTTGTAGCTTGTTTTTCTCCCTTGGCTTATAAAAGGGAATTCAGGCCCAATGAGAAAAGGGGGGATTTATGATTGTAAATTTTCTGGATGCAAGGCTTCCATGTGCATAGTGCAAGTTTTTTCATGACTACTTAGTATTTTTTTAGTATGTAGTTTCTTAATGTTTCAAGTAGGTTGTAACTTGAATACAAATAAGTTTTAGAGGTTTTAGTTGCAGTTGTCTCTCTTATGTATGTTTTATTTTATGAAATGAAATGATCAAGGGTCTTTTGTTTTGTCCATGCAAGTTAGGTGTATATCTTGTTGTTTGCTTCTCTTCAAGGAAGAGATTAATTTTCTTCTTCAAGGTGTAGGAATAGTGTTGTGTATATCTAAGATTCTTCAGTGTGGTAGTTGGTGAAATCAAAAGGGAGGATGTTGATGTAATGCATGAAAATTCAAAGCTCAAAGGTTGCATGTTGCCCTATTTGAATGTTAAATCTGCATGTTGTGAGGTTAACTCTGTTGCCCATACAAGGCATTGGTCATGGTTGTAACTTCATGTTTTCAAACTCTTTCCATTTATCAAAATCTCTTTTATTTCTGCATTAGGAGTAGGATTAGTGTAGAACTCCCCCTCTCCTCAATGAAGTGCATAGATGCTTAGAAACTAAGGTTAAAGACATGACTAGGAGTTAAACCATCTTCCTTAGTACATTTTCATTGGGATGATCTGTTGTAAATGTAATGTCCTAAGTATTGTGAAGTTTTTAGTTATTTTGACATTGCATAGATTCACCCGCCTTGGTGTCACAGAGCCAGAAGTGCAAGAGATCTCAGTCTTGTGACTGAATCTCATTTGTTGGCCAAATCCCTCCCTAGGTTTGTCGATGAGTTAGTGGAAATTCCTCTAGGACTCAGGGACTATTGGTTTGGGAACCAACAGAATGGTGACTCCTCTAGGAAGAGTCTTAAAAGAAAATCTTGTTAAAGCTTAGTTGGTTTCCCACGAGTCTCTAGTTGCATGGTTTTCAGCTTGGAAGGTGTCTTGTAGAAGCGTGTGTGAAAAAAAATAAAATGACTTTGTTGTGGGAGAAAACCCAGAATGATAAAAGCATTTGAATAGCTTTCTATTGTTCTAAACTTTGTTCCTTTGCAAGGAGGTGGTGACTCTATCTCAAAGAACCTAATAATGAAACAAGAAGGGCTCCAGTTGTGAGGGAGTTTTCACTTAGAAGCAAGAAGGTAGCTGCTGCAATTTTTCTAGGTATTCTTCTTTTGAGAAGTCTTCTGAAAATCATAATGTATGTAGTTTTGAAATGAGTTCCCTATCGAGTGTAGAAACACTAGCTATAAGGGAAAGATTTATATCTCCAGTTGTCATACTTCTTTGTTGTAATTTTTAGTCATTGATTTGTGTCAAATAAGTGTGTTATGCTATCAATATGCTCATTCAAAAGGTCTTAAGTCTGATTTTTAGTTTTTAATGTATTACTTTTGCTTAAGATCTTGTTGTAAAATTGTTATCAAGTCATGTGTGACGGAAAATTTTGTATGAGAAGCTTGTAAAGACAAGCAAGATATATGGTCATTATGTTGTCCCTCGCATAATGAATGATCGACAACTTCAAGGTCTACCTAGAAGGGTGTTCATCCATGAGAGGTATAGGCCTTTAAGTTTTAAAAACATTGAAGGGTACCCACATCCCTTCCCCATGGAGTTCAAAGATCAAGTGCCATTGTTTCATACACATGGATCTAAGTCAACACTACACCACATTCAGACATTCAGTGAGTTTGTTGAAGACTTTCAGTTTTGCAGAGAAGATATAGTCATGAAATTATTTGTGAGATCATTGAAGGATGGTGCAAAGGATTGGTATGAGAGTCTAGCAACACAAAGTGTGTCCTCATGGGATTACTTTAGGAGGTCATTTTTGGAAATATTAAGTGATGCTATAATCAATTATGAGCAACCTTCTAGTCCTCAGAATATTCCAACAAGTTTGGATGCAATGTATGTTCATGCGTATAAAATGTCAAGTGTTGGATATGGATTTCAAGACATAAATGTCCCTATTGTCTTAGCTCATAATTTTTAGCCGTATGAGCAATTTTATCAGTTCCAAATAGCGCAAGAACATAGCTTTTGTGTTGAGAATCCAATGGTGTGTGTCAGTGCTCAACTAGACATGAAGAAACAAGTGGGTGAGAAACCTTATGCGCTACTATCTAGATTCTTGGAAGTACTTCGAAGTGTCCCAATGAGCTTCATGCTTCAAGAATCCGAATGGGTAGACTTATTTTTGCAAGTCTATGAACCTAATGTTGTTCATTGACCAAGGAATTTGAAACCGGTTAATATGGATAAGATGGTTGCATGGATTGACATGTTTGAAGATTTCAAGTCTAGGATGCAGCTGGAAAATGAAGGCTTGCATGATGATAATGGAAAGGTTGAGCAAGAATGTGATGACAATGCACAAGTTAAAAATGATGCTCCCTACATTGTTGAAAATCAGTCACATGATCAGCATGAAGAAGACAATGTGTGTGAACAATAGATGGATGAAGAGCATGAACTTGAAAGTGAATGTTATGATACAGTTTAGAATTCCAGGGTTCTAAAGTTCTAGAGGCATTAATAGATAGTTTATGCAAGACTCCAAGACTCTAGGGTTTCAAAGTCCCGAAGCTTAAAAGTTCAAAAGGGGCAACATTCTGGGATTCAAGGGTTCTGAAATCTTGGGGCTCAAAATCTCACACAAGGAATAAATTTCAGGGTTCTAGAGTTCCAGAATCCTGAAATGGATTAAGCACTCAAAACAAAAGGATTTGGGATTTCGAGGTTCCGAAATCCCAGAGCAGGAGTAAAACAAGGGGATCACATCTTTGAGATTTCAAGATTCTAGAATCCCAAAGCCAAGATAATGCAACAAAGATAGGGCTTCGGGGCTCAGGGAGTCTGGGGTCCCAAAACACTTGATTAAGCACTAAAAATGATTTCAAGACTCTAGGATTTTGGAGTTCCAAAGTCGGAGCATATTAGGAGGATAACAAGGAAAACTTCAGGATCCCAGAAACCTGGGGTCCTAAAGTTTGTAGGAAGGCCAAAGCAGGGGCTTTGAAACTTCGGTTTCCGAATCCACAAAGAAAACCCTAATGTCAAAAAATTGACTTATTTCAAAAAACTAAAACCTGAAACCCACAAACACACACACGAAAAAATGAAAAGACAAGGAACAAAATAAGAAACAAGAAACAAAATAGGAAAACCAACCTAAAGGAGGAGGAATGGGGAGGTAAAAAGTGTACTAAAGGAAGCCTAGATCGCCAAAGAGCTGAGAGGATTTCAATTAGACATTGCATGCAAATGAGGCTAAATCAGCATTAGAAGGCAATTTATAGCCTCCTTGGGCACGAAGAACGAAAAGCAGCTCCAAGACTCTGGGACTCCAGAGTTCTGGGGTCACAAACCAACTAACTTTGAAAGTTAAAGGTTTTGGAGTTCCAGAGCAGAGAAAAGCTGAAAGGAGGGATTTCAGGACTCCAGAACTCCAAAATTCTAAAATCAAAACACAACAAAGAAAAAGACCCCGGAACTCCCAGATTCCAAAATTCCAAAATTGAAATGCCAAACCAAAGGAGAACTTCAGGATTTTGAGGTTTCGGAGTTCCGGAGCACTCAAGCAGAAAACAAGAGAGACTTCCAGGTTTCGGAAACCCAGAATCCCAAAGCACTCAAAAGATGGAAAAACATAAAACAATGCACTCTAGGATCCTAGAGTTCTAGAGAAGCATAACAAGGAAAAGAAAGAACACTAAAAAGTTCACAACATCAATTTATTCTTCTCTCGCTCTACAACTTTCCCACTCTATTGATTTTTGAATTCTTGTAATGGATGTCATTTCTGCTAGGGAGGGCCCATCCTCGGGCTTGTCCTCCCTGGATCCTAACCCCCCTGCTCTTCTGTAGGTGTGTCCAAATCTGGCTCTTGTGTTGCATTCCCAGAGTGCTGGGTGGGCTCCCTCGGTTGGTGTAGTTGATGCTGGTAATACGATGTTGCACGAGGCCCCCTCCTTTGAGAAGATTCATATTGCAAGCTCCAACTTCGATTCTCCTCACATGCTTCCCAAGTTTGATGATGTGTGGCCTTTGTCTGGGGATGCTCAAGCGAGTACTTGGAAAGGTGCCCTTGTTGGAAATTCTAAGTTAGGGTCATCGACGTTGCTACCTAAGGTAACTGCTAGAGAGGATGGCCCCAAGATTTGTCTCCCTGATAGTATTATGGATAACATCACTTCCTCCCTACACCTCTGCTTGGTGGAGAGATTCTTAGCCTTCAGACCCACTATAGATATAGTCAGAAGATGGACTGGGTCCATATGGAATCTAAAAGGTAGTGTCTCTGTCTCTGCTATGTCAAGGGGACTCTTTCTTTTTAGATTCACTGTTGAAGAAGACTTCATTTGCATTATGTCTGGTTCATGGTCTTATGGCAAACACTGCCTAATTCTCTCTAAGTGGAAACCGGGGTTTGACCCTAGCGTAGACCTCCTCAGATTGGCGTCAGTTTGGATCAGACTCCCTGGCCTCCCTCTGGAGTTCTGGGATGAAACCATTCTTTGATGGATTGGTAACCCATTTTGTCAATTCGTTGTTGCTGATAACCTGATGATGCATAAGTCTAGACTTTTGTACACTCGCATTTGTGTGAATGTGGCTATTAACAACCCCCTCCCTAATTTTATAGCTCTAAAATACAAATGGGGTAAATGGATGCGGGCTATTGTCTACAAGAATGCTTCCATTTATTGTCAAAGATGTGGAAAACACGGTCATGTTATTGCTGACTGCCCGACCCCTCAACTTCCAGAGGAAAAGTTGAAGGAGAAGATGTCATCCCTAGGTATTGTCAATGTGGAGGAAGCTCAGATTGTTACCCCCCCAACCCCCCGGTGATTGACAACTTTGTGGGTCAAACCATGGACTTGAAGGAAAAAGAGGGTCCTTGAGATACTATTGAGGAGGGCTACCCTTTCTTGAAGGTATTCTCAATATGATGCAAACCCCTGACCCCAAGATGGCAACTCCCTTTGCGAGAGGTTGTTTAGGCCTAGACCTTGAAGATGGAGAGATCTCCCAAATTAATGTAGAACAAGAAGGTCTGAATGTGATAGTGTGTCTCAGGGAGAAGACATGACACAACGAGACCACTCAGCCTGTGCTCATGCAGTTGAATCCTAACACTATGGGAAATTGTGGGGGAAGCAATTGGAGCTCTGGGGTTGGGCCCATGCCTTCCAAAGGGATCGCTCTGGATCTAACATTCTACAACTAGATCTACTGGGGAGATCACTTTTCTCTCTCATGGAATTCATTCTGCCCTATCTTCGCCTGTGGATAAAGAGAAAGGGGAATGGCAGGAACCGAAAAGAAAAACTAGAGGAAATAAGAAGGCGGATCTAGGAAATGACTCTAAGCCAGCAAACCCTCTGAGAGGACTCTCAAACTAAGGTAATGGCCAGGGAAATTTCTAGTCGAAGGCAATTAACTTTGGAGACATCTCATAAAGGTAATAAATGAAGTTCCTTTCATGGAACTTAAGGGGTTTAAATAACCCCCAGAAGCATTATTCTCTTAAGCAAAGCATAATTACCAATAAGGTTGATATCATCCTAATCCAAGAGGTGAAAATGACATCAAAAATTTTTTACGCTCGTGGATAGTATATGGCCAGATGTTGCTTTCCATTATGGCGAGGTAGAGGGTGCTTCAAGAGGAATTGCTACTGTATGGAATAAGAACAATTTGGATGGGAAAGCAGTTGACACTTCTCATAGCTTCCTTTCTACCAGGTTCACTTTGAACAACTTCTCTTGGTTTTTTTTCAACATTTATGCTCCTAATACTAGACATGGTCGGGCTCGAGTCTAGGAAGAAATCACTACCTTCATGACTAATAATAGGGAGGCTATGTTCATGCTAGCAGGTGACTTTAACACCCCCCTTTTTCCTTCATAGAAGCTTGGAGGGATATCTGACTACAGTGACAACATGCTTGACTTTACTAACGTTATTAGGAATAACGAGTTACTTGATCTTGACCTCCAGGGGAATCCTTTCACTTGGTCTAACAACAGAAAAGGCTCCAACCTGATTTAGGTCAGGCTGGACAGGTTTCTAATCTCGGCCAAGTGGAACCTTGGCAATAATTCCTCTCTCTTGTCTCTCCCGCACACTATATTTGAACATTCCTCAATCCTCCTTTCATGGATTGATAAGCCGACCCCAGGCACCATACCCTTTAGATATGAGATTATGTGGCACTATCACCTAGATTTTAAACATTGTATCCAAAGTTGGTGGAACTCCCTTGTCCAAGGTTCAGCTATGTTTAGAATAGCTAAAAATCTGGAGATAATCAAAAGGGAGGTCAGAGCCTGGAGAAAATCTTCCTTTGGGGATATCTTCAAGAAAAAAAGGAGGCTAAAACCAATTTGGACTGCCTCCAGAGAACCATTGTGGTGGGGAACACCTCTGCAGATATCCACAAAGAGGAGGAAAGATGGAGACAAAAATGGAAATAAATCATGTACCTTGAAGAAATCTACTGGAAGAAAAGATCCAGAGTCTAGTGGTTAATAGAGGGGGACAGGAACACCTCCTTCTTTCACAGATCTACTTCTAAGCATAAGAGGTGGAACACTATTCGATCCATATTCAATAACAGGAATGAGGAATTGGTAGAGAATAGTGAGATTGGCTAATGGGCTTCCCTATATTTGGCTAATGCCTACACGAATGATAGGGCCAATGAACCTACTGAGGTTAGTTGTAAGCTTCTCAGTCTTATTCCTCAAGTCTTGAATGATGTTGATAATGATTTGTTGATAAGCCGTGTGTCTGAGAAGAAGTTAAGGAGGCGGTTTTTGCAATGAAAGCCTTTAAGGCCCCTGGACCAGACAACTTCCCCCCCGATTTCTTTCAGATGTTCTAGGAAACTGTAAAGTATGATCTAACCAAAGCTACAAGGGACTTCATTCACACCGAGAACCTCCTAAAGAATTTGAATAACGCTTTCATTATTTTGGTGCCCAAAGTTCCTGACCCAAAGTTTATGCCCGATTACCACCTAATCAGCCTGTGCAACTCGGTCTATAAGATCTTCTCTAAAGTTATTGTCAACATAATTAAACCCCTTCTTAAAAGATGCATCAGCCCCTCCCAGAGGGGTTTTGTTCCTGGCAAGTAGATTCTCGATGTAGTCATTACTACCCACGATGTCATCCACTGCATGGAGAAAAGTCACAACCCAAGTAGGGCTCTTAAACTTGATATCTCTAAGGCTTCTGATTAAGTTAACTAGAAGTTCATGTATGTTGTTCTTTCCAAGATGGGTTTCCAGGAAAGATTCATCAGTATTATCAAGGTGACAGTGGAAAGTGTCCACTACTCAGTGATTGTCAATGGAACCCCTTAGGGTTTCTTTAAGGCTGGGAAAGGTCTAAGATAGGGTGATCCTCTCTCTCCTTATTTGTTTATTATAGTGGCTGAAGTTTTGAGCAGGAACTCCTCCCATTTAATTAGGACCATAATAATCTTGGGGGTGAAAGTTCCTTCTACCCTTCCCACGGTGGTTATGCAACAATTTGTTGATGAGATCTTCCTATTTGGCTAGTCGTTCATTATAGAAGCTTAAGAATTGAAACACCTGCTGGAGGAGTACACCCTTGCCTCAAGAAAACTCATCAACTACAACAAGAGAAAAATATATTTTTTCAACATGGATAGAAATCTCCAAGGTAAACTTATGCATATCCTTGGTTGTTGTGTTGTTGATCTCCCCAATACCTACTTGGGACTTCCCCTCACTATTAAGGAGGTCACCTCCCATTTCTGGGAGTCAATCTTAGAAAGAATGCAAAAAAAACTTGCTAGATGGATTGGAAAAACCCTGAGTAGTGCGGGTAAACTTCAGCTTCTATCGGCCTCTCTTCAAGGTGTCTTGGTCTATTTTCTATCTCTATTCAAGATATCCATTTCTATGACAGAGAAACTTGAGAAAATAAAAAGAAGTTTTATGTGGACAGGGATGGAGGAAAAGTCCAGAATCAGCTTAGTCAATTGGGAGGTGGTGTGCAAACCTAAGTACATGGGAGGCCTTGGGATCAAAAAAATTTCAGACCTGAAAAAGGCTTTGTTGATTAAAATAGGTTGGAATCTTACCAAGGGGAAATCTGACTAGTGCAAGATCATGATGGCAAAGTATTTCAATCACACCCCCTTCTCTTCCCTTCTTTCTTCTAATGAGCTTCCACCTAGGTCTAAGATATGGATCAACATTGTCAAAAATAGGAAGTTGCTTAAATAGTGTCTAAAATGGCAGGTGGGCAATGGTGAGAAGATTAGATTTTAGGAAGACAATTGGATTGGCGACAAACCCCTAGCCTCTTCACGCTTCAATTGCCTCATGGGAACTCTCAAGGACTCACTGAGTCCACTTGTGACAAACTACATTTCCCCCTCTCGTTGTTGGTTGAAGCTTGTTGATGGGCTAGGAGATAATACTCATTGGGATCATTTGGTTGGTGAGTTACAATCCCTTCTTGAGAAGGTCAGGATCCCCCGTTCCACTCACTCTGATAAGTTTGTTTGGGCTATGAATCCCTCAGGGTCTTTCAGTGTTAAGTCGACCTACAATATCTTGTTCGCTCCTGTGAATGATTGCCACTGCTGGAGAGAAGTTTGGAACTCTCAGCTTATCCCTAAAATCAACTTCTTCTAGTGGATGGCTCTGCATGGGAAGATCCTTACTATTGATAGCCTTAAAAGGAATGGCTTCATGCTTGCCAACCAGTGTGTCATGTGCAATTGTGCTGAGGAAAGCATAAATTATATTTTTATCCACTGCCCCTTTGCTTCTACAGTCTGGCACAAAGTTTTACAAAAATTTGATAGTGCGTGGACCTTCCTTGAAGACTTGTAGTAGTTTATCAGCAACTGGAAATGCCCCTCTGCCCACCAGCCGATTAGACAATTTTTGAAACTTATCCCTCCTCATATTTGTTGGCATATCTAGAAGGAAAAGAACAACCAGATCTTCCATGGAATGAATAACTTTGTTGAAACGATGGTTGGCATAGATGAAAAGCTCCTCAGGGAGAACACTCTGGTATGTAAATGGAAAACCCCACAATCAGCCCCTATGGCAATGGATTGTAATTGGATTTGAACATGGAATCTGCCAGACAACTTCTTTCAATATGACAACTCAATGAAAATGGAGAGGCTTAACACTAGATGGTCGATTCTGCCCTCCTCATGGCTCAAACTTAACTTTGATGGCGCCACTCACAGTGGTGTTTTCGTAGGAGGAGGAATTATTAGAGATAGCTTGGGCAACCTGATTCTGGCCTATGCAGGGAATTTTGACTATCTCAAGTAACATGGTTGAAGCCCTTGCTCTCTTTTGGGAGCTTAAATTGGCCCTCGACATCAATGCTAAAAGGCTGATCATAGAAGGGGATTCTAAGCTGATTATTAAGGCAGCTAAAGGAGTTGTAGGGATTAGCTGGATGATTAGCAACATTATTAAGGGCATTTGGTCCATGATTATCTGGCTCGAGGAATTTCAAATTCAACACATTTACAGAGAAGGTAACTTGGTGGCTGACTCTCTGGCTATGATGGGCCTTGAGTTAACTGGTATGAAGTGCTAGAGACACCTTGATTCTCTTTCTGATAGACAGAAGTCCCTAATTGGGAGAGACCAGAATTTCTCAACATGCCAATGATGTGCTATGTCTATTTTTATGAGGAGTCATTTTGGCTCATCTGTGTTAACAAGATTCAAGAGGGAAATTCAAATTCAATTTGGGCGAGCTATGCCAAGGTGGCTTCAGGTGGCCCCCACCTTCTCCAACTCATCGGTTCAGTGATGACGTGGTCTTCCACTGATAGTTGTATTACGGTTGGATTGAAGCGCCAACTTTTAATCATTAACTTGATTAACCACAACAAGTACACAATTTATTACTATAACTCAATATTTCTCAATAATGAAGATCTTTGCAAGTTGGTGGATGAATTAGGAGGTCTCCCTTCGCATGCTTACTGGAGTTGGCAGACGCATGCCTTAGGAATCACCACTAAAGATAATTATTGTATCTCTCATCTCAACTTAGCTAATTCTCGGCTGAGTTTTTTTATCTTCTGCTCTTGTTTTTCCCTTTGCTTAACCATTTTCTAGTCTGCACTGCATCCCAACATCACTCTGAGGAAGATATTATGGGGGGAGATTTAGTATGGGTTGAGATGGACACTATTGATGACTATTTTCACAATGACCCTTACATTTTGATGTACGCCAAGGAAGGGGGCATCGTCTCGTTCATGGAAGCCATGACTAGGTTTGACGAGAACCTCTCCATGCAATTTGTTAGTAGTTGGAATGATAGGAGAGTTGTTATGGGATATATTTCATTTGAAATCAGTGAGGACATTATTGCCTAGGCAATGGGTCTTTTAACTGAGGGAAGGAAGTGGAAAAAACCAGCAGGGTCGCGAATGAGACCAGTATGAACCACTTCTACAGAAAAGATGAGGAACGTATCAAGATGCAAGGGGGTTTCAACAAGGAATGCCTTCCATAGGCGTGGGACCAGGTGTGCAAAATCATTATGAAATACGTTACCCTGGAGGGAAGGTATGTTTTTTTTTATTATTACCATTTCCCATTGCTCAATTACTTTCGCAACCATGATTCTATTTCTTTCCCGTTCTTTTTACTGCACACCTTAGAGTCTACTATCAAAGATGTCCGCCATTGCTTGACTCAAGATACCAATTACACCATCCTCCACCAGGGTCTGATTTTTTGACTTTATAACTTCCACAGGGCCCTGTGTCCCCCTAAACCCATCTTTGTGCAACCTGCTCCCTCCATCCAAGGCCCCCCTGCTAGTTCTAAAAAAGGTCTCAAAAAGACCTCAAAAAAACCTATTACGCCTTGTTAGTCCCCTGACCATGGCCCTCTCATTTCCCTGAAAATTGGGGAGAAGAACAAAGGCAATCCTTCCACTGCTAAACCCTCCTCCAAGAAACCTAGGAAAGATCCTAAAATTATGTTAGTCGAGTCTAACACAGAGGATGGTGTGACCTCGAGAAGATCCCACAGGTTTGTAGGCAAACCTCGGATGAAATAAATTATTGTTAGAAATAACTATGTTAATGAGGAGGAGGACTCTAAGAAAGATGAAAGTGATAAGGTTGAGGATGAGATGGAGGCGACGGAAGGCTCAGATCCCTCTAAGTTGGGTAATATGGCCCCTGACTTTTAGATAAACAAGGATAATAAAACTGCCTCCCCCTGTTCTAACCACCCCCCCCCCCCCCCCGCACATCTTTGAGGAGGATGGAAGAAAGTCTGAGGGTGGGCAGACTGCTGCTAAAGGTGGGTAGCAGGAGGAGGTGGGGCAGTGTGCAGGTTGTAATGCCATCTCCAAGGACCTGAATGGAGTGAAGAAGAGGCCGGAGAATCTTGAGTCCCATGTTGATAAAATTGGGAAATTCACCATAAAGGTAATGCACTCCTAGACTACTACAATGAGCTTGTTGGATCAGGAGAAATTGGATTAGGGCAGACTGGAAGGCGATACCATGAAGGAATATTTGAGTTCCTTACTGAAGATTGGACTGGGCTCATGCTCTCACAACACTTTGGAGCTGGAAAACATGTTTAATGGTGGAAGTTGTTCCTTTTTGTTTTAGTTTTATTTTCTTGATCGGTTGGATCCCTTTTAAGTTCAAGACTCTTGCTACTTTTCATAGTTATTATACTATGAACAATATGTTGTGTATCTTCTATTTAAGGGGTTATTTGGACGAGATTGGTTTCAATCTTGGGTTATCCAATAGCTATAAGTTGTTTTTGTTTTTGATGTTTAAGGTGGGGATTGGATGACTATTGTTTGTTTCTTGTGTGTCTGTTGGTTTAGCTCTCTTTTGTAGCTTGTTGTTCTTCCGGGTCAGCCCCCTATTTTGGTTGCTTTATTATCAAAAACAAGGAAAGTAGAGAAGAAAAAACAAAGGAAAAGAAAGGGGGGAGACTCTAAGGCCGAAATGGAGGGGAGAGAATGCAGAGCATAACAGTTTTATTAAGTATCTTTTTGGTGGGCCTTTGTACCCTATTTAATCTTCAAGTGCTTAAAGAATTTAATAGTTTCTTTATGAATATTTATATGAACTATTATATGCAGCTTTTGATTAGTGGTAGTTAGTCTGTTTTTCAAGATATGAACTATTATAAGTGTTTTTTTATTAGTGTTAGTAGGCATGTTTACAGGGTTATGAATTACTATATTGAAACTGATGATATAAGTTGGCATGTTCTTGATGGTAGAGTCTTTGATTGGTTTTCGATTGGATGATTAAAGTTCCTTTGCTATTTTTGTAGGCTATTTTCATGTTTCTATGCTATGTTGTTTTATAATGGGATCAAAGACCTTTTCAAGTTAATCTAATAAAAAACGTAGGAACAAAAACTAATGGACTTCCAGATCAAATTGAAATTTTACTAACTTAAACTAATTTTAGACTTATTTTTAGTGATTTATGTACAATTTTGGTTACTTTTATTAAAAATTTAATATTTTGTGCTTTCACTTTGTATGTGTAAAGAAGGTTCACTACCTAAGGAAGCACACTACTCCCAAAAAATAGTTGATACTGAGGTTCACTGCCTAAGGATAAGATATAAAATGACTTGTCAAAAGATTAAATATCTCTGATAGGGGTATATAATGTCTATTTTTGTCATCTTTTTTATCAATTATAGTTTAGACTTTGGTCAAACTTTATAATTAATTTCCATGAATATTTGTCATAATATGGTTTGCATTAAGACTTTACTTGAGCACCTTCTATATGCTTATAAATTAGTAACCTTATTTCAAACATGAAGAAATATATTATCAACCATATGACTACTCAATTGGATGCATTACAAGGAAGAAGAAAGAGGAGGTTGGTGTTGTTTTGGTTGAGTAATGTCCACATTCTTAATGTAAGAAGAAAGATTGAAGAAGTAAAAAGATTACAAATGTTGAAGACAGGCTTGACTTTAGGGCACTTGAAGATGAAGATGGCTAGGTGTTCTACATTTCCCAATGAGAACCATGGAATAAAAGATCAATTATACCTCAAGATCCACTATATTATAATTCGAATGGTAATTTGAATCAATGGAAAAGTACACCTCCACCAAAATGGATGAATCATGAACTAGTACCTTGGAATCCTCCTCCTTCTAGGGGATGGAAACCTTTTCAACCATCAAATCAATATCCACATTGGCATATACCTCAAACAAATTGGTGAAAACCACTATGGAGAGGTAATCGGCAATGGACTAATCCTAATCCTGGATACTCATAACAATTACCAGCTCCACTAGTTCAACCTACCATTATGCCTAATCTTTCCAAACCTCCTACACAACCTTTTAATTCCACCCAATTACCAACACAACCTACACCAAACCCAAACAACTAACTATTAAGGAGTTATGCCTTAAGAAGATATGAAGGAAAGGAAAGGACTATGATTGTCCATGTACACTAATCTGAGGAGCCCTGTTGTAAATGTTACAATCAATGGTGTACTTATTCCAAATACTCTGATTGACCTAGGGGTGACAATCAATGTGATGACCTAAGAAACTATGTAGAATCTGTAGTTACCTAATTTAAGACCTACACCCATTATCCTCCAACTTCTTGATAGTTCCATAATTAAGCTAGAAGGGATGGTAGAGGATTTGGTCATAGCACTATACTCTTGGGAATACCCTATTGATTTCATCATTCTTTAGCCAAAAGATAACCTTGGAGGATATCCAATTATTCTAGGGAGATTGTGCATTGCAACAACAAATGCTTTTATAGGATACAGATCAGGGGTGCTAATCATCTAAAATGGTAATGTCACAAAGCAATTAGTTTGATATCCTCCAACTTGACCTCATCAATAGGGTGATCAAGACATTTGGTTGAATTTTGGAGATACAAAAGAAGATAGCCTACGAGCATTTATGATGATAAAAATGGATCCTATATTACAAGGGTGGGATGAGGACGTAGTCCTTGATTACATCATCTTAAATAATTACAATAGACAAGAGGGAGCATTCTCATGCTTATCATTTACATCTTTTCCTCTACATTCATTGCTTCATGTAGTCTCTTCTGAGACATATTTGTCAACTACATATGTACTTCACCAGTTGCTACCACACACAACAACCCCAATTACATCATGCCTAAATACAACCTCAATGAGTCTACTTACAACTTAGGTGGAGATTACCCTTGGAAGGTACCTAAATATCAATAGTAGAATCTTGCCAGAATAATAAAAATAACTAATGTATTTGTTGTAGGAACATAAATAAAATTTTTTCTTGGGATTGTAGTGATATGAAAGTATTGGACCCAAACCTTTATACACATAGTATTTACATCAAACAATATTTTATGCTCATTAGACAACCTCAAAGGAGGATGAATCCAACAATCAAAGATATAGTAAAGACTCAATTGCAAATTGCTAAATGTAGGGTTCATTTATCCCATTTTTAATATCCAATGGGTCTCACCACTTGTTATAGTGACAAAGAAAGGAGGGAAATGGAGAGTCTATTTTGACTATAGGGAACTCAATTCAACAACTAGGAAGGATCATTTTCCTCTTCCATTTATTGATCAAGTTCTAAACTCTTTAGCTGGGAAGAAATATTTCTCATTTATGGATGGTTTTAGTGGTTATAACTACATTCACTTGTCCATGTGGAACTTATGCCTATGATGTCCTACCTTTTGGACTCTATAATGTACCTACAACATTTCAAAGATAATTCATTAGTATATTCTCAAACCTCACACATGATTACAAGTATATATGGATGACTTCACCATATATGGTGATAGTCATGAGGAAGTTATGGCCAATCTGACTAAGGTGCTTTAGAGATGTACAGATCACAACCTTTCACTTAGCAATGGGAAGTGTTATATGATGATGCAAGCAGTGGTTCTTGGTCACCATGTTTCCCAAAAATATATACAAGTTGACCCTATGAAAATTGAGGTAATTAAAAACCCACCAGTGCCATCAAGACAAAAAGATGTTAGGAGTTTTCTTGGCCATTTAGGCTACTATAGAATATTCATTATGGATTTCAACAAAATTGCATCACCATTATATGCTATTTTAAATAAAGATGCTGAATTTGTTTGGACCCAAGAATGTCAACAAGCCTTTCAAAAATTGAAGGATGCTTTGATAGAGGTTACTGTTCTTAGAGGACCAAACTGGACCCCACCATTTCATATAAATATAGATGCATCAAACTATGCAGTTGGATCATTCATAGGGAAAAAAGAAGGGATAGAAAAGTATGCAATTTATTATGTTAGTAAGAATTTGTAAGCAACTAAACTTAATTATATAGTCACAGAGAAAGAAATGTTAGTTCTAATCTATGCTATCAATAAGTTTAGACACTACATCACATGTTACCAAGTTTTTGTTCATACAGACCATGCAACAATAAGATATTCAATGAATAAGTCAGTTGTAACAGGTGGTTGGTAAGATGGTTACTATTGCTACAAGAATTTGATATAACCATAGTTAACAAACCGGGTAAAGCAAATGCAGTTGTAGATTTCTTATTTAGACTTACAAACATAGACTTAGAAAGTTTGATTGATGACTCATTCCTTGATGAGCACATATTTGCACTCTAAACTCATGACCCCTAGTATGCAAACATTGCAAAATATTTCATCTCTAGAAAGGTACCACCTTATTTTTCTACTAAAGAAAAGCATCAGCTAGTAGAAAAGATTTTGTCTTATTCATGAATTGTAGGATAACTTTTCTATACTAGACGAGACAACATTATGAGATGTTGTCTAAGAGAAGATGAGATTCATGATCTTCTTCATTCTTGTCATGATGAACCTTATGGGGGTCATTCTCCTACCAAAAGGAAAGCTCTTAAGGTGCTAAATACAAGATATCACTGGTCTTCTATCCATAAGGTTTCTGTTAAGTATACCAAACACTATGACAAATGCCAAAGAATGGGGAGGCCTACCAGGTCAGATGAAATGCCTTTGCAAACCACAATTAGTATTAGCACCATTTGATAAGTGGGGCCTAGACTTTATAGGGCCTATTAGTCCTCCATCAAATAATAAAGAGTATATTTTGGTATGTCTAGGTTACCTAAGAAAATGGGTCAAACTATGTGCAATGAAGCATGAAAAGTATAACAAGGTTGTTGAGTTTCTATATGAATAAATTTTCACAAGATATGGAGTTCCACAAGAGCTTGTTATTGATCAAGGACCACAGTTTATATCTACCTAGGTTACAATATTAATGAATAAATACAAACTTCAATATTGTAAAAGTACTCCATACCACCCTCAAACTAATGGACAGATATAGGTCACAAAATAGGGAGCTAGAGGTAATCCTTACAAAAATATTTGATATTCATAAAAAGGATTGGGCTTCCACATTACAAGAGGCAGTATGGTCTTAAAAAACTTCATGCAAAATTGCTAGAGTATTCACACCATTTGAATTGGTGTATGGAATAAAAGAAACTATGCCTATTGAATTTGAGCATAAGACATTAAAAACAACAGTCCATCTTGGCATAGATTTAACAAAGGCACAAACAGAGAGAATTCAACAACTCAACATACTTGATGAATTTAGAAGGGAAGAATTACAACAGATGGAGATAATTCAAACTCAATGAATCAAATGGCATGACAAAAACATTAAAAAAAAAAGCAATTTAAACAAGGTGATTGGGCACTACTATTTGACTCTCGTTGTAAGGATCATCTAGGCAAATTGTAGACTAAATGGTTGGGTCTTAATGAAGTTGTAGAATTATACCCTAACAAAGCAGTAAAATTGCAGACCATCGATCAAGGAAAATTTTCACTCTTGGTCAATGGTCATAGAATTAGACTATACACAAGCCCAACAATATGGAGGAGTTTATCTAGCAACATGGATTTTCAGCAAAATCATATATTTATGATATTCCACAATTAGGACCCAATGATGTTTTGGAATAAATTTTGAAGCAAAAATTAATAAATTTTTAATTTATTTGAGAACACTCCATTTCCACAATAAAAGAATCACACATCATTCTCTAGTAGTTCATAGTTTCAATAATATTAGTAGAGAGCCCTATTTCCTGCAACCTTCGACCCAGGACCTATTTTGCTTGTGATTATCCACATGTTCCAATATGTTGAATCTACCACGAGATGCCATGACAACACCATCATTGCCAGTTCCACTCATACATGTGGTAAATTCAATTTCATGACATCCATGCCACTTCATCAAACTGTTTAAATATTCATTCACCGCCAACTCGTAATTGCAGCACAAATCTCAAGAGATTATGCATGAAAATTGTAGACTTTATGATAACTTAACACAACTCACCATGGGTACTTTATAATCATCATTCCACATTCGTCATTGATCAATTTAGTAATCTTTCCATTTTTGTCACATCACATTTATTACATACATTTCATGTATTATATTATGATGTATCACAACACAATTTTTTGTGCTCTTTCTATATTTATCATATCACTTCCTTTGTTAGCACATGTGGACACTTTAAAAACCTTAAGTTTTGGGGTGAGAGTAGTCAACTTTCCCTATTTTAATAATTATTATATTGCATGGCCAAGTTTTTTTTAAAATTCGACATGTGATATTCACATCTAACTATGTCGATAATTCCTTCAGCTCGCATTAATGAAATTTTTTTTATTCGATTTTTATTTACCAGTCTTCATCTCCATTGCTTTAGTTCTGATAGACTGGTAAAAATTCAGCCAAGGAATACAAAAGCTCCAGAGATAGAGAAAAAGGGAGCTAGGCATTTGCAAGAAGTAGAGTGATTTTTGGGGGAAAAGTTGAGCAATTTTTGTGTTGGAGAAGGAAATGGGAGGAGAACCTATCAGAAAAGAACCCTTGATTCATACAATTCTTGACAATGTGGTTCATTGTAGAGATGAGTTAACGAACTTAGGGTGGCTAGACTATTTTCACAAGCTAGGTAACTATGACACACAAGTGGTGTTAGAATTTTCTTAGACTATATAGGATAATATAGCAATTGTTAAGGGTTTAAGAGTGGATGCAAGCATGATATCCATTGCTGAAGTGACTAGGCTTTCCACAAATGGGGAAGATTATTTAGACACTCATGAAGCAATTTCTAGTCGAGTTGAGTTTACCAAACAATTTCTACGTCATTTGCACCATGGAAGACTAGTTAATGTACCATATTACCTTGCTCACTTTCTTACCAACATGGCCACAAAAGTCCAAAAAGGTAAGAACGCCTCCTTATCACACCATTGTCCAATTACACTTATAGTAAAGATAATTTTATCTATCCACTTTCCTAATATGAGTTAAGAGGAATTTATTAAAGTCAAAAAGATTAAACATGTGAATCTTGGGTTGGGTGGTAGAAAAATCAGATTTAGGAGATTAAGAAAGGGGGGAAGTAGTAAACCTTGGGTAATAAAAGAATCAAGGGAAACAAGCTCTTACGAAGAAAAATATATATTTTTTTTAGAAACCTCTAAATCATGCTCATCCAAAGAAGAGGCAAAGTAAACTCAATCAACTCAACTTGCGACCAAGACCCATGGCTATAAATTGGCCCAAAAACCTACCACAAAACCCAGAGCTAAACTTATTGATAAACAAGTTAAGGAGAAGAAAGAGAAAATAAAAATAGAGGCTTCCATAAAAGAAAAAAAAAGATAACCCCAAGGGTTAAAATCCATACTATTTCCATAATTAAGGGAACAAAGAAAACTTTTCCTATGAAACAAAAAGAAAGTGATGATAGTTCAAAATCTGAGAAGGGCAAAAGATTAAGGGTGAATGAAAGTCTTGTAACTAAAAAAGATAATATGGGAGATACACCTATTGCTAAAAAGAAAAGAAAGATAGAGACTACCCCATTTGTTAATTCCATTTCAAGTTCAATTTCAATTCAATTCAAAGGTTAATTCCAAATCTAGGGTTTGACCTAGGAAAACCCCTATCACCAACACCCTTTTCCTTCTTTCTATGTGTAGGCACCAGAGCTAGGAGCTACAGATGAATATTTTGGCAAATTATTCGATAATGATTAGATTTGACGTTTGCAGGAGCAAAACTCAAAGGACCATGTCAATTTTTGCATCTCAGTCTTGCTACTTTCTAATGAGATTTGAGGAATAGATTCTAAGTAAAATTCTAATTTTAAAAATTTCCTTTTGTCCGCATCTGATAGCTAGGGACTAAGTCAATTTCTGCATCTTAGTCCTGCACTTTTAAGTTGATTTTTTAGGCACAAGTTCCTCTCTATTCCTTCTACTTAGATCTAGCTATGTGTTTGCATACTATACCAATAGCTTGTTGTTTATGTTATTTTATGTAAAATTCCAATCATTTACCATAGATCTAGCTTTCAAATTATATCATTTCAATTGCATCCTCAAATAATTAAAAATAGGGAGAGTAGAGTCCAATTTGCATTCAACCCTTTTCCTAATAGAATTCAGGTTAGATCTCTTGAGTTCTCTCTCTCCCTTTTAATGATGTGTTTGGTGGAAATAAGTGGATTCATAGCCTAAATTGTGAAACCCTATTTTTCATCACCAACACATATTAGGAACCAAATACAACTCATCGCATTCTCCAATATTGGCACAAACACTCAAATGCATAACACAAGCCAAAGAGTAAGCCTATAGTGCCCCTTCTAGACTTGCATTTTGATTTACGTTCAGATAGACTTATTTAGACTTATGATGGTTATTTGGACGGTTATTTATGACTCTTTTGTTATCTTAGATGGTATCATCGATGTTAGGACTTATGTGGGTTATATGACTTGTGATGATACTAACCCTATTTCATGATGATAATTCTATGCAATGTTTTGATATTATATTGTGTGACTGTCTTCGTGAGTAGAGACAATGCCATATAACTCATTGTGAGTGGGATATGTCATCATAATTCTCTATCACTTGTCTTTTTATTATGAGGTATATGTTTCGTATATGTTGTGTTGATCTTTGATGCAGGTTTGTAGGTACCAAACATCGACTCCACCTGGCTTCACAGGTCTGAGCATGTCTTTATCCCAATGGCAAGTTGTCGGAGATGACATAGTTTCCCTCACACACTCTGGGTCTAAGTTGTGTACCTTGTCGTTTGCGCCATGATGCAAGTTGAGGTTAGGACCTTGTGTTAAGGTTGTCCCCTTGGCGTAAGTGGGTTTGAGTCCATGTTTATGTGATTATTGTGTAATTGTTTAATTATTGCATTATAGATATTTATTTGATTATTTTAGGATGATGATTTATTTGTGGGATTTTATTTAACAAATTAGGATTTATTTAATCAGTTTATTGATTTAATCATTGTGTATTTTTAATCATCAATTATCTATTTATTGGTGATTTATTTATTTATTTGTTATTTGATGATTTATCTATTATTGATTTATTATTTATTTGTGTTGTTTTAATGAACTTTTATTTATTTATTTATTTGAGGAATTGTCAATTATTTGATATTATTTATTTACATTGATTTATTATTGAGAAATTTATTTATTACTTATTTATTTATTGTGGTTGAGCTTTATTTAATTGATAATTGTTATTGATTTTTGATTTATTGACATTATTAATTTGTTTATTGATATTTGCGATTTGATTCTATATTTTAATCAGGGTTCCTATTTCTAAGGCTTTATTCTTTCAATTTATTAATTGATTATATTGAGTAATGAATCATTATTTAATATGTTTTTATAAAGTTTATATTATCAATAACTGCAATTGAATATATTTACCTACACTCACATATGATTGGTTGGATTTTAATCAGTAAGTAAATTATATTGAGGAAATAATATATGCCTCGAAACTATACAAGTTAGGTAAATTATATAATTTTTGGAATATTTTGATTGGTCGGCTTGCAATATAGTTTTGAGTTTAATTTTTGTATGTATCCAACTTCCTATGCATTCACGAAGGTGGGAAAATTTGGGAGCTTGAAGATTTGAATTTTGGAAACTTTGCATTTGGTTTTGGATTGGATTGTTGAAGGATGTTTGCTGGATTTGGATTGCGCTTTCATATTTCAACTTGCTTCTTCTTTTTCTAGGTTTGTTCCATTGTCTAGCACTCTGCATTTTGATTCTGGAAAGATTGTTTACAGTGTTTTGAAAACATTGCTAGGGGATTATGGATTTATAATTTGCAGAAGTTTAATTTTCCATTTGATAGTATATTGTTGGGGGGAATTGCACTCCAATTATTCTATTATCTGGAAATTACATTATCGGAAGTGCATTTGTGTATTCTCTGTGTCTAATCATGCCATGAGCTTCTATAAATATTGGATCTTGATCTGGGATTACATTTGTGTATCTCCTTGTATTGATTTTAAAATCTCCCCTTGATTGATCTTATTTTGGAGTCTTGCTTCCTATTTGATGGTTGAGAGTTCTTTGTGACTCTATGTGACTGCACTGTTGAATATGCATATACTTCTAGCTACTTGCATAGGCTTCAATTGATCCCTGCTAGACTTGGTTGAGTCTCGTTTTGTTGTTTGCAATCTTGTTCTCTCTCTCCCTTGTTGTTTTAGGCCCCTTGTCTCAGTTTTGGCACTATGGAAGATGATTTTCTTTATGCAGTTTTTAGCAGTGAGTATGTTTATGTTGTTTTTTATTGTCATAGTTGTAGCGTCGTAAATTGTATGCACTTGCTAGGGTGGTACAATTTCACACCTAGTTTAGCACCCGCCTTGGCGCATTTTGTATTTTGCATTGCATTTCCCCTTTAGCACTTAATTAATTAAATTAATTAGGTCAAAGGTCCTATTTTATCATTTCCTACATCATAAGGTTGGGCCCTTTCATTAAAGTGTGCCCCTTTCATTTTATTCCTCCTATACATCATTTAATCAAAAACCCTAATTAGGTCCTATTTTGAACTTGGGGGCTTGGTTTCGGGGGTCAAAACATCTCGAAATCACCTGTAACTTCGGGATTCTCTCTAAAATCATCATATCTGACGGCCCTGAAAATTTGGTGAAAAGTTGTTAGGACCGTGGCGCCCGGTGCACATGGTCCCGGACATTTTTCCCGAAATTTTGGGAGCATGATCCAATCATAAAATAAAGCTTAACCCCAAGAAATTGGCGGGATATTCAATCTCTAGGTCGGCCAAAAGACGAAATTACGACCTAGGGTTTCATACATAAGAGCTCTCTTTCTTCATTTGAAAGGATCCGATTTTTGTTTTCAGGAACCTCATATGCAGCGAAAGAGTAGATCTTTGAAGACTTCAACAACATTCAACATTCCTCTATCAAGCACTTATCAAATTCATTCATCCACTTAGGGCTTGGAAGACATTGAAGAACAATAGGAGATTACCGACTAAAGATTGGCTTGTACTCCTCCCTTGAGGGTTGGGTATGATTTCATGTTGTTTTCATGTCTTTGCATAAGCTTCAATATATCCTTTATTAATGCTTTAGATCACTTTGCATCTTGATTTAGAGTATTTACATTATCATTTACAAGCAATTAGGGTTTACTTTCTAGGTTGCTCTAGTTTGCTTTCTTGCATTTTAGGACCTTGCACACACACTAGGTCTGCACACACAATACATTTTACAATACAACTTGGCTATTCGTGGAGGTGGAAATCACCGAAGCGGGGGTTTGACTAAGGCAAAACCCTATATAGCCGCCCAAACACCTTTTCAGATATAAGTGCAGGTTTCGGGACTCGGACAACACCGCAGGTTGCAGATCCGGAAGAAGAAGACGGAAACAGACCTTCCCACCAAATTTCAAAGCAAAAGACCAGGACAGGGGCGTGGGGTGCCCTGGTCCTGCCAGGACAGGGGCGCTGGGCACCCTGGTCCTCCTAACAGACATCATTTTCAGCATTTTTGACAGCTTTTCCAAAGTGCAAAACAGCAGTTTCCGGAGCAGTTTCAGGGGCAGAATCAGGACAGTGGCGCCCGCGCCCCCGTCCCGAACATTTTCAGTCAGATTTTAACTCCGGGTACGCATTTGCATTCTTGTCTTGTCCTTGTGTTTACAGCTTTCCATCATTTAAGTTCAATTCTGTAATCTTGTTATTAGTTCATACTTGCACTTTGGGGTTAGGGATTGAACTTGCATAATTTCATCTTTCAATTACAACAAAGGAATAGAAATCCTAATAGGTAGCCCGTGGCTCTCTCTTCCACAAGAAGAAGTAGCCAATTGTGTGATACCTCTAGGCTCTTTCGTATTCCACAAGTGTGTGGTTGAAAGTGAGATTAGGGCATGCTTGCTTAGTGTCACTTTTTCTCCCACACAATAGTCAGATTTTGGATCTTCCTAACCCTCTGTATGTTGTATGAGGGTCATTTTGACCCCTTAGTCCACCTAGGTCAGTTCCTAAGCCTGGTGTCACTGTTTGGAGTTGATTTATGCTCTTTTCCCAAAAATGCTATGGAATCTACCATGGGCACTATGGGACATACTAGGGGCACCACCATACACACTAGGAGAACCACTATTCATACCAGGGGCGCCATGCTTTGTACCAAGGGTGCTAAGGTCTTGAAACTACAAATCCAAGCCTATGGACCAGAAATGCCATAGTATGGACCATAAATGATATGGTAAGATCCAAAAATTCCATGATAAGTACCAAAAATGCTAGGGTACCTACCAAGGGCGCTATCCTAGGAACCAAGGGCACTTAACTGTCTCAGAAAGTCAATTTTTAACCTATTTTTGTCTATTTTTTATCTGCAAGAGTACTCTAGAGGCTTGTGTTGTATGTATTGACATTCTTAGAGATGATTATGATGTGTTTTATCCCTTATGATGTTTCTTATGCTCTAGTAAGAGGATTCATGCCTTACCATTGAGGTGTTTTATATGTGATATGTTACTCTAGTGAGAGGGAGAATGCCTCATTGTTGAGGGATTGGTTTTATGGCTCTAGTGGGATGTGTTATGTGTCAGAATCCAAGAACACTGGGAGGGGGGGTCAATCAGTGTTCTACTAGAATGATCAATTTTAACCTTATTAAAACATGCATTCGCCAACCAGTAAACTAATACATATAAGAATGAAAGAAGTAAAGCAATCAATAAGACAATCACACAAATGAATACCATAACACAGATAATTATACATGGAAAACCTCCAAGAGGAAAAACCACAGTGGGATTTGTGACCCACAATATCAATCCACTGGCCATATGAAAAGATGATACAAAATATGGGGAACTGCACTTGCAAGAAGGCTTACAACCTAAAGCACACTGCTCATCACAAAAAGAAGTCTCACTGACTACATACAAATCCAGAATACAATCTAGAAGAATGAGTGGACTACAAAGGTAGCATCTCCTATGCCTTAATACAGTTTTGGTTAAGCTTTGTCTATTCCGGTCTGAAACCCTAAACCCTTTCCAGAATAACCTCTTACATAAATGTCCTCACATACATGATCTCTCTCACATATCTTGCATATCCTTATAGATCTCATCACATCTTACACGTTACAAAATGATCTAATCAATTGACCTATATACCCTTACAATCCTTCATGCCTTATGTTGACTTACATAGATAATTACAAAGTGAATATACATGTCGGCTCAATTACATATATACATGAATATCAAAATCAATTGTTGATTGTCGGATCGCCCAAAATGATGTCAGCCTTCTATACCGTTATTCTAATGAATTCATGTTAGCCTGCAATGTTGGTACCCAAAGAGTTCCTCCTACTGGTGAAGATACTTGTCGGTGCCAGTGTCGGTGAAGTGTCTACCAGTAAACAACCAAACCAAAATATGAAGTCATAACATGTTGCCATCAGTGACAACATATTGAAACCAATCAAATGAGTTTCAATTTCCAACAATCTCCCCCTTTGGCATTGATGGAAACACTCATGTGAAAAATGATAATGGTTTTCATCTACCGGTTTCACCCTGAGACTGCTCCCCCTGAGCTGAATATCCATATGTGATCATGATCTGTATAAAATACTCCATACCTCCATATCTCCTTATGTAAAGAATATATTTTTCACCTATACCTCCCCCTTTGATATTAATGCCAAAAAAATACCAAAAACTGGAACAAAGAATGAAAGACTATACAAAGAATGTCCCAAAATACCTTATCGGAGCTGAATATATTTGAAAATTTCCCGATAGGCTTTCTCCAATAGCTTTGAATAGGCATCCCAACCTGATTTGAGTGTGCTGGAAACAGATACAAGTCCATTAAGCATATGGACATATGACTCTTTATCCTTAAGCTCTGTCGGTGTGGGCTTACCAACCATATCAATACACTCCTTCTTATGTACACTTAATGAGTCAAACCGAGGACTCACCAATCCTCTAAGACCTCTAGCTCTTCTTATAATTTTATCTTCATCCCTCTCAAGAGATGAACCTTGAGCTTCCAATACCAAAATCTGACCATCAATAGATGTAGTCAAAGAATTTGAGCCATCAAAATAATTGACTGTACCTACAATATTCTCCTGAGTATCCTTGATCCTTTAATCAAAATCTATTGTAAGTAAACCTGTGTTACAAAATACTCTATAAATATTAGTACATTACCTCAAAGCATTATCAATCAAGTTCAACTTATCATTAATCTCCTTCTTCTCCGACTCAATCATCTGACCAAATGTTTCTCTCTTAGCCTGTGAAAACCTCTCCAATGCCTGTCAGTTTGATATATGTTGTAAAGATTGAAAGTCCTTAGAAATGTGCTTTGTGATTATTTTAAGCTTGTCGGATGGGCTTGCTCCTTTGTCAAATTTACACTCTGGGACAAGTCTATACAAAATAGGGATAGACTGATCAATAACTCCTTTGTCCATAGATTTTTCATCATCTTCTGTGCAGCCATCATCATGAGCTCAGTAGAACTCATCTCAGTTGATCTTTTACGTTCAACCTGTGAGGTGTCAATTGACAACAATGATGCGCTCACTACCGGTTCCCTGCCAGATTCCTCTTTCTTCTCCTCTGATGGTTTACTAACTTTTATAGCTTCCTCTCTTGCATCGGTGGCTTTGCCACTTGGTGTAGTATAGTTACTCTCAGTTCCTCCTTATGAACTATGTTCTCAACCTGTGCATTCTGATCTAGAAGACTAATATCCTCAACATTAGTAACCTATACACTTGAAACCTTTACACTCTCTGAATCTTCCAATATCTCAATATTTGTTGGTATCACCTTTGTGTCTTGTATATTAGATTCTATCGGGGACTCTATATCTAATATCTTAATATCCTTTAAAATTGCACCCATTATACCTTTACCTTTCCCTTCAACTGGGATGTCTATAGTATCTATTTTAGCCTTCAGTGAAGTATAGAAACCAGGGTTTGTAGCAAAGAATTTCACCCATGCCTTGTGGGTCTCAGTGACTATCTCATTAACCCTTCCTAATATAAGACTAACTATCCTATTCTTGTTGTGAAATATTTTCTTGTCTACAACCTCAAGAGTCCTATCCAACTCCTCTGGACTAATGGATGCACAAGTAGTTAACAACTCTTGAATCTTTATATGCTTGTCCTCCTCCATAGCTAATAATATTCTAGCATCTAAGTTATCATATAACTGTGCTAGTATTTGATTCTCAATTTCCAACAAGGCTTTCTTATATATATCCAAATATAATAAAACTGCTTCCTCAATTTCTCTCTATTCATCATTATCTAAATGCTCATAATAAAATTGTACATTTTTCAACATACCGTCCTTAGTTATTTCATCAACCAATTCTGCACAAGTCTTGGGTGGAATAATAGTTACATTATTGGTGACAATTTCTAGATAAGTGTCATCCATCTTCTTTCTTGTTCCATTACCAGATGGAGCAGAAGGTGTTTCCTTTGGATCTCTCTTCTGTGTCGGTACCCTGATTGTAACCTTCCTAACCAGTTGCTTCCTAGCTTCCTCCTTAGTCTCTTCACCTTTCTTCCTTAATACCATCTTGAATGCTAAGAGTGTGTCATCCTCAGATCTAGAGTTTGATGGAATAGGCTCAATAAATATTTCAGGCTCTTTCCTCTTCCTTCCTTTTTTCGAAACACCATCAATTAATGCCTTGATATCCTGAGATACTTGTTCAACAAATGTGCTTGCCTTGCCCTGTTGTTTCTCCCTCTTCTTTTGGTTAAACTCAGTTTCAACCTCTTACTTCTTCTGTTTAGCAGTACCAAAGGATTTCTCAGCTTCATCAATAGGTGCATCAATTAACAACTTTGCATAAGCATCCAAAATCTATGCATCAACTTCATAACCCATCTCTTCAATCCATATCTTCCTAGGCTTGATAGCTTCCATCAAAGTTTCATCCTTTTTAACCATGAAGCATATCTCGGTTGAGTATTTCTCAACAATTTGCTTTGAAACCCTCTCTCAAGAATTCATAGCCTTCTACAATACCTTGAAGTAACTTCATACCTTGTCATCTCGTTGATTACCCAGTGTAGCAATAGATTGTTTCAGTTGTCTTCCTATCGGGATATCAAATGCCCATTGGCTCTTCCCAAAACTGATAGTTTCATTAATGAAAAATAGCATCAAATAGACAATAATATTTCCATACCAGAATGTTCCCTTATTTTCTCCTTTGATCTTCCCTAGGTTAATTAACAATTCATCTAACATCCATCCATAGAGATCTAACTTCTCATTTTACCTCATCATCTTATGTGCTGCATAAATGCAGGAGCTAGAAACAAAATTCAGACGGTTTGATTGAGTTACCTTGTATCCAATAATCATGCTTCCAAATATGATATCTCTTTCAGTGATAGTGCTAACCCTCATCGATCACTGATCCGATGTCGCGCAGGTGATCTTGTTAACCTAATTAATAGAAATATTCTTCTCTGGATGCTGACCGATCTGCGGCAAACAGGTGATGGCCCTGATGGCCTCCTTCAAGATCTTATAAGGTCTGTCCAACCAGATGAATTCTCCATGCACTCTACTCAAAACATATATGACAATCTCATCCTCGAATTCAAGAATATCCAAAATGTTGATAAACCCTAGATCCTCAATATGCTTGTACTCAAGCTTAATCTTTCCAGAATCTCCCATTAACTCTCTCATATACATGCTCTTAATATCATTGGTTCCCAAAACATCAATGTGGTAGTGAATGTAAGCTCTGACATCTTCAACATATACAACTCCTTCCGGGACACAAGAAAAAGCGCCAACCGAATCATCCAAGGTGACAATTTGTGGGCATCGTTTGAAAATCAGCCTAGGATGATCCTTGACCTCAACAACAATAGGATTTGCAATAAAATTTGGTGCAGAGGATGATCCTGCTTCCATTATGAAAGATAAATACCTGAGAAATAGTTGCTGGTGAAAACCCTAAAGAACTCTTCTGATCGCGGTGAAATCGCTCAAGAAGATATCGATTGCAGTGAATTGCCTTAGACTCACTCTGAATCGCTCTGAATGCAAGGTGATTAGAAATGAAGTGGATTCATCCTTTAACCTCCAAGAAACCCTAATTAGTCATTGATATGAATGAATTCCAATGAAAGATACCAAATCTCGGTCAAACATCTCCATGCCGGATAAGCATTTCCAATGTCCGGAACATCTTCCAGAACCTCTTCCCGGGGCTTAAGCAGTATTGTCATGAATTTTGCCTACCCCTAAGGCATCTTCCTTAGTTACCAGATGAGCTTCCTGCTAGTGCAGGAGCAACCTCCTCTGTCAGTTGAGTAACTAGTGCATTTCCATCTGCAGATTGATCATCTGACTTCCTGACCCATTTCTTGATATGATCTTGCTGGATTTCATTGACCTCTTCTTTTTCTTTATCATTTGATCCATCATTGTTAACCAATGAATTTATGCTTCTACATAGCTTAGCTATGTGACCAACCTTGTTGCATGCATAGCATGTAACATTATTCTTTTGAATTGTTTTGCTAAAACTAGTATAATTGCTTGACCTGCACTGATTAGCCATATGTCCAAATTTTCCACATGCATAACATTTAACATTCATTCTGCAATCTTTTGTCTTATGACCATACTTATTGCATTTAGAACATTGACCAGGAGTAGAATTATAGTTCCGATTTTCTCTATTTCTACATTGCCTAGCCTTGTAACCAAATTTATTACAAACAAAGCATCTACCATTAAATTTTTAAGCATTAAGCTACCTTACCGGTGCCTTCTAGTTTTGATCTTCATTAGCAGTATCGGAGCTCTAACCTTGTTCAAATCCAAGTCCACTGGAATCTCCATTTTGTCTTTGACTTTTCAATAATTCATCAAGTTGCGCTGAACTAACCTTGAATTTGTCCTTGTACTCACTTGCAGCAGTTAGATCATCTCTCAGAATTATCATTTGTCTTTCAATTTCTTGTTCATTTCTTTGTGATTGCACTAAATCAGTTCTCAACATATCATTTTCATGACCCAACCTAACACATTCCTCAAATTTGTCTTTCAAATATATAGCACATTCCTCAAATTTGTCTTTCAAATATATAGCAATATTTTCTTCCTTCTTCTTCCGGTCTTCAATTTCCTTTGACATCCTCATAGTTAAGGCTTGCATTTCATTCCTCATGACCATATTCTCTTGACTTGGTTTCTAACATCTTTCATTAAGGGCCTCTTTCTCATCATTATCCTGATTTTGTAGAAGTTCCTTCCTCCTAGCTTGAACAGATGGCAGCCTCTCTTGTAGGATAATAATGAATTCCTGAGCAGAATTTAATTCATCTTGTAACTTCAAGTTCTTCATCCTTTCAGCATCATAATCTTCAAGTGCTACCTCAAGTTGCTTCTCCAAACTCATATCCATGGATTCCAGAATCAAGATCTTACACAAGCTATTAAACTTCATATGAGGCACAAGGCTCTGATACCAATTGTTGGAATCCAAAAACACTGATAGGGGGACTGAATCAGTGTTATACCAGAATGATCAATTTTAACCTTATTAAAACATGCATTCACCAACCGGCAAACCTGTACATATAAGAATGAAAGAAGTAAAGCAATCAATAAGACAATCACACAAATGAATACCATAACACAGAGAATTGTATGTGGAAAACCTCAAAGAGGAAAAACCACGATGGGATTTGTGACCCACAATATCAATCCACTGGCCATATGAAAAGATATTACAAAATATGGGGGCTTGCACTTGCAAGAAGGCTTACAGCCTAGAGCACATTGCTCATTACAAAAAGAAGTCTCACTGACTACATACAAATCCAAACAACAATACAGAAGAATGAGTGAACTACAAAGATAGCATCTCCTATGCCTGAATACAGTTTCGGTTAAGCTCTATCTGTTATGGTTTGAAACCCTAAATCCGTACTGGAATAACCTCTTACATAAATTTACTCACATACATGATCTCTCTCACATATCTCGCATATCCTTACACATCTCATCACATCTTACACATTACAAAATGATCTAATCAACTGACCTATATACCCTTACAATCCTTCATGCCTTATGTCAACCTACATAGATAATTACAAAGTGAATATACATGTCATCTCAATTACGTATATACATGAATATCAAAATCAATTGTCAATTGTCGGATCTCCCAAAATGATGTCGGCCTTCTATATCGTTATCTTGATGAAGTCACGTTGGCCTGCAATGCTGGTACCCAAAGAGTTCCTCCTATCGGTGGTGGTGTTAGTGAAGTGTTTGTCGATAAACAACCAAACCAAAATATGAAGCCGAAACATGTTGCCATCAATGACAACATATTGAAACTAATCAAATGAGTGTCAATTGCCAAAATTATGTCTCACTATTGAGGATTTTATGTTATTTGAATCTCTTTTATGGTTTGCATTCATGATTGGCTTATCCTTGATGATTAAATTGGTGAAGGCCTCTTTCTATGTGTATGGTTTATGAGTTCTCTTTGCTCATTTTGTGTTTAATTTGTTGTAGGTGTTCTTGCATCATCTTTGGGCCTTCATGATGTTGTTATATGTTCTCGGGTTATGTATTTGTACCCTATTATTTTGGTCCATGGTAGGGAGAGTAGGCTCTTGCATGTGTGGACCAGGGTCTTGAGCATTAGGCCTCTAGGAGGGGGGCCTAGACTTGATGGAACCACATGAAGAGTTTATTTGTAATCACAAGTGATAACCTTAATATTTGATTAGTGGGTTTGGGTATTTAGGAATTCACTAAACAAGATAATAATTGGATTTGTGCCCCACCTCATAGCCCTTGAGGGATACTCGAGATGAGCTTGGGAAGATCATGGGAGCAGTAAACCAATCTCCCTTGAATGGATCCAAGGTTGAGATGGTTCCACATGTCTATCAAGGTGAGGCTTGACCCCTTTTGTTGTGAGGATACCATGTGATGACACTCTTTCCCTACATGTTTCCATTATTCATATGCCTTGGTTTGTTGATTATGTCTCTGGAGGGTTTATTGTTGATTTCAGCCTTGTGTTGTATTGGTTCTTGTTCTATTGTTGGAGTCTTGTGAAGTCATGTTGTATCCTTTGGTTGTTAGGTGTCAGCTTAGGTCTTGAGTGTGGGTTGGATCCTTTTTCATCTCCTAGCATCAGGGATGGTTCCTTGATTGGTTCCACATGGTCTAGTGGTTGATGCCTTCTTCCATTGGGATATTCCTCTTCTTGGATGCTAGCGTGCATGGACTAGATTCTTAATGTGATGTTATTTAAAGTTGATTTCTACATTCTTTGAAGAGGAGACATTGTATCATAATGTATTGCAAATGTATAAGAGATGATGTATCCTTTTATAAAGTATTATCATGTATTTGAAAAGGAAATTGTAATAGATCTTTATGTAGAGATTAGGAAAAATTACTTTGATTATTCCATGATGTATCAAATGTTCATTATATAATATGAGTTTAGGAGATCTATGTGGAAGTGAAATGAAATGGTTCATATGTATTTGAGTTGCATTTGTATTTATGAGATGGATTTGTATTATGTCATGCTTTAGAGTAAATGATGAAATATGGAATAGTTTTCATTGATTCTTACTTGAGTAACTAGGAGAGTATTGATATCAAATGGTTAAATGAATCCTAAGATGTTTATATTAGAGATTATTATGTGAATGAGCTATACATATGTGTTAATGTCATTCTAGATGCATGAGAAATTAATAATTAGGGGATAACAGAACATGATCTTCTAGATTGTTATGTGTTATGTTAGAGTAATGTCAAGTAATGATGTTAAGATGCCCTAGGGAAGGGATGTGTTTGCAAGAGTATATTGGAGATATGTCGATGTTTAGAAAGAATTAAACCACTTGCATAATATAGATTTATGGTGTTATATATGTTCATGCAATTAGCTAATCTAATATTAATGTATGTTAATGTTAGCATTAAGTGTTGAATGTTTTTTTTTTTTAAATTATCTCCATTTGTTAGTAGATTTTAGATTATTTCTCTAGTGTATTTTGATAGGCATTACAAAGCCCTTTTGACCAAATGACCACAAATCATCTTGAAAACCAACTCTACATAATATGCATCACCAAAAAGATAAACCATTGTCATGTGAACCACATAGAGACATGAAGAAGTTGAGGAAATACAACTTCAAAGATCCCAAGAACACCTGCATGCAAATACCTATCACAAGAGAAGAATGGAGGCACATAAAGCAAAAAAGCATAAATGCTCTGAAGAAAAAAATTATCATTCAGAAAGGGAATCAATTTATGAAAAAGTACAATACAATCCTTATAAAAGGATAATAGCAACCCTAAAGGTGTGCAACCCTAAAGAAACCCTAAAGGGATAATATAGGTTTGCACATAATAATTAATAAAAGAATTAATTATTATGCACCTAAAGTTAGCTTAAGTGTAAAAGAGATAAAGGGAACTTAAATAATTAAACAAATATTATTTAATTAATCAAGTAAATACCCGAATACTCTAACACCCCCCCTTAAGCTAGACTTAGGGAGAAGCTAAAAACTAGAATAGCTACTGAAAGCAATAAAAATGGGTTTCGGCAACAAGGCCTGATGAGTTACCCAATCACAACCAAATCTCTATGAAATGGAGAAATAGTGAAAAGCACGTGGGAAAAAAACTCTACTCCAAAAAGAGATGGAAAAGAACACCACTGAAGCATGAAGAACCTGCAAACTCTGTCGAAGAATAACTACCAAGCTGAAGAACCTCCGCAAAAATAGAACATGACCAGGTAGAGAAGACTATAATCTGTATGAGTGCCCTCAAATGACACTACTCGAATCAAAAAGAAAACAAGGCAAACAACTGAAATCGAAGATATAGATGGTATGAAAATACCAAAGCTTGAAGAGTCGATCAATCAAACCACGGAAGCATTAGAACCAACAGGACAAACCTTCCCATAATGCTGAAGAGGGAGAGGGACAGGAACACTGAAAAGAACGGCCAACAAGAACTGCATGACGAAGAACTAGGAGCATCAAGGGTGCAAAGAAAGTACATGGTGTCATGGAAGGAACACTCACTTGACACACATCATGAGGCAAATGTCGTGGAAGGAACACTCACTAGACAATGGTAGATGGAAAACAAGGTAAACATCAACCCCCCATGACACTTTATAAGTAGTACATGTACAATAAGACACAAGAGGTGCAAGATTCCATGTAAACAATGCATGATGGCACTTTATCTCAATGTGTTTGTATAAATACAAGCTACAATGATAAGAAGACTGGAATTAGAAACGAGAACCAAAATAGAGACATCCTACCCAGAGAAGAGATCCCAAGATCTGAAACAACCAAGATATCCACCAGAGTGCTGAAAGAAAAAAACTGAAATAAAATATGCATGGAGAAGAATCTGAAAATAAAACTCATATGGTTGGAAAGTGCACAGAACAAGCTTTCCAAGATATAAAGTTTTCAAAAAACGAAGTTTGGATGCTCATTCTATGGCTCCCGGAGTGCAAAAAAGAGACCCCACTTTGACTGGAAAAAAAAATAGTCGAACAGCAAAATTGGAAAAAATTACCAACATGACGAGGTCCGATTCGGAACCAACTTTCCAATGCCTATTCGTTTTCGAAAAAACGACTCCGTATGCCCAAGATATGGCCAAAAGAAAAAAAAACCCTCTTTTTGGGCATAAAAGGGTAAAAAAATTGACGAAAATTTTCTGACGCATTTGCAAGTACAGCCATACGGATTTTTGTGCCTCGTAAAGCGTACCAATGAAAAAATCATGGCCCAGATGCACTTGTCACCGAAATAGGTCGAATTATATATCAAAATGAATGGAAATGCCCTTCAGAAGCCAACGGTGAGGTCTGTTTTGGCCCAAACTGCTCTAATTTTTTTTTAAAATAATTTTTGACGAATTTTTTGAAATTCATGCAAAAAAAAGGCAAAACCAAAGAAAAAATTTCAGAACCCAAATTTGACAAATTTAAAATGGAAATGGAGTTTTTTGGGTGTTCTGAGCTCAACAGTGAGGTCCGTTTGAGCCCAAAATGATCAGAAACAAAATAGCTACCCCAGATCCAATAAAAAAATTTGAAAAAAACTTGAAACCCTCCTCCAAAAAATCTTCTGAAAAATCAGGAACAAGCAGCAGTAGATGTAGGCTCTGATACCATGAAGAAGTTGATGAAATACAACTTCAGAGATCCCAAGAACACCTGCATGCAAATACCTATCACAAGAGAAGAATGGAGGCACATAAAGCAAAAACGCATAAATGCTCTGAAGAAGAAAATTATCATTCAGAAAGGGAATCAATTTATGAAAAAGTACAATACAACCCTTATAAAAGGAAAATATCAACCCTAAAGGTGTGCAACCCTAAAGAAACCCTAAAGGGATAATATAGGTTTGCACATAATAATTAATAAAAGAATTAATTATTATGCACCTAAAGTTAGCTTAAGTGTAAAAGAGATAAAGGGAACTTAAATAATTAAACAAATATTTTTTAATTAATCAAGTAAATACCTGAATACTCTAACAAGACATTCCATGAACATAAAACTACATTCCTAAATGCTTCTCTCACAATACCATGTTGAAACAAGTTGGTGCTGCAACCAAACCGGCACAAAGTTTTTCATACCTAGAATCCCAAACAACAGTCATGAAATAAATCATTATAAATCATACTTGTGGTATGTTGTATCACTTGAAATATGAATTGAGAAACTGCACAACCATTATGAGCATGCCCACCAATCCATGGGAGTAGAAAAAATAATGCAGAGAAATGAAAAGCATTTTATAGACTAGTCTTGACAAACATCTAACCTTCCATTATACTACATTCACCTAAGAACATTTGCAGCAACATCGATGACGTAAGAAGATAGGAGTGCAACTTCCACAACATATAAACCTTAAATACCAATCTACAAGACAACATCTTCAAGTGCAAGGGAACGTGGAGCATTCTCTCAAATAGAGTTCAAAGAACCTTCTTGCATTCACACACTTCATCAACCTATATAAACTAAAAACATCATTGTAGCACTATTTTCTCACTAGAGAGCACCAAGAGAGGTAAAACAACAACTTGTGTCATGCACAAGACATCAACACCTTATGCACTTCATCACCATGCTTCTAATCCTCGTCTTAATATGATATCATCATGATAACATCTTTGATGACAACAAACAAGACATGATACTCAATCATGAACTCCATTATCATCACTATTCTAACACACCATCATATCATAAAAAAACATTATATAAGATACCACAATGCACTATGTATAAGCATCAATACCATGAGGGTTGGCATTCAATCATAAACCCATATGATAGAATAACCATCAACCATTTATACTATCTCCTTAGTATTCATTTCCATTCTACTTCAATGACAAAACACCCCTAAACATATAACATAATAATTGCACAAAAGACATCAATGACAATAACCTCCACAACACTTAGGTTTGACATCAATGACAACACCACAATCTCCAACAAAAATTTCCACAATAGTGGCCTCACATTTAGTGCAAGTATGAGGCTTCCCATCCTAGTGGGTCTCTTCAGTCATGTGAGCCTCTTCATCCACGTGTCCCTCTTTAGAAAGGTTCAAAAGCATCATCTTGGTGTTGTCTAGGTGGTGGGAGTTCTTGGACTAGTCACTAGTCATCTTCTCTAATCTATCCTCATTCTCAGAGACCTCATGCTCCTCCTCCATCTCAAGAATTTGAATACTACTCCTAAATTAGCATTATGTTTTCCAACAGGGAGATTTTGAATAATTGTTTAAACTGACGCTTCTTTTTCTTCATCTATGTGTTGGAAAATATTTATTTGAAATAAAAATTGTGATTTATTTTATCCTTTCAAATCTGCATAAGGAAAGTTTAGAATATTTGTTTTCTTGTAGCTATAAAATTTATATTCTTGGTGTTAAAGACATATTAAATCTTCTATAATAATATCAACATTATAGTTATAAATATTTTATTTTCCAAGTCAAGAAAGTCCTTTCAAATTTCTTGATTAAAATTTCATTTAACATTCATCCATAATTGAAACAATTATTTCAAAACCTTGAATGTGCGGAATCGCCATAAAATTGACTAAATTTTTGCATATCTTTTAACTATATAGAAGTTTTACATGAAAACTAGCCAAAATATGTCAAATACCTTATGAAACTTCTCTCCAAAGGAATTTTTCTCCTTCATAAAACTCCAGAAATTGAAAATGTCAGTAGTTTATCAACATCTTAATTTATCTCATACCATCAAGGATATGACTGAAATATTTTTCATACTTTTCAAAATACCTTTAATACTACCCATGCAAAAGGATTTGAGCCCAACTTTCACCAATTTTGAATGATTTGCTCATGAAAATTTTTCTAGCAAAAAAAACTACTCAATTTCAAAAAATTCAATTTTGTAAATTAGACAAACCCCAAGGATTCTTGCTAATTAGAGATGCCAAGAATAGCAAAAAAAAAAACCAAAACTCGCCTCAAAACTTAAAATAAACTAAAAAATAATTTTAAAGATACAAATCGTCTATAGACCCAAATGCTTCTCCATAACTAAAATTTGAACAAATTGTTTATTATATATAATTATTTTTAGAATATTGTCTACTATTTTATTTATCAAAGTATATAATTATTTTATTTATTATAGAAAATAAAAATAATCATGTACACATACTTTTCTTTTTAAACTATAGGAATCAGGGATAGTACCCCCTATAATGAAGTGTGTCAAGTAAACTTTTTAACATGATTGGTGATGTTGAAACGACACATTATTTGGTACCACGTGGTTGGGAGGAGGCTAGACATCGTGACCTTGTGCTTTACCACTGGAAGCTCTCACCAATAAAGATAGACCCCCAGCCCCATGTACACAAATACATTAATTTAATAAAATATTTAAATTATTTATGTTAGACATATATTTTTATTTGTTTTAATAATTCAATAATTTTTTATATTAACTCTTTAATCATTTTTGTTAGCACACGTACTTTATTACAACTTCATATTTTGAGGTTTAATTATATTTCATTGTTTACTACCATTATAATTGCATCTTACAACTAATTATTTTGAACAAATTATATGCTAACATATTTAAACTTATTTTTTAAATTCCAATTTAAATTTAAATAAAAGAAAATCTTATAATTTTATCAAATCCTACTTACTATTTATCTATTCTTTTAGTTATATTTTAATTTGATAGTGTAGTTGTGTAAGCTTTATATTATTTTTATTTTTAATATTTTAGATTTTAATTCTACAATACTATAAGTTTTTTTTATATTCACAATATAATCAAATTTACATGTGGAATTCATAATATCTCTAATATTTTATATTTTTAAATTATATAGACTTTATTGGTAATTTGATTTTATAATTATAATTTTTTAATTCTCTAAAAAATATATTTATTTGTTTGAAACTTATCAAATTTATAATTTTAAATTCAACTCTTCAAATTTTAATTAATTACATTGATACTTATGTATTTTTTAATATTGATAAGATACTTCTAGGTATAAATTTGTTCATATGTATATTTCATAGTATCATGGAAATCATATGTTTGCAATATACATATCAAATTTAATTGTATAACTTATCATCAAAATACATATATATTTTTTATATGAGATAACTCGATGAGCCAACCCAACGATCCAACCACACCTTGTTTCAATCTTACATTTTTTGTCGAGTGTTGGGATATGGAGGGGACAACCCAACCACATCTTGCCTTGTTCTTACTTTTTTTTGTCGAGTTTTGGGGGTATGGAAGGGATGAGTTGAGGCGAGAAACCTCTATGGACAATTGAGCAAGCTCAAACAACCCAACCGACAAGAGTTGAACCTTGGACCTTAGACCTACATAAAGAAAAGCCAAAACCTTAACACAACCTTAGCAACTATTTGAACTATAGACCAAAACCCATCAAAATAAAATCTTTAATACTTATCTACTTTTATTTTAAAAATAATAATATAAAAATAATTCTTTATCTTTAAACTTTTAATATTCCCAAAATTATATAAATATGATTGTGTGTCGAAATATCTTCATAGGTATCTCAAAACTTCAACCATTTAAATCATTATAATTTAACTTTATGTAGAAACAAAAGCATTAAAAGACTAGACTTGCCTCTCATTATCGCATATCCCAACAAAATCCTAAGCATTCTATTATTATATACATTAATGTAACAATAAAATGATGTAAATATAAAGTAACATTAAAAAATAAAATGATGTAAATATAAAGTAACATTAAAAAATAAAATGATGTAAATATAAAGTAACATTAAAAAATAAGCCCTCAATAATTAAGTGTGGTAATCAAATGCCATTTCTTTATTCAAAATATAAAGAATAATTGAGAAACGTCCTTTTATTTTATTATTATTTTATCATATCACTTTCACACCATTTTGGGTCCCCCATATCTATTATTGTATCTAATACTAAAAATAATGTGATTGTTGACATTATAAATATTTTGCTAGCTTACAATATATATAGTTTGCTTAAAAACAAATATAGATCATGGGTGGTTGCATTTCATAACAAATTTTGGGGTAATAAAATTATTATTTTTCATTACTTTATTCTTCACTTGTCAAATCCCATGTGAATTACACTTTGCCACCTACTTTCACATAAATTATTAATATTCCATTTTAGACTATCATTTTATAATGGATAAATAATCTTAGATGGTAAGATGGAATATGTATATTAAATGTTATATCTCTTTATTTATATATTAAATATACTTAGATTTGGGTATATATCCTTGTGTAGGTATGATATGGTAGCCTCATTTCATGTGTTTTTACATTTGGGAACATGTTCTAGAAAAGTCTCATTTCAATTTGATTATGTTGAGAAAATGTGGATTTTAAAATTGATTTTAATTTTTTTATTTTGTTAGGGAAAAAGATTCAATAATTGAGTACGTCTTAATAATTGAAATAGTATTTTTAGATTTAAAAAATTATTATTATAATATTATTAAATATAGTTTTAAATTTTTAAATGTTGACTAGTATAATAATTGAATAAAATGTGTTCATTAGATTTAACAAGCAATAGATCCAATCATGTGATTTTATATAAGTACACTAATAAAATATAACATAACATATAATTATAAATCTAAATTCTCTTTTTTAGTCTTTTATGTTACTTTAATGAAAATATGCTAATGTGACATCATATTTGATAATATGGATTTGAAATTTTATGTTTGAAGTAAATTTATAGAAATTTAAGTCATTTGATGAGGTGTAAAGTTAACGTACCCAACTATTAGATTATTTCATCATCTTTGTGTGTATGTGTTTATGTGCATTCGTGCATGTATATGTGTGTACATTACAGTAAAATATATTCTTATTAAAATTATATATATATATATATATATATATATATATATATATATATATATATATATATATATATATATATATATATATATATATATATATATGAATTATTATTATTAGTTTACCTAAAAATTAAGTTCATAAATAATCACTATTTGTTTAGGATATACATTCTAGTAAACCATCATACTCGACTCTTTAAACCATTATTTTTATTGATGCTAAAAAGGAATTCTATAATAGCGGCAAGGGGTGGAGTATAATGGTATGACTGTGTTAACAAAAACTATCTTATAGCTTAAATTTGACAACCATTTACATGTCAAAATATAAAGATAATTTTTTCAAAGTTAATCTACCATTTCAAAATTAAAATGTACAAAATGATTAGTAGAGATTATTAATATTTAATTTGTTAAAATATATATTTAATAATTTTTAATTTTTAATAATATTTTTTTGATAGATAATTTTTAATAATCTTTCTAAATAATGATAAGAAGTTTAAAATTTAAATATAAAAAATTGATGTAAATAATCAAATTTTGGAATTTAGAATAATAAATTTATATTAGAAAAAAAAATGTAGATACAATAAAATTTAAAAATCTTTGGACATAGTAAATATAATTTAAAGTAAAATAAAATAAGTTTAAGGTAAATAAAATTAGGTCCAATTGATATCTCTCAGCATTTCTTTTATGACTTGATAGATCAAAAACCATTTGACAAAGTGAAAGATTTTAAATATACAAATAAGTTAAAATACTACAAAAGCCATAAAGTACTTGTCAATTAGATGTTGATGGTGTGAATCCTACACCTTCGAGAATCTCCCTCTCTCTAACTAAATTTAATAAGAAAAAGCATATTTGTAATAGTTGTTATTAAAATAAAAAATCTAATAAGTTAAGATAGAGCTATATAAAACAATGAACATACATCAAAGTGTTGTAAAATAATTGATTGAGCGCAACTAGTGAATGTGATGGCATATTCTTCGATTACATTATCTAATAGGATTGAAATCCTTTGAGATATAATAAAAAAGGGATGGGACTTAAATCATGTGAAAATGATTTTCACATAAGTAAATTTTCTTTAATCTTTAAAACACTTAACCAAACATATATCAATGCAAATTCATGTTTTTATATCAAATTAAAAAAATCTATAAATGATATAAAACCCTCTAGTTAAAATATAATTGACCTCCTAATGTAAATAAAAAGAAAATCTAAAAGAAAAAATTTATTAAATGCATTTAACTTCTACTTAAACAACCCTAAAAAATAGAAAATGGTTGTATAGATAATAAAAAATATTATGTATGCATGTTTAGGTAGTAGATAATGGGAATGGTGTAATAGAAGTGTGAAGGAAGTAATGGTATTGTAGGTAGGTGTAATGTACTTGTTATGGATAACAAGGATTGTAAATTTAAATATCAAATAAAACTTAAATAAAACTTAAAAACCCAATAGGTAGTTGGAGTTGATAGAATGTTATTTATAAGTATCATGTTCAAAGGATGTTCAAAGGGATGTTCATTTTTAAGAAATTTGAATTTTGGTATAAATCTTATGCAATTTAAGATTTAGTATCAATATACTAAATGATATTATTTGGTGGGTGATTGTGATATATGAAAAAATACTAATAAAAATAAATATATATATTTTTTAACATCAAATTGAATTGATAAGTTTTTAATTTAGAAGATAAATAGATAGGGATTTGAATTTTAATATTTTTTTTACTTTATTAAGTATTAAATGTGTAATTACATTTTTATTGATATATATTAATAGTTTGAAATGAATATAATGTTTTGACTTTCACATTTTAGAGATTTTGCTTTATTTTTTAAAATTTGTAAATATGAGATGAAATTATATTTTGTACACAATGGAAGGTAAATTGATTCATATTAAGTAAAGAAAGGAAGATTTGATTGTTCATAATGTTTTAGAAGGACTAAGATGATAAAAATTACCACAAAAAATAAGTTCTAGCTTTCATTTAAACAATTTATTGTAATTGGTAAATTAGTACATTTAATAAAGGTAGCATATTATTTGCCACTACCAAAAACTTTGTGTTTTTACTCTTAAGAGGCTTCCTAGGATGGAATCTTGAGGTCTTGTATGGAATTATTTTATTGTGGTGTGTTTTCTCTTACTATAATAAAAAATTCTCTCTAATACTATCATTTGAATTGTAAGTAGTAAAATATGTCAGCATAAAATTAAATATTTTATAGCCATTTTGGTATTAGATAAATTTTCATCTTTGCGGGATTGTGGACAAATCTATTATAGCTACAAGAGTATAGAAAGTTTCAATGAAGGATTAAAATGAATTGGTAATCACATTAGAGAACCATATGAAGGGAATCATAGAGAACCAACAATGGTTGGACCAACAATAAGAGCATATAAAAAGAGAGAAAATGAAGAATAGACCAAATTAGAAATTTGAAATTGCCACTAGAAATGGATACAAATTAGCATTTTGAGACTAGATTGCTTGAGGTTTTCTTAAGAAATTTTTTTTGAATAATCTCTAGAACACTGATATAGCTACTATGCCACGTAATTGTTGCTAACTTACCAAAGTTATTTCCTCTACTCTAATAAAACCTCTAATTTATATACTCAGACCTATTGTAATCATTAAACACATAAAATAAATAGTTATATATTAAAGTAAATAAATGAAAACATCATAAGCAATGACAAATAGATGTTAAACAACAAACAATAGAATAAAAAAAGTTATACTTCATAGTATTCCTTTGAATGGGAAAAACTCCATGAGAAGTGAGCTATAATCCTCCTACATCACTATGAAACTATTAAACATATGTGATAATAATGTCACAATGACATTATTGAGCAACCACGATGATTTAAAACCTCCTACAATGCCTACAATATCTCTATCACCATGAAAGACATATAACATTATTTGTTACATTCAATAGATGAAATAAAACTACCACTTTGATGAGAGCTAGTCTCCCACACTTCATAAATAAATATTGTATAATTTATCTTCCAAACTCTCATCAATGAAAAATAGAAGACCCAACATTCATAAGGTGACTCTCTATATTCTATATTCTATGTATGTTATAATTGTTTCATCAAGTTTATTAGATGAATTTTATACTAGCTGTTTCATCAAGACTATTAGATGAATTTTATACTGACTGATTCATCAAGTATATTAGATGAATTTTATACTTTTAAATTGATGATTAAATTTATGTATAAAAGAAGTGATTTCATAAGTTAGTGAAATTTTCACCTACAACAAGTATTAAAATTATCAAAATAAAATTGAACTTATTTTTAATGTCTAGAATTTATCTTTGGCACTTCCCAAGATTCTCCAAATCCTTAGACATCCTTATGTTGTAATTGCACCCTTCTCTACTCCATACTATAGGAATTTAAGATTAACCCAACAGTCCAAAATCACCTACGAAAATGATAATAACCTTCCACAAGAGAGTATGCAATAAATGAGATTGCTTAATATTAAGATCTATGAGGTATGATATTTTAATCTATGATACGAAGTGTACAATGGCCTCAAGGAAAGGTGAAAGATAAGATTAGACAAGATGATTACATCTATCTTAATATTATAACATGCGACAACTAACTTAAACAAATATTAATTGACCTAGGACACAAGAAGACAATGAGATAAGATCTCATTGACAACTAAGAGTTATAGTCGAAGAACACCTTGTGACCTATGTTAGCTTAACATGTTAATAGGACTGAATAATAAAATTATTAAGATATAAAACCTTATTCACACCAACACATACTACATAATTTTACAATAAAATCAAACTTCTAACCCCACTACAATACTTCACAAATGTTTAGCTCCATAATGATAATGGTATAATGTACTTTAACTTGATTTCACAAATCATACCTTCTCCATGTGGGGGCTTTTGGTATCTAGAATCTTATTAGGATTTAGAATAAGAATTTGTAGTCCTCATTCCTCTATTATAATATTTGACCTTGACTTCGTAACAACAACTACAATCCCTATTAACATTCACAAAAATATGAAGAAACCTTGACACAAGCAAGCCACTTGAATAGTACTATTGTTCATCTCAAAACATGCCCCATTTGTATTATAGAAAAATGAGGACCCCGCCTTTTTTTAAGCTAGTTCCTAGTTGCAATAATTTCCATGTCTTAATGATTGGCCAAACTTTGAAAAGGAATAGTTGATTTTAGTTTCATTTCATACTACATTGATAGAATAATTAAAATGATCTCAAGTCTTTTACTGGAAGTTTGTGGGGATGAGTTGTAAAATAAACATGTGAGCTTGCAAATATTTCCATTACAAGTGGACATGGTGTTTACTTCACTTTATGTTCAAATTACCTTAATAGTTTTACAAAATACGATGCAAACAAGACAGGGGGCTCTTATCAAAATACCCAATCTTTCATAATTAACATGTCACCCAATCCATAATAAGGAAAAAAAATCTAAAACACTTCTATATTAAAAATCTCATTTGTATATTCATATAACAAAATACCTCAAGAGAAATTACATAAATGGAGGATTACAACAATAAACAAATTTCATAAAATTTACAATGTTTATAGGCACTTCATGCCTTCATGCCTTGACACCTTTTTGGCTTCACTGTTATTTTGAAATCAAATTTTCCTCTCCATATTATAGCTCTAATGGCTGCCTTGAACACCTACAACATGCGTACAAATTATTATTTCTCTTGTTTTATCTTTATCCTCTTGGCAAGTTAAATGCCTACACTCTTCTTTATGAAATTATCTGGAGTAACTTACAAATTCTTTCTCCAACCTTGCTACTGTTTATTCCTGCCTCTTAACACCATTGAAGGCTACATTTTATAGATATTAGAACCCTTATAAGGAATCACAAAGAGGCACCCAAATCTACTCTTTCATTTCCCTTCATTTGTCTTTTGAAAATCCTTTGTTTTGCTTGAAATTACTCATTAAATGCTTCCAAAATATTTCTCCAACTTATACAACACCTTTTTTTGTAGATTAATTTGAAAAAGGAATAAAAACAAGAATCAAGTTGTGCTACTTTATAATTTGAAGATCATTAATCATTTTTCAAAAATTTCATAGCTTTTCCCTCCATTTTAGGCACCCAAATTGAAAGAGTAAGACAAGAATGGAATGTCCAAAGTCAATTGTCTTATTAATACTTATCTAGGCATCAAAATTGATAAAATAAAGATTAATTCTTCTTTACAAGTGGATCCCTTCAAACCTTGAAACCACACTAAACATTGTTTGCCTTTGATTTTTGAAATGAAAGACAAGCACACTTAGATGAGAATTTTATCCTTACAACACTCCACAAAATGCTCTTGAAGCTCATACCTACACCAAAAATGCAAAATTTAAACATTATTTTTTTTTTTGTGATGCATGATTGTTTGTGAGTCCAGATGCTCCTACATCAAAATATATAATTTAATCTAATTTTTAACCTTTTATAGAAACTCAACACCTTATTAAACATGTTCTCTCATATAATTTTTCTCAAATTCACTCAAAATAGGTGAATTTTTTGTGGGATTTCAATCCTTAACTATAATTGATTTTACTTATCATTTCACTTCACATTGAGAGCCCCACAAACAATAAGAAATAATTAAATCACTTTATCATGAGAAGATTCAATCCCTTAATAAACAAGATTTCAACCCTAATGTTGAACTTCACTATAGCATCAAAACCTCGCAAGATGCTTTATCTACCCATTTATCTACTTTCTTCACATTCTATGTCTTTTTTTTCAAGATTTCAAAGTGTAACAAAGATTTCATTGCATTTTATATTCATCTTCAATTACAAAAAAAAAATAAACAAAACAAATCACGCCTTAGCCATTTTTACCTTGCTTCACCCTACAAGATCTCATCTTCCATTTGAATTTTAGTTTTATGCATCTTTCAATTGCACTTTAATTTTTTTGCATGTCCATCCTTGTTAACTTTACCCCCTACTGATGTCATTATCTTTGAAGCAAGCCCTCTTCTTTAGCTATCATCACCATGACTTTATGCTAACATCATGTTGACATCATCCTTACTTCCACCATTTTTAGAGTTTTCATGTTCAATTGGACACATTAACACTTGTTCACTTCACTTTTGATCTCTAATTCGCATGATTTTCCCACATCCAGATTGACATCAAATTCATACAATATTTCCTCCCACATTTGTATTAATTGTTCACATTTTTCATAGCTACATTACAAATCATACTCTCTTCTCATCAAGATTGTGTCATAAAATTTATCAAACTATAATTTTAAAATCATTCAACAAAAAAAGAAGAGCTCTGCATATCTAGTGACCAATAATATGTAAATTTGGAGATACTAACTACCATTTCTAACCTTATTGAAATCGAAAGCTTTAGGAGAAAGTTTAAAGGGAGAGACAACAACATTATTATTAAAATTTGAATACTTAACTAACCCATGGGTGAAAGTAAATTAAATCTGAGTTGAGAAACCATTTCCTATTTAGTGTGATCTTTATTGGAATTCATTTTTAAGTTAGGAATATTTAAGTTAAATCCCTTGCATTATTTTTAAACAATGTCAAAATTAAATAGTGAAATTTGAAAAACCCAAAATTCATGATAAAAATTAGGGTATAATGAATAATTAAAACCCTAGCCTTAAAATTTCTTAGGATAGCTAATAAAATGATTAAATTATTTTAAATACTTATAGGAAATGGGTTTTGGGGTGTTTTTAACTATCCATTTCATAGAAACCATAAGTTCATCAAGCTTCATTCTCAAACTGCATTCCTACAATTTCATAAAAATTTGATACCTTATTAAACATGTTATATCGTTTAGTTTTTCCTCCAAACTAAAATCATAAAACCTTTAAAGTGTGATATTACCTTTCACTTCTACATTTGATGCTTAATTCAAATTCACTTCCAATTGAAGTTCACTTTAGCCAAATTACATTTCCAATGCAAATTCTTGTAAAAAGGAAAAGGTTGATTTGTTCAAGTATTAATCCATAATTCTTAGACAATTAAATATAGTAAGTAATGGATTATGCTAATATATATTTTAAACAATTGATGAAATCTAGATATAAAGTCATGAAGTAAAAATTCAAAGGAATCACTCATGAATTGAAGATCACCCCAAGACGAAGAACTATTATAGATACTGATTTGGGACATGTCAAACTTGAATACTTTAGTAAGTAAATGTCTAGGATGGATACCACTAGAAGAAACAAAAATAGTTAATAAGAATTTGGATAAAGATATTAGACTACCCACATCCCTCTAATGTCTAGAGTTGGTAATGACAACTATTAGGCATTATGATCCTTAAAGAAGAATCATAACTTTTGAATGGAGAACTATAGCAGATGGATAGAGCATCCACAAGCTTCTATTACCAAACTCTCTAAGACCAAATTAGTGACATAACCACTTTATTAGGTAGATTAATGATCTTCACTATTGATACAACTTTTAAACCATGGATGTATTTCTAAGTGGCCATTGACCTTAATGGAGGAGTTATGATTAATTAGGCAAAAATTATTAGTGATAATTTGCATATGTAGTTGACAATATTGGAGGATACTAATAATCTCCATGTGATAATATTTATTATATTATATAGAGAATGTCATGTTTCTAAGATTGGAGAAAGGGAGAAGAATGGGATTGAAAACAAGACAAGTACTAATGTATGAGAACTATCCCCGATTAGAATACAAGTAATTGATAATACATTATCAAAGATTTAATAATTATTTCTTAATGTGGTTGGAGAGATTGATGGAAGGAGATATGGATAAAATATTATTAGTGAAATCCATAGTAGTAGACAAGCATGGGAATTGTTTTATAAAAATTCCCAAATTTTCATACATCTTGGTAGAAGGTTTGATAGTGCACCCTATAAATTACCGAGGTATCTTACTAATTAGATTGTGTTGCTAGAGCTAACAACATAACATCCAAAAACATCACAAGATAATATGATCAAAACACAAAGTGAGGATTTAATTCCCTATTATCATTGAAAGATTTATTTTCTTAACAATGCCAAAGAATTTGATTTAGAACCATAACTGTATATGGTGAAAATGGATAACAACAATGTTGAAAGACTAAATGAATTCAACCACAAAACCCTAGCCTAACAACAACAAAGATCCACCATAACATATGAAGATTACCTAAGACAATGCAAATCAAATGAAATCACAAAGATTATACCATCACATGTCCAATAGGGTTTGGATCTTCATTCTTCCTATCTCCATTGATCTTGCTTGATATATTTGCTCTCAGATTTTATATGTGCACAAGAGCTCAACAAAGAACGGAAATGTGGTTGCAAGTAGGATCGCATATAAAAGTGCAAAAGCGTAGTGTAGTCGAGTCGTAAGCGGGGGTTGATAATAAAGGAAGTATCCTCTTATATAGAAGACACTATATGAAATGGAGGGATAAGATTGAGAGGTGTAAAAGATAAATGGTCGGCTATGATTAAAGGGTAGGTAAAGAAAATAAGAAAATAATAAGAGGGTGGGTAGTGTAGGAATTAAGAGATGAATGACATGTGTCATAAGTGGAAAAGGTTAATGAATTAATTAAATAAATAAAGATTTATTTAATTAATAGAAGAAGTGGGATCAATTAAATAAATAAAATATTTATTTAATTTAGAAAAAAGGTAATTTAAATAAATAAATGTATTTATTTAAATGAGAAATAAGGCTAGAAAAGGATAAATGAATTAATTAAATAAATAAAGATTTATTTAATTAATAGAAGAATTAGGCTAAAGTAATTAAATAAATAAAATATTTATTTAATTAGACATGACAATTTTAGGTGTCTACATTTTGCCCCTCTTTGAGACAATGCAGCTTGTTGTGTTGTTTCAAAGAAGATAAGATGAACTGATACAAAGTTGCCCCAAGATGGGAATGATATGCCCCTCGAGAGATTGGATGAAAATGTCTGAAAAGATCGCAGACAATCTCTCGATAAGAAAGAAAGGCTAGAATGGACTGACCGAATAGGATAGAGTGACAAAGTCACGGGATAAAGAAGATTGACTGAGAGACCAGGGCTAGGGCTAGGGCTAGGGTAGTCTATAAAATAGACCACGAGGGGAAAACATCCTCATTATCATCCACACATTCAAGAGATCAGAGTGCAGAGAGGGAATAGAGCAGCAACAGTCAGCAGCGATGGCATTGGTGCATAGATTCGATCGCGTTCGCCGATTTCAGAGGCCAACAGATGCAAGAGAGCCGGTAAGTACCACAAAACCTCTTTGTACTTTGTCACATTAATTGTTGTCATTAATGCATGCTAGGTAGTGCAATAAATGCGCTTTAGGATAATGTCAAAAAATATCAAAAATGTGTAGGCGCGTCTGCGTTGGTGCCAGGCGCATCTAGGTTGGCTAGGCACGTCTGCGTTTGTGTCAGGCGTGTCTATGCTGGGAAAATCATATGTGCCAGATGTGAGCACGTTTGCGTTGTGCAGGCGCGTTTGTGAAATGTTGGCATGTCTATGCAGAGCATAGGCACGTCTGTGTATTTCAGGCACGTCTATGCAGAGAATGCATGTTTGTGCAGTCTGTAAGCATGTTTATGTCATGAAGGCACATTTATGTCTTCAAGGTCAAATCGACAGTTTTGTGATGAACATACGTTGTCGATTGGATAAGTTGTTGAGAGGATACACTCAAGCAGGTCCTCTAGGGAAGACTAGGATAGCAAATAGCGCTAGGATTGACAATTTTGTGATAGAACATACGTTGTCAATTAGGAAACTACTCAAGAGGATACACTCAAGCAGAGACCATAAGATAGGATAGATCGAGGCACTTTGTGATGAACAGTGAGTACCAAGACATAGTACTTTGTGATGAACAGGGAGTGCAAGAACACATAGTACTTTGTGATGAACAGGGAGTACCACTAGGATAGAAGCAACACTTTGTGATGAACAGTGAGTGTCACTAGGAAAAATAGCAACACTTTGTGATGAACAGTGAGTGTCACTTGGATTGACATGATTGATTTGCTTGACTGCAGGAGTACTTGCCTATGTTGGAGTCACGAGAGAGATTCTCGTCGACGCAGAGGTTACGACCAGAGCTGACCTTCGAGGACAGGGCTGCCATTAAGGTTATGGGTCTACGATACATTTTGTATGTGCCTGAGTTTCGGGCGAACATGGGTTTGCTGACTGCACTTGTTGAGAGATGGCATTCCGAGACATGCACTTTCCATTTGCCGATGGGTGAGATGATAATCACCTTAGAGGATGTTTATAGGATATTGAGGATACCAATCGACGGGGAGCTGATACCCTATGATTGAGATGGAGACAGGGAGGCCCTGAGATGAGTGTTCCAGGATCCAGGACTGGAGATGAGGGCTGGACACATGGCATGGGACATGATGACACAGACAGGATTAGCACTACCAGCAGTATTGGCAGGAGTGATCAGTGGGTTCTTGTGTCCAGACAGGGTGACACGAGGGTTGGTTGTAGGTTGGGGGAGTACCTTGGAGACATTGGTTACACAACATACTAGATATGCCTGGGGACCGTGCGTGCTGGCACACTTATACTATGAGCTGCATCAGTTTGTTTATCATGAATCTGTAGGATTGGGTTGTAGAGTTACATTGCTATAGGTGTGGGCATATGAGCACCTGCTAGTTACCCGACCGATACATTTCAAGGGTAGGGGTCATGGACGTAGCTTTGTTCACTTGTACGATATGATTACATCACAGCCACCGATTGGCGAGTTGGAGCATTGGCATCAAGTCCTAGATGAGATCGACACTGTGATATGGAGGTTGTACCAAGAGTGCAAGCAGTGGGAGGATGATGTAGTGGAGCTACCCTATACTTTCAGGAGCAAATATCTGATTGGGCGGACGCCCTATGTACTGGAGAGGTAGTTAGTGGACAGGGTGTGCAGGCAGTTTGGCAGGATCCAGCGGATGCCATGGGGTTCCAGTATGTATGCACGGATAGTGCGAGACCAGGCACAATTTGGGCCATTATTGTCGTATGATCAGGTCGTGATGCAGCTGGTAGAGATGGTGTCGATGCCATGGGATATGTGGCTAGAGATTGAGGATGCAGGTATGGATGCAAAGTACACTGCATATTGGGCTGAGCATCCATTCCCATGCTTGACAAATCCAGGAGAGCTGATTGATGGGGATGGTGGTGAGGATGAGGATGATGATGGAGATGGTGGGGGTAGATGTCGACGGAGGAGGCGGGGTGCAGTAGGAGATAGGAGAGTGGCTCCACAGAGAGAGGGTGGAGAGGAGAGACAGGCTCGGGTGGTGAGGGGTCGCGGTGAATTGCCATTACAGGTGCCAGCAGCATAGGGTCCTAGATAGGTGCAGGGACAGGGACAAAGGCAGGTACAGGCACAGCCATAGCCACTAGTATAGGGGGAGCCACAGGCACAAGGGGTCGAGGAGGAGGAGGATGAGCTATTTGAGCTAAGGGAGATCTGCTAGGGACAGGTAAATGAGATCCAGGATCTGGAGAGGGAGACAGCTAGGCTCAGGAGACAGCTGAGGGATACTGAGCGGGAGTGGGATCAGGCTATCCAGCATTATACTGAGGCTGAGACAGCACTGAGGGCTGGGAGGCAGGCGACAGAGGACACAGGGGCTGGATATGCCTATGTTCTATGGGTAGGGGAGGAGATAGGTTATTGGTGAGACCTATACTACGGGGTAGTGCCACCAGAGCAGCGAGCGAGGAGCTTCCGCAGACCATCGCGGACAACGACGGCTACAGGAGGGATTCAGAGGAGATAGGCATTCAGCGGTGGGGTTATGGGTCCTCCACCACCACCAGATAGAGGGGGCAGGAGAGATGATCCTGGGGCGGGTCCTTCTAGGGCTCAGACTCCGTCGAGGCCAGCGGCTTCGAGGGAGGGAGTTCATCATAGCCATAGAGGGCTCCCTATGTATCAGTTTTGTACTATTTTGTATGACGATGTAGACACCTTCGGGTGATTGTAGCCATATGATTTTGACATCATTGTATCATGACACTTTTGATTATATATATATATGAGATGATTCATCTTTGCGGCAGCTATATGCATGTGTACCTTTGTGATGCTTATGTTTCTATGATGCTTATGATATAGATGCAAGCATGTACATGATGAAGTGCAATATATTTGTTCTTTTATGTTTTTAATATGTTATGTATGAAATGCTAATATGAATGTATGAAATGCAGATGAATATGATAATGCAAATGACTATTTACATGATGAAAATGTAAAATGTGCTAACATGTGTTGTGTGCAGGATGTGATGCAATTGTGATATCTATATGTATGTATGAAATGCTAATATGTGGTAATGCAGGTGCAAACTACATGAAATCCAAATATTTTTGGCGTGTCATTATACTCAGTGATGTGATAGTAGGCTACACAGACTCAAGAAGGATGATGGAAGTCAATCAAGAAAGGGGGATGGAAGATAGAAGATATGAAAATGAAAAGAGCTTCTTGTGTGTTATCATCATTGAGCTTTATTATGGCAAAATAGGTTATGACAATCGAGGCATATGTTCGACCCATAAAGTCATTGTACCTGTTTGCATGGAGATAAGATAGTCACAAACAAGGAACGGCCTAGTTCATACTAGACTCTCAGTGTCCTCATATCCTTGGACAAGTCATAGCATTACTAAGAGACAATCCGCAGACAACAAATAAAAATAGGTGACGATACCCCATCCTCACCTTTCTTCGTCAAAGACATCCCGAAGATAGAATCTCTAGTCAGAGACATCCTGGAAAAGCTAAAAGACATGTCACCAAAAATCAAAAGAAAACCAAGACTCGACACCAACATCCACTATAGTCCTCAAGTTTAGTGTCTCTTGTCACTTGTATAAGTCTTATTTGATTGTGGTTACAATGTTTACTTTCACAAAAGGATAGATAGCACTGAACCATATGTTGTCTAAGTCTGTTAAAAGATTTGATTTGTTGAAGCCCATCGCTGTTGTGTCTCATCTGAAACTGACTGAATCCATGAAACTGATACTTTATTGCGAAGAAGACAGAACTTTATTGTGGATTGGCGATGCCAGTGTTGCTTTATTGTGGATTGTGCGTGGATAGACTGGAGAAAATTGGAAGAAACTGAACTCCTCATAATATGTGATGCTCTCAATTCCACACCCATCACTAGATGTAGGATTTACCTTAGCCACAGATAGGAGCTGATTTATTATGTATGGAAAGGGGTGAAAAGGGAGGTTTATTATGAATGGCTAACCAATCTTAGGTAGATCAACAACAAGCCATGATGGAAATGGGTAAGTTTATTATGAATGAATAGGTCATGAGTGTGTGCAAAGTGAAAGGATGAAATGGAATCCTGAAGGAGGGAGGAGCAATGTCTCTACGCATGGCGCTGGTGACCTAGTTTTCACCATGGTACTTGCCCAGGGCGCCACCGAAGTGGTTTTCACCGTTGGACGAAATGGTTTTTTTGTTTTCCAATTTTATTTTTTTTGTATTTTTGATTTTTTTGATTTTTTTGTATTTTGAATTTTTTTGATTTTTTTGTATTTTTGAATTTTTTTTATTTTTTTGTATTTTTGAATTTTTTTGTATTTTTGAATTTTTTTGATTTTTTTGTATTTTTGAATTAGGATATGCTGAAGAGCTATGTGTAAAACCTGCGAAGGTGCATGTTGTTGATAGGATCCTCCAAGGGTTCACCCTCTATGGTTGAGAGTTGATATGCACCAGATCCATATGCTACTGTGATGATGTAAGGACCAAGCCAGTTTGGTTCGAACTTGCCCTTCTTCTCTCTGTCTTGTTGATTTTTAGGATTTTCTTTGAGGACCAAGTCACCTACCTCAAATGTGCGAGGCTTAACCTTATGATTGTAACTACAACATTCCTTGACTGAATGATGTGTATCTCGAGTGACTGTCTTCCTTGATGAAGAAAATGAGATAGAATTGCTAGTGTGTGGACTACACAGGCCCGTATGCGTGTCACCTGAAGATGTTTGGGCATCCCTGATAACAAAGTCCTTCAAGGAAGCTCCATTAAAGGTCCATGATGTATCTCCAAAAGGGGATGGATGCGTGGAACTTCTTTGGTGCCAATGTTTGTTTTGATAGTCTCCTCTACCAACATGGATGACTTTTCCTCATATGATGCTTGGAGAATGTCGAGCCTTCCATCTTTGGGTGCCTCAGAGAGGTTTTCACCCTCAGATACATCCTTTCTTTTTACTTTTTTAGGGTCAGACAACGCGACAGTGTGGTTTTCACCATAAGACCCTTGGTTTGTTTTTATTTTTATATTTTTGCGACTAGTAGGCCCGACACCCTCACCAAAATATGTCATGTTGTTGAGTTCTATAGTGTATCCTGCCTTATGGTCCCCAAGGGGAAGATCATCTCATATGCCTAGATGATCAATGAAGGCTTCATCATTTTGGAATGTATCAAACTATGCAGGTCCTTCATGGTCCCAGTCAATGAGTTGGTGGTGAACAAGGGGAAGGTCTTTGATGTCTTCGAAGTTAGTAGGGTTAAGAGTGAAGATGCAGTTATATTCAGGTATGTCGAGGTAGTTATCAAGGTCATCATTGACACTCTCCTCATCAGTCTTGATCGTGAATGAATCTAAATTATCATCACTAGTAGCACATTTTGGGATAGGTGTTCTCATTCTATGTGATTTCAACCTAGGACCTAAGGCAAGGACTGTATGGGATCCTCTAAGGTTGTTTCTTGATCAACTTTGAATTTTTCATAAAATTCCTCTGCTTCTGTGGGTTCATCTGGCTCTCTGAATGTCTCGGTGAGCTCGTAGTCACTAGCGGATTTGTTTGAACCCCATTACCATTCATTGCAGTCTGTGGAATAGCGATTCTCTTGTTGAATTTTGGCAGCTTTGATTTGTAGGATTTTGCCAAGATCAAGAGCACAATGAAAAGCATAAAAGAGAGACAATAGAATGACAAGAACAAACTGTATTCTCATCAATATGCAAATGATCACCTGGATTAACCAATAAAATAAATATAGGCCTGCTTATATAGGCAAGGCCATATGGATGTACGAGCACACAATTATGACATGTGGCTCAATGAGAAACAAGGGTAGGTAAGAAATACTAGGGGTAGGTAGGAGAAATAATATAATATTCCACAAGAGGTGGATGACCCACCGAATGTGCAGTGTAACAACAAAATAAGACCACAAAAGGTGGAATTTCTCCTACAAGCTCTATCCCTATGTGCACACTTCCCTAAGTGTCTCAAATCCAAACTACGAAGAGATGCATTATCCTAAGTTAACTTAAGTAAAGTGTAATAATATCCAAAATGAATATTTATTTACACCAACACCCCCCCTTAAGTGCAACTTAGGGGAATGAAGACTCAAGTCAACAATGCAAGATGGGTCCCGACTACTAGGCCATGATAGGTACCCATGTACAATATGCTAATGCAAGCAAAAACTATGCAATGCAATCCCTCACAAATGGAGAAAGGGAGAAAACCCAGTGAGAAAAAACTCCCCCCCAAAAGAGAGATGAATGTACAAAAGACTCTCAAAGAAGAAGGACAAAACCTCAAAGAGGAAAAGGTCCCCCCCATAAGAGAGGAAGGAGAAGTCAACTGACCCCCCCCTAATGACACATCCCACACCCCCAAGAGAGCTCGCAACTGCTGGAACTTACTCTCAGTGAAAGGTTTGGTGAATATGTCAACAACCTGCTCTGTTGTAGGACAATACTGCAAATCAATGACCTGCTCCTGGATGAGCTCTCGGATATAGTGCATATGAATCTTGATGTGTTTGGTCCGTTGGTGCTGGACCAGGTTCTTCGAGATTGCAATAGCACTCTGATTGTTGCAATGTAGAATAGTCGGTCGTGGAATGGTGAATCCAAACTCTGTGAGAATTTGCTGGAGCCAAATGGTCTTAGTCGCTGCGTTAACAGTGCCTCAATACTCAGCCTCAATTGAAGAGAGAGCAATAGCATGTTGCTTCTTGCTCTGCCAACAAATGGGGGCCGAACCAAGGTGAAAACTATAACCAGAATTAGACTTACGATCATCAAGATCGCCAGCCCAATCAGAGTCTGTGTAACCAACCAAGCGAAGTCATGTATCTACTACATAGTGAATCCCATAGTGATGTGTACCCTAGATGTAATGAAGGATGCGTTTGGTGGCTTTCCAATGAAGCTCATGTGGTTCCTGCATGAAGCGGGAAACCATGCCAACTACAAATGAAATATTAGGGCGTGTATGGGTCAAGTAGATGAGACTACCCACAAGCTGACAATACAAAGTGGCATCAATTGGTGGAAAAGAACACTGAGCCTCAAGCTTGACTCCTAAAAGAAAGGGAGTCGAGGCAGGCTTACAATCAGCCATATGAAAGCGTGCAAGAAGATCAAGAGCATACTTGGGCTACGATAGGGTAATCCCGGAAGGTGACTATGAAATCTCTATCCCAAGAAAGTAGTGCAAAAGACCCAAGTCAGTCATAGCAAATCTGTCATGCAAAGCAGATTTGACCCTGCTAATGATGGATGTGGTACTCCCTGTAATGATCAAGTCATTAACATAGAGCACAAGTATCAAGTGAGAGTCATCCTATCACAAAATGTAGACATTCGGATCGGAATGACACCTAGTGAACCCTGCGGAGAGAAGAAAGGAATCCATCTTGGCGTACCAAGCCCTGGGGGCCTGCTTAAGGCCATAGAGAGATTTCCTTAGTCTACAAACCAAGGAAGTATCCTGGATGAAACCCTGTGGCTGCTCCATATAAATCTCCTCATCAAGATCACCATGAAGAAAACCACTCTTCACATCCATCTGATGTACAGCCCAACCATGAGCTGCAGCAATAGCAAGTGTCAAACAAATGGAGTTCATCTTGGCTACGGGTGCAAAGGTCTCAGTATATACAACACCTGCAACCTGAGAGAAACCTTTCGCAACAAACCGAGCCTTATATTTATCTACACTACCATCCACTGCAAACTTGGTCCGATAGATCCACTTACATCGAACCATCTTTCTCCCCTTAGGGAGATGGACTAAATCCCATGTGTTGTTCCTCATCAAGGAACTATACTCTTCCTCCATACCTTGGTACCACTCAGGAACCACTGATGCCTCCCTAAATGTATGTGGATCGGAAGCGGTAGCAATGAATGCATGTGGTAGATCCTGATGCTGTGATCGAGTTCTCCGGGTATCTGAAGGATCCCCAACAAGAGAACCTACGGACTCAAGTGTCTGTCGAGCCCAATGAGGTCTAGGTGGAGGTGGAGAACGAGGCTCCTCAACTGCAAGTGGACCCTGCGGAGGTGTAACCCTGCGAGTCGGAGTTGAAGGAATCTCATCATCTGAATCACTAACATCACTATCCACAATGGAGGAAGGTGGAGGAGGTGGAGAGGCTAAGCTAGGAGAGCTTTCCTCAAAGTGAACACTCCTCTCGATGAACACCTCATGTGTCTCAAGATCCATCAATCTGTATGCCTTAACACCCTCAGGATATCCAACAAATATGCAAGGCCGACTCTGAGGTTCCAATGCCTTGCGTTTCTGTGGAGGTATGCGAGCCCATGCTGGACACCCAAAGACTCTGAAATGTCTCACAATCGGTTTCCTACCAGCCCAAGCTTCAAAAGGAGTAATACCTTGCAAAGCTTTGTGAGGAACCTGATTCTGGATGTGTGTGGGACAACTGATAGCCTCTGCCCAAAAAGCAGGATCAAGAGAACATGCATGTATCATACAGCCAGCAATTTCTTTGAGAGTTCTATTCTTGTGTTCTGCAACCCCATTCTGCTGTGGAGTGTATGCCATAGAATGCTGAAGATCAATCCCCTCAAATGTACAAAAATCCTCAAGTCTTTTGTTCACATATTCCCTTCCATTATCTGTGCGAAGAATCTTGACCACTTTCCCTGATTGCTTCTCCACACGAGTCTTGAAGTCCTGAAATCTGTCAAATACTTCACTCTTATGAATGACAAAGTAGACCCAAGTGAAGCGAGAGTAGTCATCAATGAAGGTGAGAACATAGCGGGCCTTACTAAATGAAGGTGCTGGAAATGGACTCCCTCTGAAAAACTGATTCGAGGTAGACCTGTGACCATGTCTTTAGTGCTGAGCTGCTGAAGATAGCAGTAGTTAAGGTGACCAAACTGCTCATGCCATAGCTTACTTTCTAAATTTGAATGAGTAAGAAAGGCCCTAGAAGGTGATCTTGGCACAAAGTGGGAGAATGAATAAAGCCTTGAGTTGTCATTGACTTGTCCCACTGCTACCAAGGCATCATCATCAAGTTCCTTTACCACAACTGAATCTAGTGTAAACTCAACCTTTTTCCCATTCCCATAGTGAGTGATTTGGTAGATAGAGAGAAGGTTAGTAGATAAGTTAGGAACATAGAGAACATTCTCAAATGTTCCATCATCCATGTCAACTGAACCTTTCCCTTCAACCTCTACTTGTGTATCATCACCTATGTAAATGTGAGGTACCTTAGATGGCTCCAATGAAGAAAATTGCTCCTTTATAGAACCCATGTGATATGAGGCACCTGAGTCAAGTATCCACTGCTGTGAGGAACCTATAGTAGCCACAAATGCTTTCCCTTTTCCCTTAGACTGTGAGGAAGAGGAAGGAGATGAATCCTTCTTTGTGTAGGCAGATGGCAAGTTGATGTTGTTTTTCTTCAGAAGATTAGTTAACTCATCAACTTGCTTTGCATGGCATCGATGCTCATCATGACCATACTTCTTGCAATATGCACAAGTTGGTTTATCCTTCTTAGGTGGTGTCCCCTTCTTGGAAGAGGATGAAAAATCGCCTTGTGATGGAGAGGATGATTGTCCTTTTTCCTGGTGTGGCTTAGACTTGGATTGTTTCTTCTTCTTGTTGGAATCTTTGCCTTGACTTCCTTGATTCCCTTGATTAGCCACCAAAGCCTTGGACTTTGAAGACTTGAGAAGTCCCATGTTCAACAACTTAGATTGTTCCAATTTTAACATTTCTGTGAAAGCATCAAATGAAGGCATAACATAGGAACTCTCCACTATCAAACGATGAGTTTGGAAGCTAGACACAAATGCTGCATATTCTGGTGCAAGCTTGTCCAACAAGTTGAATATCAACTGAGCATCCTTTTTGTCAATTCCACAATCCTTAAGCTTTGCTCTTAGCTCATTTGCTTTGGTAACATAATCTTGGATTGTATCAAAACTCTTGGGATCCAAGTTGGTGAGTTCATTGTCAATCTTATAACCTTTGATTTCATCAACTTGACCATACAATTTCTAAAACATATCCCAAGCCTCTTTGATTGTTGTACACTTCTCAATGTGAAAAATGAGGTCATCTGATACATACTTGCACAAAGTTCCAAGAGCCATGCAATTCTTAGTGAGCCATTCTAATTGAGCATTAGGTTCAGCCTTAAGATCAGGGGGTGTTGTTATTGTTCCATGTATGTAATGCATTAGACCCTTTTCCATTAATTTACTCCATACTTTAATTTTCCATGATGCATAATTATGTGGAGTTAAAGGTGGAAATTTATGAGGACTCATTGCAACAAAAATGGAAAGAGCACTAAGAGAGGCACAATCACACAAGACACCCCCCCAAATTCACTCAATCAAAGAACCCCCCCCAAAAGTGATGATTTGACACTTTATAATTAGTGCGTATACAATGGGCCACTTGCAAAAAATGGCAGAGTGGACTTCTGATTACAATTTTACAACCCCTCTCCATTGAGCTTTTCAGTTTTGTAATCCAACTTTGAAAGGCCATATCTTGCTCATTTTTGCTCCTTTTTTGGTTTGTAGACTAAGGAAATCAAATGCTCATACTGTATCAAACTGTGCAGGTCCTTCATGGTCCCAGTCAATGAGTTGGTGGTGAACAAGGGGAAGGCCTTTGATGTCTTCGAAGTTAGTAGGGCTAAGAGTGAAGCTGCAATTATATTCAGGTATGTCGAGGTAGTTATCAAGGTCATCATTGACACTCTCCTCATTAGTCTCGATTGTGAATGAATCTAAATTATCATCACTAGTAGCACATTTTGGGACAGGTGTTCTCATTCTATGTGATTTCAACCTAGGACCTAAGGCAATGACTGTATGGGATCCTCTGAGGTTGTTTCTTGATCAATTTTGAATTTTTCATAAAATTCCTCTGCTTCTGTGGGTTCATCTGGCTCTATGAATGTCTTGGTGAGCTCGTAGTCACTAGTGGATTTGTTTGAAACCCATTCCCACTCATTGGAGTCTGTGGAATAGCGATTCTCTTGTTGAATTTTGGCAGCTTTGATTTGTAGGATTTTGCCAAGATCAAGGGCACAATGAAAAGCATAAAAGAGAGACAATAGAATGACAAGAACAAACTGTATTCTCATGAATATGCAAATGATCAACTGGATTAACCAATACAATGAATATAGGCCTGCTTATATAGGCAAGGCCATAAGGATGTACGAACACACAATTATGACATGTGGCTCAATGAGAAACAAGGGTAGGTAAGAAATACTAGGGGTAGGTAGGAGAAATAATATAATATTCCACAAGAGGTGGATGACCCACCGAATGTGGAGTGTAACAGCAAAATAAAACCACAAAAGGTGGGATTTCTCCTACAAGCTCTATCCCTATGTGCACACTTCCCTAAGTGTCTCAAATCCAAACTATGAAGAGATGCATTATCCTAAGTTAACTTAAGTAAAGTGTAATAATATCCAAAATGAATATTTATTTACACCAACACCCCCCCTTAAGTGCAACTTAGGGGAATGAAGACTCAAGTCAACAATGCAAGATGGGTCTCGGCTACTAGGCCATGATAGGTACCCATGTACAATATGCTAATGCAAGAAAAAACTATGCAATGCAATCCCTCACAAACGGAGAAAGGGAGAAAACCCAGTGGGAAAAAACTCCCCCCCAAAAGAGAGATGAATGTACAAAAGACTCTCAAAGAAAAAGGGCAAAACCTCAAAGAGGAAAAAGTCCCCCCCATAAGAGAGGAAGGAGAAATCAGCTGACCCACCCTAATGACACATCCTGCACCCCCAAGAGAGCTTGCAACTGCTGGAACTTACTCTCAATGAAAGGTTTGGTGAATATGTCAGCAACCTGCTTTGATGTAGGACAATACTGCAAATCAATGACCTGCTCCTGGATGAGCTCTCGGATATAGTGCATATGAATCTCGATGTGTTTGGTCCATTGGTGTTGGACCGGGTTCTTCGAGATTGCAAAAGCACTCTGATTGTCGCAATGTAGAACAGTCAGCCGTGGAATGGTGAATCCAAACTCTGTGAGAATCTGCTGGAGCCAAATGGTCTCATTCGCTGCGTTAACAGTGCCTCGATACTCAGCCTCAGTCGAAGAGAGATCAATAGCATGTTGCTTCTTGCTCTGCCAACAAATGGGGCCCGAACCAAGGTGAAAACTATAACCAGAAGTAGACTTACAATCATCAAGATCGCCAACCCAATCGGAGTCTTTTAACCAACCAAGCGAAGTCCTGTGCTTGCTGCATAGTGAATCCCATAGTGATGCGTACCCTAGATGTAATGAAGCATGCGTTTGGCGGCTTTCCAATGAAGCTCATGTGGTTCTTGCATGAAGTGGGAAACCATGCCAACTGCAAATGAAATATCATGGCGTGTATGGGTCAAGTAGATGAGACTACCCACAAGCTGACGATACAAAGTGGCATCAACTGGTGGAGAAGAACACTGAGCCTCAAGCTTGACTCCTAAAAGAAAGGGAGTCGAGGCAGGCTTACAATCAGCCATATGAAAGCATGCAAGAAGATCAAGAGCATACTTGGGCTGCGATAGGGTAATCCTGAAAGGTGACTATGAAATCTCTATCCCGAGAAAGTAGTGCAAAAGACCCAAGTCAGTCATAGAAAATCTATCATGCAAAGTAGATTTGACCCTGCTAATGATGGATGTGGTACTCCCTGTAATGATCAAGTCATCAACATAGAGCACAAGTATCAAGTGAGAGTCATCCTATCATAAAATGTAGACATTCGGATCAGAATGACATCTGGTGAACCCTACGGAGAGAAGAAAGGAATCCATCTTGGCGTACCAAGCCCTGGGGGCCTGCTTAAGGCCATAGAGAGATTTCCTTAGTCTGCAAACCAAGGAAGTATCCTAGATGAAACCCTGTGGCTACTCCATATAAATCTCCTCATCAAGATCACCATGAAGAAAACCACTCTTCACATCCATCTGATGTACAGCCCAACCATGAGCTGCAGCAATAGCAAGTGTCAAACGAATGGAGTTCATTTTGGCTACGGGTGCAAAGGTCTCAGTATAGTCAACACCGCAACCTGAGAGAAACCTTTCACAACAAGCCGAGCCTTATACTTATCCACACTACCATCCGCTGCAAACTTGGTCCGATAGATCCACTTACATCAAACCATCTTTCTCCCCTTAGGGAGATGGACTAAATCCCATGTGTTGTTCCTCATCAAGGAACTATACTCTTCCTCCATAGCTTGGTCCCACTCAAGAACCACTGATGCTTCCCTAAATGTCTGTGGATCGGAAGCGGTAGCAATGAATGCATGTGGTAGATCCTGATGTTGTGATCGAGTTCTCTAAGTATCTGAAGGATCCCAAACAAGAGAACCCACAGACTCAAGTGTCTGTCGAGCCCAACAAGGTCTAGATGGAGGTGGAGAACGAGGCTCCTCAACTGCAAGTGGACCCTATGGAGGTGTAACCTTGCGAGTCAGAGTTGAAGGAATCTCATCATCTGAATCACTAACATCACTATCCACAATGGAGGAAGGTGGAGGAGGTAGAGAGGCTAAGCTAGGAGAGCTTTCCTCAAAGTGAACACTCCTCTCAATGAACACCTCATGTGTCTCAGGATCCATCAATCTATATGCCTTAACACCCTCAGGATATCCAACAAATATGCAAGGCCGACTCTGAGGTTCCAATGCCTTGCATTTCTATGGAGGTATGCAAGCCCATGCTGGACACCCAAATACTCTTAAGGTATCTAAAGGATCCCCAACAAGAGAACCCGCAAACTCAAGTGTCTGTCAAGCCCAACGAAGTCTAGGTGGAGGTGGAGAATGAGGCTCCTCAACTGCAAGTGGACCCTACGGAGGTGTAACCCTGCAAGTCGGAGTTGAAGGAATCTCATCATCTGAATCACTAACATCACTATCCACAATGGAGGAAGGTGGAGGAGGTAGAGAGGCTAAGATAGGAGAGCTTTCCTCAAAGTGAACACTCCTCTCAATGAACACCTCATGTGTCTCAGGATCCATCAATCTATATGCCTTAACACCCTCAGGATATCCAACAAATATGCAAGGCCGACTCTGAGGTTCCAATGCCTTGCGTTTCTGTGGAGGTATGCGAGCCCATGCTGGACACCCAAAGACTCTGAAATGTCTCACAATCGGTTTCCTACCAGCCCAAGCTTCAAAAGGAGTAATACCTTGCAAAGCTTTGTGAGGAACCCGATTCTGGATGTGTGTGGCATAATTGATAGCCTCTGCCCAAAAAGCAGGATCAAGAGAACATGCATGTATCATACAGCTAGCCATTTCTTTGAGAGTTCTATTCTTGTGTTTTGCAACCCCGTTCTGCTATGGAGTGTATGCCACAGAATGCTGAAGATCAATCCCCTCAAATGTACAAAAATCCTCAAGTCTTTTGTTCACATATTCCCTTCCATTATCTGTGCGAAGAATCTTGACCACTTTCCCTGATTGCTTCTCCACACGAGTCTTGAAGTCCTGAAATCTATCAAATACTTCACTCTTATGAATAAGAAAATAGACCCAAGTGAAGCGGGAGTAGTCATCAATGAAGGTGAGAACATAGCGGGCCTTACTAAATGAAGATTCTGGAAATGGACCCGCTACATCATTGTGAACAAGTTGAAGAACTTCCAAAGCTCTCCAAGCTTTCCCTTTATCAAACTTCTCTTTGGGATGCTTGCCCATGGAACAACTTGAACATACACCCTCTGAAAAACTGATTCGAGGTAGACCTGTGACCATGTCTTTAGTGTTGAGCTACTGAAGATAGTGGTAGTTGAGGTGACCAAACCGCTCATGCCATAGCTTACTTTCTGAATTTGAATGAGTAAGCAAGGCCCTAGAAGGTGAACTTGGCACAAAGTGGGAGAATGAATAAAGCCTTGAGTTGTCATTGACTTGTCCCACTGCTACCAAGGCATCATCATCAAGTTCCTTTACCACAACTGAATCTAGTGTAAACTCAACCTTTTTCCCATTCCCATAGTGAGTGATTTGGTAGATAGAGAGAAGGTTGGTAGACAAGTTAGGAACATAGAGGACATTCTCAAATGTTCCATCATCCATGTCAACTGAACCTTTCCCTTCAATCTCTACTTGTGTATAATCACCTATGTAAATGTGAGGTACCTTAGATGGCTCCAATGATGAAAACTGCTCCTTTGTAGAACCCATGTGATATGAGGCACCCGAGTCAAGTATCCATTGCTGTGAAGAACCTGTTGTAGCCACAAATGCTTGCCCTTTTCCCTTAGACTGTGAGGAAGAGGAAGGAGATGAATCCTTCTTTGTGTAGGCGGATGGCAAGTTGATGTTGTTTTTCTTAAGAAGATTAGTTAACTCATCAACTTGCTTTGCGTGGCATCGATGCTCATCATGACCATACTTCTTGCAATATGCACAAGTTGGTTTATCCTTCTTAGGTGGTGTCCCCTTCTTGGAATAGGATGAAAAATTGCCTTGTGATGGAGAGGATGATTGTCCTTTTTCCTTGTGTGGCTTAGACTTAGAGTGCTTCTTCTTCTTGTTGGAATCTTTGCCTTGACTTCCTTGATTCCCTTGATTTGCCACCAAAGCCTTGGACTTTGAAGACTTGAGAAGTCCCATGTTCAACAACTTAGATTGTTCCAATATCAACATTTCTGTGAAAGCAGCAAACGAAGGCATAACATAGGAACTCCCCACTGTCAAACGATGAGTTTGGAAGCTAGACACAAATGCTGCATATTCTGGTGCAAGCTTGTCCAACAAGTTGAATATTAACTAAGCATCATTTTTGTCAATTCCACAATCCTTAAGCTTTGCTCTTAGCTCATTTGCTTTGGTCACATAATCTTGGATTGTATCAAAACTCTTGGGATCCAAGTTGGTGAGCTCATTGTCAATTTTGTAGCCTCTGATTTCATCAACTTGACCATACAATTTCTGAAATATATCCCAAGCCTCCTTGATTGTTGTACACTTCTCAATGTGAAAAATGAGGTCATTTGATACATACTTGCGCAAAGTTCCAAGAGCCATGCAATTCTTAGTGAGCCATTCTACTTGAGCATTAGGATTAGCCTTAGGATCAGGTGGTGCTACTATTGTTCCATCTATGTAATGCATGAGACCCTTTTCCATTAATTTACTCCATACTTTAATTTTCCATGATGCATAATTATGTGGAGTTAAAGGTGGAAATTTATGAGGATTCATTGCAACAAAAATGAAAGAGCACAAAGAGAGGCACAATCACACAAGACACCCCCCCAAATTCACTCAATCAAAGAACCCCCCCCAAAAAGTGATGATTCGGCACTTTATAATTAGTGCGTATACAATGGGCCACTTGCAAAAAATGGCAAAGTGGACTTCTGATTACAATTTTACAACTGCCTCAATAAGGCCTAAAGAGACTCAAACTAATAATGCAAGAGATCTTACTAAGATCCAAGCAATTTACAAGTACCTAATAAGCCAAATAAGACCAATTTCTGAGAGTACAACTTCCACTCAAAATCTCTAAAATCTGATCATAGATTATGAAAGTAGATGAAAAAACATGCACTTTCAAAAAAAATGGCACCTGAAAAGGAGGTCGTATGAGCTCAAACGAGGCCTTTGAAGTTGCAGAATTGAGGATTGGATAGGTACAGCTGAGAGAATCCAAAAATTCTGAAAAACCTGTGCACCAAAATCAGAAAATAACCACTCCACTGCGAAGATCACGAAATTTTAGCCCATTTCAGAAAAAAATTGCACCAATAATGGAGCAAAAATGAGCAAGGTATGGCCTTTCAAAGTTGGACTGCAAAACTGAAAAGCTCAATGGAGAGGGGTTGAAAAATTTCAAAAGTTCGCTAATGTGGCGCTGATGTCATCAATTTACTGGCTTAAATTTGACAGATGTGTGACCGTCACGAAAACTTCGCCTCCCTGCTGACTAGGCGTTCGTACCGTACGGACTGCTGACTGGGCGCGGTGACTGTGCAGCTGACTAGGCGTACGAACGGATGACTTGGCGCGGTGACTGTGTGTACGGACCGCAGACTGCGGGCTAGTGGCTGCCTGCCATGTGGTGGGCGCGGTTTCCATCGGTTTTCTTGCTGACGGGAGGGAGGCGTTGCCGGCGGGTGGAGATACCGGCGGGCTGGAAGCCGAGGGGGCCGGGAGCCGAGGGGGTCGGCGGCGGGAGTGCTAGGCGGGAGGTGCAGAGTGGCCAGCGGGATGTAGAGCTACCGACGGCGTGCGGAGCAAGGCAGCGGCGGCTTCGACAATGACTGCAACACAGGTACGGCCCTGCAACGCAGGGTGCTGCGGAGTACGGGGGGGTCTGCGGACCCCCAAATCCAACAAAAAAAAGTTTTGTTTTTTTTTTTTTTTTATTCGCTTTTTTGATTTTTCAAATTTTTTTCAAATTTTTTTCAGAAAATATGAAAAAAAAAATTTGAATTCCGTACAATAATAGCCAAAATGGGGAAAAAAATTTCTCACTAAAATAGGTCGACTTTATAGTCGAAATTCATGGAAACGGCCTCCCGGATTCAACGGTGATGTCCAAATCGCTGTACGACACCCCCCAAAAATGAAGATCCCCAAATCCGAAAATAGAAGCCTCCAAAATGTCTCCAAAAAACAAATCAATGAAGCCCCAATAGCTCTGATACCATATAGGATTTTGCCAAGATCAAGGGCACAATGAAAAGCATAAAAGAGAGACAATAGAATGACAAGAACAAACTGTATTCTCATCAATATGCAAATGATCAACTGGATTAACCAATACAATGAATATAGGCCTCCTTATATAGGCAAGGCCATATGGATGTACGAGTACATAATTATGACATGTGGCTCAATGAGAAACAAGGGTAGGTAAAAAATACTAGGGGTAGGTAGGAGAAATAATATAATAGTCCACAAGAGGTGGATGACCCACCGAATGTGGAGTGTAACAGCAAAATAAGACCACAAAAGGTGGAATTTCTCCTACAAGCTCTATCCCTATGTGCACACTTCCCTAAGTGTCTCAAATCCAAACTACGAAGAGATGCATTATCCTAAGTTAACTTAAGTAAAGTGTAATAATATCCAAAATGAATATTTATTTACACCAACATGATTTGTAATGCTTCTTCTGTCCTTTGAGTGTGGACCTTGGAAGTCACGAAACCAAGTCCCTTCGAGTGTTCCTTTTTGAATGTCAATTTAGGTTGTAAAGGTTCAATGATGCCTTCCTTTCTTAAGCCAAGAGGGCTTTTGCCATCATACCCAATTTTTTGTAGAATCTTGAACCCTTTGCCATACTTTTCACATGGTATATTGATGTGATCTTGTATATCATTTTCAAGGTCTTTGTAAAGCATTTTGTATAAGTCTCCCTCTTCCAGTTCACCCCATCTTTGAAAGATAGTAGGGTCCCATTTGAGTATAATGATAGATACCTGCTTATTAGGATGTGGTCTTCCATATTCTTTTGGTGAACTCATGACTTGTTGTAAGTACATGGTTTGATTCAAAGTGTATTCACCCATGCCATTGTCCTGAAATTTGACTTTAAGCTCACCTTGTTTTGATGTCGAAGGTTTTAATGACTCAAGATCAATGTATGCAGAAGAAGGAACAGCTTCGCGATTACTGGGAATGATCGTCTCAGTTTTCGATCTCAAGTTATTGCAGTATATGAATGGATTAGGATCTCCATTAACTGTTATTTCAACTCCATTGTGAGGAAACTTAATGCATTGGTGGTATGTAGATGGGACGGCCCTCATTTCATGAATCCAAGGACATCCTAGTAATATATTGTATGTGAGATCTAGGTCTACGACTTGACAAACCACATCCTTTGTAACTGGCCCAACTTTGAGAGGCAAGGTGACTGTGCCTTTGGATGAACGCTCTTCATCATCATATGCCCTTGATGGTAATTTTGTTTGTAGAATTCACAACTTTATCCAAATATCCCAATTTTTTAATAGTTCTCAATGTACAAATGTTTAGACCTGCTCCTCCATCTATCAGGACTCGTTTTATTCAATGTTTGTGTATGAAGGCTTCAATGTGTAACGGTGCATTATGTGGCTGACTTACGAAGGCGTCATCAACTTCTGTGAATGTAAGGGAGTGTGGAACGGAAAGGTATCCGACCATGGCTTGAAACTGGTCCACATTCAAATCAGTAGGAACAGCAGTGTCTCTCAAGATTTTGTCAAGAATGGCTTTATGTGTGGGGGATATGCGTAAGAGCTCAAGGATGGAGATGAGCGTGGGTGTCTTCCCTAACTGTTCTACAAGGTCATACTCAGGCTTGGTCGATGAGGAAGCTGCATTTTTAGCTGGAGCACCTTGTAAAGTGAATTTACCTTGACGAGTTGTGACATTACATTCAGAGGTAGGTTTGGAAGAAGATCCAATGCCTTTTAGGACAATCTTGGGTCTTTAGGTAGAATTTTCAGGTGTTTTGTCCTTGATGATAATGGTAGAGACATAATTGTCCATTGAAATGTGATTGATAGTTGAATCATAGTTATAAGATGCTCTTGTATAGTTGGTTTGGTCATCTGTGGCTTTAGACTTTCCCTTGTCATGCTTTGGGAATGGTTCCTTAAACATTTCATGTTCTTGGTTGGATGAGTGTCCTTCAATTTCAATGTCACCTCTATCAATGAGATCTTGTATTATGTTTTTCAATCGGTGACAATTTCCTGTCTTATGACCCTTGCTCTTGTGAAATTCGCAATACTCATCATCATTCCACCAATTTGGTTTGACCTTTGGTTCATATGGAGGAAAATCTAGAATAGTGATTACTTTGTTTGCCACTAGCTTCTTGAAAACTGACTCAAGTGGTTCTCCCAATGGAGTGTACTTCCTTCATGACTTTGAAGTTGTTTGAGTATTCACTTGATTATTTGTAGAGCTTGATCCCGAAAAAATAATTTTGGGTTGCACTGTATTGGCATCAACAACACCATCATTGACTGTGTTCCTGCTTTTATTCCAAAATATTGGCTTGTCTTTTCCTTTATAGTCCTCTTTGTTTTCTTTGAATATCTTAATGACGCCTTGCTCAATTAGGACCTTTTTTGCTGCTAATCCTTTCTCAATGACATCCTTGAAGGTGGACAAACAAGCTTTTCTTAGGTCATAACCAATGTCTTTGTTAACATTCTGGGTGAACATCTCTACCATTTGTTTCTGTGGGATTTCACAAGAGCATTTGCTGGTTAGATTTCTCCATCTTTGTAAAAATGATGAAAAAGATTCTCCATCTTTTTGTTTGGTGTTACACAAGGTAGTGATTGATATGTCTGTCTCTATGTTGTATGAGAAATGTTGGATAAATGCCTCTGCTAAACCACCCGATGACTTAATTCTAGGTGGGAGTTGGGAGAACCATTCCATAGCTTGATCACCTAAACTTTGTGGGAATAATCTCATCAAATATGTCTCTTCTACTGCTACCTCAATGCAAGCTATGCAAAATTGTCTTATATGTGCCTTAGGATCCCCTTTGCCTCTATACTTATCAAACTTAGGTGTCACAAAGTGTGTAGGAAATGGAGGCATTGGAATGCTCTTGTCAAATGGATAAGGATATATGTCTCTCATTGTGTATGTTGGCTTCGGTGTATTTATGTCCTCCATTTTCTTTTGCAAGTCCTTAATTTGTTGTTCCAAATTGTTCTTAGGTGGAGACCGACTTCTTGGACCATACCCCATGCCTGAACCAATGTGTGGAGGAGCATGCTGCATATATGGATAATATTGATCATACACACGTTCATATGGAGGAGGTCTATAGTGATGCTGCGTATATGGACCACTTGGTATAGAGTCATGATGAGGAATGGAATATCTGTTTTGTCCATGTATATCATACTCTACAGGCATGTCATGAGTTTGTTCTAGTGTGTTGCCCCCAAATTTGACGTGGGGTTTCCTAGTGTCCAAATTTTGAACATGCCTTTGGATATCCAATTGCTTTGGTGGTTGATCCATAGCATTGGTATGTGATTGAGTATATTTTTCTGCATAAGACTTCCATAATGGTCTCCGAAGGTGAGTATCATATGCTTGACCATGTGTGTATGGGACCTTTGGTTTTTTAAACAAAGATGATGGTGATTCAAGCACAAGATGTGGTCCTCTATTGCCTCCACTATTAGGCCTCCTTTGATCCATGTTGGAGTGAGTTTGTTGCAAAGGCCGATTTTTGATTATTTGAGACATGTCAAAATCATGAGGGATCTTAGCTCCACTTTGTGCCATCATTTGTAAGAAATATTGTCTATCTCTCCTCATTATTTCCTCAACCAATCGATTAAAACGGGGATCCATAATGGAGTCTTCCACTTCTGCTGAATGTACAGACAATTTGTCCATATTGTCATTGTGTGTATCATTGTTGTTTGTAGTGTCCATGTTCTCAACATTTGGAATGTTTCTATAAGCATCCATGTCAGGTAATGTGTTATGATCAGAATTGAAAAAGATATCATTATCATATCCATAGGAACTCATGTTTGCGGACTCTTGAGCCTCTTTAGTTTCTCTCTTAGATTTTTGGGAACGGGTTTTAACCATGAACTAGGTATTGACCAAGATGTGTGAGACTAGATGAAAAATGGAAAGAGTATGGAAGACCAAGAGTTGGATGGAATGTAAATGAATCTGAGGTTTACTTGCAATGTCCAAAGTGTAAGACCAAGTATGTATGTAGTAGAGTAGGTGTGACTTCCAAAGAGAGGATAGTTTCTCTTGATGAGGTAAGTTGACCTTGACTCCAAGTAAGACCAAATGAGACCCAAAGGTGATAGACCTTGATGAGGGACCACTTAGCAAAATGTTGTTGTATGTAGTGTGTTGACAAAACAAGATGAGGACAAGCGACCTTTTGACTCAAGTTTAGACAAATGTGAATGTAATGCAAGATGTAAAGCAATGATGGCCTTTGTAAGACCCAAAGACAGGTTGAATGCTAGATGAAAACCCCAGAGAGATAACCTAGGAAGCTCAATAAATCTGAAACTAACTGTTCTTGTTTGCTGAATTATGAAAGTTTTCAATCCTGACCACAGACGTGCCTGTATACTTCACAGACACGCTTAAAAGACACAGTTGTTATTCTGTCAGACACAGACGTGCTTAAATGACACAGACGTGGTTCTACCAAACACAGACGTGTTTCTGAGATGCTGCAATGTTGCTCAAAAGACACAGATGCATTTCTGCCCTTCACAGATGCAGTTAGATGACATAGACGTTATTCTATCAGACACAGACGCATTTCTGCAAACTTTGTGTAATTTTTCCAATCTGTGAGGTTGCTTGTTGTGACCAAATCTGAATGTTTGACTGTTTTTCGTGACAAGAGGACACAGTGTTGATGAGGACTCAATGTTTGCAAGTGTTTAGACTCCAAAATGACTCAAAGACAAGTGTGTCGTTTGATGTAAAATTGTTTTGCATACACTTGAAGACACAAAAGACACAATGTTTTGATGTTTGGTCTTGAATGTTTGATTGTTCAAAATAAGTCAAGCACAATTCTTATGGTTGGCTAAGACAATAGTTGTTGATCCTACATGGAGTTTCCCCCGAGGCTACGCTATTCAGAGTGGATACTTAGATGCTTGACCCCACTAGCTTCACCCTTGGTACTCACTTCTTAGGACAGCCAAGCATCAGTCCCCATGAAAACTCCTCATGGTGAACTTTGTATCTCTACTAAGAACCCTATGTGTGTGGGCTGCTACCAGAATTCTGACCTCCTACCCCAACAACTAGAAGGATTTTGGCTTCTAAAACAAAAAGGTGCTAGTAAGGGCATCCGCTCATGTGGCCATACATGCGGCACTTTCAGCTCTGTAAATACAGAAGGCTCCCAACCCTAATCAAATAAATTTGATCAAACGGGTTTATAGGGAGACATAGTGTCGGTATGAACTAATCAACACACGTTATCCATAGTTTTCACCATGGATACAATTATTTATAGTGGTTTGGAAGAAGATGGCTTTTCTTTTGCTACCACTTGGGTCATTCTCTCCTCACTAGTAGTCCTAATGACCACACAGGGAGACAAACCCTCTAAAGATTAAACAAAAAGAGCCTATTGCTCAAGACACAAAAGACAATGATTCAATTTTAGTGCACCAATTGAAGTGTTTGCTAATCTATGAAAACAAGGCACACAATAAATATCAAAAACCCTTGCCAAGGTCCTGCAACAAAGATCTATTAGTAGTTTGGATTGTTTGAAATAATCACCCCTTCCTGCAAGCACACAAGTTAGGTAAATTTTAAATCCAAAAGACTTTGTGAAATAGGGGCCTTCAACAAAACGATTTTGCTTTCAAGACAAGCTGCACCAATTTCGTTAGCTAGATCTGAAAATGTTAGCTCAAAATAAACCAGATCTGAAATCCGAATGATGAAAAATTGAATCAATGAAACCAAAAATGCAACAACTGAACACAAACGTAGTTGTCACAGACACAGATGCTATGAGAACACATAGACGTGCCTAGATCTGACATAGACGTGGCTCCCAAATGCAAACGTGTTTCCCTAATGCAGACACGCCTGAAGACTTCACAGACGCGACTACGGAACACAGACGTGTTTCCTAAATTCTGCAAAAAAATAAAATATTGTCGAAGATGCAAACGCGATTCCAGATGTCACAGACATGACAGAAAATCAAAAACGCGATCCAAAAGTGCGCAGACATGAAAATATCAAAATGTTGTCAGAAATGTCAAATCTGCAACTTCAAAACAAAATCTGCAACAAAAGATGTTAAATGCAAAAGGGACAAGGGTCCCACCGGACGTGCCAAAATTTATACGGTGAAAATGGATAACAACAATGTTGAAAGACTAAATGAATTCAACCACAAAACCCTAGCCTAACAACAACAAAGATCCACCATAACATATGAAGATTACCTAAGACAATGCAAATCAAATGAAATCACAAAGATTATACCATCACATGTCCAATAGGGTTTGGATCTTCATTCTTCCTATCTCCATTGATCTTGCTTGATATATTTGCTCTCAGATTTTATATGTGCACAAGAGCTCAACAAAGAATAGAAATGTGGTTGCAAGTAGGATCGCATATGAAAGTGCAAAAGCATAGTGTAGTCAAGTCGTAAGCGGGGGTTGATAATGAAGGAAGTATCCTCTTATATAGAAGACACTATATGAAATGGAGGGATAAGATTGAGAGGTGTAAAAGATAAATGGTCGGCTATGATTAAAGGGTAGGTAAAGAAAATAAGAAAATAATAAGAGGGTAGGTAGTGTAGGAATTAAGAGATGAATGACATGTGTCATAAGTGGAAAAGGTTAATGAATTAATTAAATAAATAAAGATTTATTTAATTAATAGAAGAAGTGGGATCAATTAAATAAATAAAATATTTATTTAATTTAGAAAAAGGATAATTTAAATAAATAAATGTATTTATTTAAATGAGAAATAAGGCTGGAAGAGGATAAATGAATTAATTAAATAAATAAAGATTTATTTAATTAATAGAAGAATTAGGCTAAAGTAATTAAATAAATAAAATACTTATTTAATTAGACATGACAATTTTAGGTGTCTACAATAACTACTTAACTTACCTTCATATGAATCAAGACCAAAATTTGACCCTTTTGAGAGAATGGAAAAGTGGGTTTCATCTAGTCTACAACATATTCCACATTTAGAAGATTATTGAGTCAACTAAAATGATGAGAATCAAGTTAGAAAGAGATGTTACTATAGGTTAACTATCTAGAAAATGAAAAGCTTGTTGGGAAATAAATAGGTTCACAACTAAGTATTGTGAAGATCAATCTATATCCAATAAACTGATAAAAGGATGAGATACAAGGCTTGGATAGCTACAACATGAAAATATGAAACTCATGCAAATCTGAAATCTAAGTTGCCTTAATGTGGAAAACCATGATTAGATCCATCTTATTAATGATGCCAAAAATCAACCTACATATAATGCTTAATAAACATATCTTATGTGAACTTATAACAACAATAAATAATGATAAACATCAGAATAATATAGCAGCAATAAGGCATAAATCAAAAACATGAGATCAACACGTAATATAGGATTTACTTGGAGAAACCCTTGTAGGAAAAAACTCCACCAAGAAGAGAGGTCAAGCATGGATTACCAATAATAACTATGCTTACAATACAATCACTTGAATCATTCTCCTATTTTCCTCTAACATAGAAGCACCTATGTGCATATGAACAACCTCCTTATGCGATGCAAGAGAATCCCCGATTCATAGCTGTTGTTATTAACCGGTGACTGAGAGGGGGGGTGAATCAATCAAAACTGTTTATAAACAATAAAAATTCCAAACTGATCGGTCTACAAATACCTTTTTCAAATTAACTTAAAACATTGCATTAATCATGAAAGCAAGAAAATTGAAGGAGACAGGTTTGCATGCATCAAATAGACATCACATAACACTAGTAATTATACATGGAAACCCTCAGTTAGAGAGAGAAAACCACGGTGGAGATAACCCACAATTTCTTTTATTGCAGTAAAAAAGAGTATCCGGTTAAGAGCTTACAATCCTATTCCTTTTGAGAACATCACCTTGTTAAAGATGACTGGTATCCTGTTAAGAATACCTTATAATTTGTTAGGATTCACCTTGCAAAAGGATTTTACACTTCCGTTATGGAGTGACCCTATTAGGGGATTTTACAAACAAAACCGGTTAAGGTTCACCCTGGTAAGGGATTTAATCTGCTAGTCTACTGCTGCAATTATTAGAGAGAAACAAATCATTGATCTGATGATGACACTTTTCTATCAAATAGATTTTCTCTATATCTGCTTCAATCTCTAGTTGGTGATGACTTCACCGATTCATAAGGATCCCTTTTGCACTTAGCTCGTTCTTCACCTTACTCTGATTTTCAACCTCAATTCACTAACAACTCCCATGACAACAAAAATCAAGATGAAAAACATGTATATAGTTTTTTCAATCTTGGCGCGAACTTTCCCTCCGAAATTCAAACTCAAAAATCATTCTATGCGCCAATCTATTTGTTCCTCAAATCTCGCTGATTATATCAATGGGACTATCCGTTCATGCCACAAATCTCGTCGATTCTCTAGCAAGCACTTCGGCTTCAACTGGCTCTTTCTAAATTTGTCAGATCCACATGTTAGCAAGTCAAACATGTTGATGACTACAAGTGCTTATCCTTTTCACTTCGCATACTTATCAATCATTTTTATGATCTTCTACCGGTTGCTTCTTTTATATCATTGAACCTGCTTCACTCAGCTCAACTATCAGTTGCTTCTTGTAAACCAGTCTCTACTCACCGGTGAAATTCTTTATTCCCCTGTTTCTCACCAATCCAATATAACCCTTTTCAGATCGGTTGTGATGACATTAGAGCCGGTATTTTCCATCAATGACAACCTCTAAGTACCTCAAAGTTCATCATGCTCACCATGATGCCAACAATCTCCACCTTTGGCATTGGTGGCAAAACATCTAGCTGGATTGAACTGGATTGAGAGGAATAATGAATACCTTTTACCATATTCAGATTCTCCCCCTAATGTAGCTAGTCCTCTATTCCTACTAATTCTCTTAATTCTCCCCCTATTCTGGTTCTCTCCCTGTTCTCTGCCTCTACTGGTACTACTCTGCCTCTACCGGTGGTATTCTGACTATATACATTCTTTTTCTTTGTACACATAGTCCTTCCTCCTCATATGTACAATCCGGTATACATTTATTCTCCCCCTTTTTGCAACAATGACGAAGGATAAAAGAATCAAAGTATACAAAAGAATTCATAAAGATGAGAGTAAATAAAAAATGTCTTTGAAATTGACCTTAGCAGCCTCCAAAGAAGATTCCCATGTAGGCTTCACTTGTTTTATAGTGTGGATTTGTCTATGTAGATTTATGACAAAATCCTCCATATCATCTATGTCTTACAGTCAGGTGAACTAATGAGGCTTTCTACTTCTTTCACATTCCCTTGCAATAAATCAATGATGGGTACAAGGTATCAATGTAGCTCTAACAGGTTGAGAGCTCGTTTGCCATGTTCCTCTTTTAGCTTGTTGATTTCAAGTGTCAACTGTTTGACTTTTCCACAAAAGGTCATTGAAAAGCTTGTAAGAGGATCAAAAGTACCTATCAAATCTTGGATTTCCTTTTGAGTTTGTACTCTTTTATCTTCAAGATCTTTGATGAAATCGATGAAGCTTGATAATTTGACCAACAACTGGCCAACTTCCTTTAAGATATATTTTAATGTTGTTAGAGAGAGCAACTTTGTCAATTGATATTTGTTCCATTAATTTCTCACCTCTCCTGGTTTCATACTGCCTAGTTGCAACCTTCTCCAGATCGGTTGCCTCTGAACCGATTGCTTTGACAAGAGTACCCAATTGATCAATGATGGATGCATTCTCATCAACAAAAATGTTAGGATTGAGATCAAATAGAATTATCTTTGTAGTATTAAGAATTTTGGCCTTCTTTTTCTTTGCTCTAAGTTTGGCCTTTTCAGCTTGAATTCTCAATTTGAAACTTTCATTAACTATTTGGGAGTCATCTTTTTGGTATCTATTACTGAGTCTTCCTCTTCTTCCTCCTCTTTTTCTTCTTTTTCTTCTTCAGCCTCTACCTCAGAGTTGCCTGAGGTGGTGAGTTTAGCTTTCTTCTTCTCACTTTCCTTTTCTAAATCTAACTTCTATTTCATTGGAGGAGTTTCCACCATTATTTTCTTACTGCCTTCAGGTTGACCGGATGAGGAATCCTCTTTCTTCTTGTCCTGTTCCATTTCCTTGGTTTCCTCTGGACTAGTATCGATTATTTATGTTTCCTTCCTTTCTATTTTCATTTCTCTAGCAAGCAGAACCGTTATGGAGTGACCCTGCTAGGGGATTTTACAAATAAAATCGGTTAAGGTTCACCCTATTAAGGGATTTAATCTACTGCAATTATTAGAGAGCAACAAATCATTGATCTGATGATGACACTTTTCTATCGAATAGATCTGCTCTGTGATGACTTCACTGATTCATAAGGAACCCTCTGCACTTAGCTCGTTCTTCACCTTACTCTGATTTCCAACCTCAATTCACTAACCACTCCCACAACAACAAAAATCAAGATGAAAAACATGTATATATAGTTGTTTTCAATCTTGGCGCGAACTTTCCCTCCAAAAATCAAACTCAAAAATCATTCTATGCACCAATCTATTCGTTCCTCAAATCTCACTGATTATATCGGTGGGACTATCCATTCATGCCACAAATCTCGCTAGTTCTCTAGCAAGCACTCTGGCTTCAACTAGCTCTTTCTAAATTTGTTAGATCCACATGTTAGCAAGTCAAACATGTTGATGACTATGCGTGCTTATCCTTTTCACTTCACATACTTATCAATCACCATTATGATCTGCTATTGGTTGCTTCCTTTATATCAGTGAACCTACTTCACTCAACTCAGCTACCAGTTGCTTCTTGTAAATTGGTCTATGCTCAACGATGGAAATCTTTAGTCTCTTGTTCCTCACCAATCCACTATAACCCTTTTCTGATCGCTTGTGATGACATTAGAGTCGATATTTTCTATCAATGACAACCTCTAAGTACCTCAAACTTCATCATTCTCACCATGATGCCAACAATAGCAATCTTGCATCAACCAAAAACATTTTCTTTTTATTTATAGTTTCTTCTTTTCTTTCTGTGTGTCTCGGTTTTGGCTCACCAGATCCTGTGGAGTTGGATTCCACTTGAAGACTTGATCATATTTCTTGTTTTCAGACCACATAGCATTTGGATAATTTTCTGGCAAGATATCGCTATCGGTTTCTTTGACAGTTTCATGTTACCAAGTGACAGTTCCTGTTACCTATTGCCTGGACCTATTTTGGTGATCTATCGGAACCTCTTCCGAAGCTTGCAGAGCCTTGGGCGTTGATTCCAATGTTCCTTGGCGTGTGGCCAACCTTTTCCCGTGATCTACGTTTCATCCTTTGGATTTTTTGGAGGAATCTCTTGGCGGAGGCCGACCTTGTTTATTTTACATGTTAGGTCTTGTTCTTCGGGTTTTGATCCCTTTTGGGCTGACTGGATCCTTTGGATCGATATATATAATTGTAATTGCGTATTAGAATGTAATCAATAGAAGAATCAAGTAAGGATAATATGCGTAGAAGATAGATCCTAAGATTCAAGGTTCTGGTTGTGACCTATTTTGTATGTTCTACCAAGCCTGTGAGCGGATTAAGCTATAACCTGGTTGTTACCGGTTGGTTGCAATCAATTTTCATGAAATAAAATAATTTATTTTGTATTGCCTCCATCATATCTTTGTGTTTCAATTGTGTTTAATCTTGTTGACCTATCTGGATTGATCTCTTTGAGGTCCCTCCTCACCGGTGACTTCTTCATTATGTCTCGCACCTATCCATTGTTCCTATAGAGAAATATACATTCAACTAATTTACACACATCCTACAACCAAAGGGATGAATTTATAGAATGGCAGCCGAGCTCCAAAACCATTAATAAATATGTCCAAATAAACCTCTTCATTTCTCATGACCACAACCCTTAGAATACCTCCACAAAACTCAAAAAGACACCAGTTTTGGCTCCAATACTTTCCCTCCAACTTGGGCATCCAATATTGCAAGATAAACATTACATTAAAGCAATAAATGACAAAATACCAAGAGAAAGATGTTGTCTCTTCCGAGTGCCCACTTGGAGAAGCCCAAAGATCACTCATTTGTCCACTTCCTATGTCATTAATTATCTTATTCTAGATGTCCATAGTGGGAAAGATAATATTAAATAATTGTATTCACAATGCACTTTTATCATTGCTAATGGAACCCATCACCCCTTATGTATGTATTACAAACAATAGTGAGAATTAAATATTACAAATTATTTTCCTAATACATCCTAAGTGTCCTAGGATATTTTCCAAGGATGTTGGAATCATGTCATAGGATTTACAAGGTAGATGACACCTTAATCTTGACAAACCTTGGGCATGTGCAAGGTCATAGACTAGGTTAAGGATGGTGGGGTAGTACTACACACTACATACAAGATGCAAAAGGTCTATAATAAATAGATAATTTTCATGAGAAAATTTATTATTTAAAATTAGTGAAGGTTGAGCTCAAATTATTTTGTAGGGGTTGTATTAAAGGTATTTTGCAAAATTAGAAAAAAGACTTCATTGTCATATCCTTCATGGTTTGAGAGAAATTAATATGTTGATAAATTACCAACATTTTTAATCTATGGAGTTTTATCAATTTTAGGGTAAAATAGTCTAGTGGGAAGCTTTATGTTGTTATTCTAAGAATATTCACAATATTTTGCACAACAAATGAGCATTTGGGGGAAAGATGAAAATAATCTTTTCTTAGCAATTTTCTGACACTTGATTTCACACCTACAAGTATCAAATTGATTATTTATTTTTGGTTGAGCATAAGAGGAGTTTTGTAACTGATCTAGAATGATTTCTCTTATTATTTATATTTAATTTATATTCAAGAATAAATAATTTAAAGAATATATTTTTAAAGAGGATTTTATTAACACTAGGTAAGGGAAATATACATATATATATATATACATATACATTATATATACATACATACATATATATATATATATACATACATATATACATACATACATATATATACATATATCTATATGTATGTATACATACATACATACATACATATATATATATACATATATACATATATATATATATATCTACATATATACATATATATATGTATATGTATATATGTATGTATGTATGTATACATACATACATACATATATATATGTATATATGTATATATATATATGTATATATGTATGTATGTATATATACATACATATATATATATATATAGAGAGAGAGAGAGAGATGGATGTATGTACATATATAGATATATATGTATGTATGTATGTATGTATATATGTACATACATATATATATGTATGTACATACGTATATATATATGTATGTACATACATATATATATACGTATGTACATACATATATATATATATGTATGTATGTGTAGTCACATAAATCTGTCCACTTAATTAAATGAATACTAAGTATTTATTTGATTATTTAACCATCAATTAATAATTAATTAAATTAATATATTTAATTAATTCATCTTAACCCTCTTCTCCTATTAATTAAATAAATTATTCAATTTATTTGATTTAATTCACTTAACCAAATTCAGACCATTAATTAAATAAATAAATCATATTTATTTAATTAAATCTTCTCTCACATTTAAATAAATTAATATTTATTTAAATCCCCCAAAATCCCACCTCTCACATTTAAATAAATAAATCATTTATTTAAATCACCTTTATCCTCCACCCACTTGCATTTTCCTACAAATGCAAGTTGCACAATTATTTTAAATAAATCATTTATTTAAATCACCTTTATCCTCCACCCACTTGTATTTTCCTACAAAAGCAAGTTGCACAACTATTTTAAATAAATTATTTATTTAAAATCCTATTTATCCTCACCCACTTGAAACCTTTAATGGTTTCCCTTAAAGTATTCAAACTTGATGGCTTTAAAGTCTTCAAACTTGATGGCTTCCTTCTATAGTCTTCTTAAGACTTTAATGGTTTTCCTTAAAGTCTTCAAGCCTTTAATGGTTTCCCTCAAAGTCTTCAAGCATTTTAATGCTTTATCTTCATTTTCTCATTTAAATAAATTAATACTTATTTAAATATTTATCCAAATTCAACTTACACCATTTAATTGAAATAAATGATTTTATTTTAATTGAAAATACCAAAATTTCTCCCACTTGCATTTTCCTACAAAATCCACTTGTATGCCTAAACCCCTTCTAGATTCTTCTAAACCCTTCCTAATTAGCCTAATCCATCCCCTAAATATTGTCACATTCCTAAGCAAATTGGAGTCACTTCTCAAAGACTCCAAAGTCTTTGAAAAGCAATTAATGCTTTGTGTGTTCAACAAATTAACCCTCAAAGTCTTGGATAACCATTGAAGGCTTCCAACTTTCAACCACTTAATCCCCAAAGTCTCCAATAACCATTAATGGTTACCTCAAACCCTCCCACATGGTTAAAACATTTGTTTTGACTCAACCTCTACCCAACCCAAAGGTCTCATCAGGCCATTAATGCTTTGACCATGATTATCTCTTAAACATTTGCACAAAGGTTTATCCTTGGATTAACTCTTAATCCGATGGGTAATCTTAATTTAGACTTGACCCTTACCTTCTAGATAACCATGAGGTCTTCTCAGGCCTTTAATGCCTCCAACCTCTTCTCTCAACCCAATCCTATGTTGAAACTTGTCACCATTTTATTGGTGCCAATTGTGCACATGGATCCCCAACTTTCAATCCTAACCCTTGTTAAGATTGCTCAATCTTAACCCTTCATTTCCCTATTTCTTCTATAAATAGAACCCTTCTCCTCAAGCAAAAGGAGAAGCATTTTAGAGTATTGTTGTTATACTGGCATTAGCATAGAGCTTTTTCATAGCATCACTATCTACTCTTGCATAGTATTTGCTTATCATATTCAACCATCTTGAATCTCCATATGGCATCCATGGCTAGTGCTAAAAGCTGAGAGCTACACTCATTTGGGACTTGGAGAGGAGAGGAACAAGGGAGGAGCAACTATGAGCATCTTGATTAGCTATTTCATTTTATGTTTATATGCTTTCTATTTCATGCTTAATATCTCTCTTGATATGCCTGTTTAGGATAATCTTTTGTTGCTAACACTAACGTTTGTTTCTTGTGCTCTTGTGTGTGTTGCCATCAAACAGATTTTCTAATCCTTTTTGCAGAGCATCATTTGGTGAACCCGACGTGAATCCAACACCAAAAAGATCAACTTTTTTTTCTTTTTTTTTTTAAAAACCAATAACATGTTTGAATGTTGAAAATGTCACACAGGTTGCGCTTTTGACACTGTTTTGGTGCGTTTGACATTATTTTGGCGCTATTCACCCTGTTTCAGTGCTTTTCCCTTCTTTGTATTTCCCTTTCTTTTAGTGCGTTTGTGTTAAATAGTGCCTCTGTTCAAACGCAGACTAGCGCTATTGTAACAAAACGTTGTACAAATCACCTTGTAACCAAAAAAAAAAAAAAAAATTAGGCTTGTAGAAGCCCACCAAATAGGCGGATTTTACTAACTATTTTTCTCTTTTGTGCAGATTTAAATTAGATTAAAAAGTAGATTTATATTTTTTACTAACTTGTTTTTGAAGTTGGTTTTAAAAATGAATTCACTTTTTATTTTGGTTTAAAATTAACTTCACATTTCAAATTTGGGCTTTTAAAAAAGAATCACACATTTGTTTGGGGCTCTTAAAAAGAATTTCATTGTTCCAAGGTAAAAAGAACCACAAACTTATACAAAAACAACTTTATTTTTTTGCAAGTTAGGAAACAAACTTCGTTTTGGTGCTTAAAATCAACAAGGCAAATTTTATTTCTTGCATCAAGATAAAACTCACAATCCACACTTCCATTTTTGGTGCAAATAAAATTCACAATCAACTTGTCTCATTTTCAAAGCAATTTTACTTCATGCAAACGTGTTTTTCATTAAGTTGACCAGGATTTCAAATTCTAGTTTACTCAAACAATTGCTTTTGAAAATTAAAAAGAACACCATGATTGTTGGAGCAACATCTCCAAATAGTTAGATCACATTGCAATGACAGATTAAAAAGAACAAGTGTTTTTCGTGCTTGGCACACTTGTGCAAAGAGTTGGTCGAGTGGTCCTACTTCTAACACACACTATCCTCTCCCTTGGCTTTCGTGGTCCTAGGTGCAAGAGAAAAGTGTTAGTAACACTCAAAATTTTATCTTTTTAAGAGAGGCCTGCCAAGAGACACATCACTCTTGGGAACGACCTGGAGCGGTAAATCCTTCGAGCCGCTATAGAAATCAGGTGTGAGCGAAAGCTGTAGCCTTGGGTATAGCTGTTCCTACAGTGTAACTGGCCGAAAGGACAAATGGGCCCCACCACCAGTTACAAGGCTCTTAAGTGAGTCACTGCAGAATGAACTTATGTCCAAAAACATCGAACATGACTAAACACCTTTAAGTAGTAGCCCACCCGTTCTATTGATTGAGGATATTTGAGGTATAATTTAGTGCAAGAGCATAGATGGTTTTGCTCCCAAGATACTCACCATACATATTTCCTTGAGTAGAAACATAGCTTTTTGAAAGGTCACTTGTGGCTTGATAAAAGTGGTGACTCCCCCATCATAGGGATCATCTATTTGTTATGCTCGTGCAAGACTTAGTATATCACATCCTTACCTGCCACGGCGGGATTCATAAGGTATGTAGTACCAAAGTCGAAGAAATATCAAGATGTGGGCTAAATTTATCACAACTGGCCATTTGACCTTAGGGATAAAAAATGTTTGAAGTGTGTTCGTTTTACAGACCTAGTGCAAATTGAGCCGACTTCAGGCTTTGGAACTACACCTTAAAATAAAATCTAAAGGAAGGGTCAAAAACAAGTCCAAGAATTGGGTTGATCTAGACCCATACTCATTTGTGCCTTTGAGGCAACATTCTTGTGTTTGTGTGCTTGCTTTGTTTTCTTGTCAAGGAAAAATCAAAAAAATCAATCCCAAAAACAAAGTATTCATCCAACATTTCTCAAAAACAAACAAAAATACCAAGAACAAAGTACAAACAACAGAGACAAAATTTATGACCATTCTTCACATCTTGCGAAAGAAGCAGTGTCATCAGAATACCAACTTGAAAAGGAGACCATTAAGCTCAAAGGCTTTGATCAAAAGGAGGAAATTCTTCTATCTCAATCGACAAATCTTTGTCTCCCATAGAGTCTTTCTACATCGCATGCGTCTATACCTTCAAGGTAAAACAAACGAGTTTGATTCAGAATCATTGAACCGCAGAGCTTTTATGCAATATAGAGCTCTGAGTTATCACAAAAATCAAGGAGGAAAGATTAATCCCAACTTCTTCCCAAACATCTGTATCACCTACAACATAGCTCGAGAAGTGCCACCAACGCCTGAAAGGGAAGAGATAGAGTTTGTCCCATTTGTAACACAAAGTTTTTATTGAAGTTGAAAAACATTTTCATCCATCATCTCACTCATACATCATCACTTCATCATCAATCCATCCCAACTCTCAAAACATTAAGAGGTTCTTGTCCCACGATTCCTTTTTAGATATTGCTTGAAATCAAACACATCACATCACTTTTAGATTGTTTCTACATCTAGGATAAAGCTCATCCTAAGAGACACATCTACGCAGGTTAAAACTAGTTCATGAGTGAATCCTCTCATTGCTAGGTAGTTAAATCTGTAACACATCTCAGATTTCTCTGCACCTTATCACATCAAAACTTATCAAACAAACAAGCAAATCAAAGAAGGAATTTCGGTTACATCTACCTTAAAGTGCTAGAGATCCACATACAACACAAATCACCAATCATCAATCTTTCATTTCATCACCAACTCATCATCATCTTCAATCAACTTCAAAACAAACTTGCAAACAAAATGGCTCAAACCCGATCGCGATCAAGGCAACGAGAAATAGAAATTGAGGAAGAAGAGGACAATCTCAATGAATTTCAAGAAGCACTTGGAGGAAATGTAAATGATGAAAACCCAAGTACTCCTACTCCGTCAACAATCAAAAGGGTTCAGCATAACCCTCATTTTAATAGATTATTTGATGAAATACTAAGGAGCAATGCGGATGCTCACTTTTTAAGACTCGCTCAAGAAGGAGCCAAACTCCCCTCTGACTTTGATCTTGCCCAATTAAGACAAGCATCAGAAAGACAAAGTCGCCATGAGGAGGAAAGGCGTAGAGATCCCATCAGATATAACATCCCTCGAGGTAACCCACCACCTCCTCCTCCAAATGAAATGGAGATGTTGCGGCAACAAGTCGAGAATCTCGCCCAACAACTTCATAGTGGTGTTAAGACCAATCAATTCTCACTTAACGACATCTGTCCCTATCCGTTTGATAGGAATCTTTATATGCCACCCTTTCCACGCGGGTTCGAAACACCAAAATTCGAAAAATATAGAGGAAATGGAGATCCCCGCGATCATGTCCGAGAATTTCATTCCGCTTGTCTCGAAGTCGCATATGAAGACACATACTTAATGCGCCTTTTTCCCCAAAGCTTGGGAGGAACAACCACATCATGGTTTTCCCGACTACCAGGTGGCATAAAAACATTTGAGGAACTCATCCAGAAGTTCCTATCTCATTACTCTTATAATATTGAACGCGACATCACCATGGCTGATCTATGCAACACCAAACAAAAACCAGGTGAATTACTCTCAGTATTCCTGCAACGATGGCGCCAAATGTCTAGCAGACGTTCTCTTCAGTTACCTGAACGAGAACTAGTGGAAATTTTCATTTCCAACTTAAACGAAGAAATGGAATTTCACCTGGATGTCAAAGATACCGATTCTTTTAACGATATGATCACCAAGGGTATAAAATGTGAAAGGGCACTCATCAAAAAAGGACTCGTCAAAATCTTTAATGAACCAAAAGATGCTCCTCGCCCGCGCTTCAATAGTGATAAACCAAACTTCTGGAACAAGAATAAAAATATCGTCAACGATGGGGTTGTGGATGCTCGAACTATCCAAAATGCACAACCTGTGGTCAGATTTGCAGGACAAAATCCTCCACCTCAAAATAACACAAATGTTCCTCCTAATCAAGGTCGCATCACATCTCATGACGAACCAAGACCCCGTCCACAAAAACAAAAACGCACATACACTCCCTTAAGGGAACCCATTGAAACAGTGATGCGACAACTCATTTCTCAGAATTTGATCACTCTACCTAAGTTATCAAATTATGAGCCTCAGGTCAAACCGGCATGGTGGAGAGATACTGAACATTGTGAATTCCATCAAGGAAGAGGACACAAGACAAGTAATTGTCATCGATTGAAAGATCTCATTCAGGATCTTATTGACCGAGGAGAAATTGAAATTGAAGGGCATGACCCAAAAACAACCAATAATGATCATCAGATGTTCAAAAATCCACTTCCATCGCAAGATCAAAGGGGTCCTTCCACTTCCAGACGAGGTCCTGATACCACTGATTATACGCAAGCTGCATATAATTACACTGTCAATCACCTGTATGATGCCAGTGAACAAATTGCAACTATCACCTTCAAAAATCCCACCTCAAATTGCAATGTTGTTACGCGTCGCGGCAAAGTTACCATCAAGGCAGCTCCACAAGGCACCACCTCCATCCCAAAGCAGTACAATCTTGTGGAACAATTAGACAAAACGCCTGCGCTTATATCCATTTTAGAGCTATTACGCCTGTCACCATCTCATAAAACTATCTTGGATCAAGCACTCCAAGAGGCGTCAGTCCCTGCAAACTTGAATACAGACCAATTTCAAGCCATGGTTGGAAATCTAAAGTCATCACCTTGTCTCACTTTTTCTGAAAGCGACAACTCTTCTTTCCAACAACCTCATAACGCCTCACTCCACATTGAAGGCTTTGTCAACCAACACAGGATCAAGCGAGTCTTGATCGATAATGGAGCAGGCCTAAACATTTGCACACTTCAGTTGGTCACAGCATTGGGATATGCAATAGAATCAGTGGATCCTCGTAAGAAGATCACCATCAAAGCCTATGATGATGCAGAGCGTTCATCCAAAGGAGCTGTGGTACTACCAATCCGAGTGGGCCCTGTGGTAAAGCATATCATTTGTCAAGTTCTGGACCTTCCTCTGCCATATAATCTATTGTTAGGAAGACCTTGGATACATGCCATGCAAGCCGTTCCATCTACCTACCATCAATGTATCAAGTTCCCACATAATGGTGCAGAGATCACAATCCTAGGCGATGCCAATCCCTTTGCATTTTGCCATAATATCAGCCATCAACCAGAGATTACTGTTCCTAATAATAGGGAAGCCATTTCCTCCACATCATATGTAAATCCCGCCTCTCTTGCCAGTTCAAACACTCCTATACCCAAGCAAGAAAAGCTTAAGATGAAAGTCGCAGAGGAAGGTCCTGGAGAATACAACTTGAGTCAGCTCTTTTGTGTGGGACAAATGCCTACTTCTCCTAGAACACATGGTAAACCACAACAGTTACTCCAGCAACCACTAAACACGCCTGCATGTGCCTTAACGCCTTTCATCCTTGGAAAGAGTCAAGAGGAAGAGACACAAGATAAGGACCTAGCGGAATGGATCTATAAAGATCCCATCACCACTGACATACCGCGAGTTACACTTCCTACAGAACAGTATGGCAAAGGCCTCCTCATTATGCAAAGAATGGGATATGATGGTCAGAGTGCTTTGGGATACTACAAACAAGGACGACATGAACCGCTGCTGCCAGAGTTCAAGCCCAAAGGTAATACAGGCCTAGGCTTTGAAAAAGAGATCCTTCCTAAACTCAGATTTAAAGGAAAACCTAGCAAACCATTTTGCCCACCTACTGTAAAGAGGACACCTTTCATAATCAAAGCACCATCAAGCAATATTGTCACTGCCCCATCGAGGCTCACAAACCCACCGCAACCGTCATCAGTGCCAAAAATCCCACCAATCGAACTAGTAATCCCATCCACAGCAGTCATCACATCAATAAAACCATTCATAGCAGCAACTATATTGGAACCCATAGCAGCATCTATGGCACCAACCATTCCAATAGAAGCCACTAAATCAACACTGTCGATACTTCCAGTGACAAAACCTTTAAACCCCATCACAGTTCCTGCAGCACCGATCACCTCAAAGGTACATAAACCAATCACACCTGCAGTATTCAACTCCAGCGACATCCCAGTATGGTATAGCAATCGGATGCTGGAAAGTGATTCAGAGACCGACTCACATGAGTGGGAATTTGATTCTGTACAGCTTAACACTTCAGATGAGGAAGACACGTCACTACCTCCGCCACGCAAAGACATTCCTGTTTACGGAGAAGCACAGATAAAGACCACTTGGGTACCTGAGCTGGAAACATCTTCCACAGACCCTACGTCTCATCCTACGCCGGATTCTGACAGGGAGAGTACCATCAACGACCTTCACCACACTGTCTTAACCCTCACTGATACATCTCCCGCACTTAACTTAATCGATGAAGTAATGCCCATTATCCACCCTGAACTCATCGAATGGAACCAACCAAATCCCCCATGTCTTGACCTCTTCCAAAATGATGAGGCTATCATTGACTTTTTGGAATTAAGGGATAATCTACCAAGCGGGGATCACAAAGCTGGATTCGCCATTGAACTTAATAGCGCAGCATACTTCGGGGCGGATGCCAAACCCTTCAGCTGCAAAAATATAACATTAAAACATGGATCTTCCAGTGAAAACCACACTGTGGCACTGTTTGATCCAACAAAAGTAAAAAGAAAGAGCGTATCCAATGGTGAAAACCTCTCTGAGGCACTTGAGGATGAAGGGTTTGACATTCTCCCTACTAGTACACAACAGGAACGATCGACGATTCTCATTGAGGAGACTAAAGAATACAATGTGGGGACTCCTGAAAACCCTCATATCATACATCTGGCATCTCTTCTCACTCCAGAGGAACAGCCTCAATTTATAGAGTTCTTCCAGAAGCGTCAGATCAACTTCGCATGGTCATATGCAGACATGCCTGGGCTTGATCCTGATTTAGTCATGCATCATCTCATAGTAGCAAAAGGAGCCAAACCTGTCAAGCAGAAGCTTCGTAAGATGCATCCTCAGATTGCCGTGCTAGTCAAAACAGAACTCAAGAAACTCCTGGATGTTGGTTTCATTAGACCAATTGATTATGCAGAATGGATCTCCAACATTGTACCAGTTGGCAAACCAAAAGGGGGCATCCGCATTTGTACAGACTTCAGAGATCTGAATAAGGCATGTCCTAAGGATGACTTCCCTCTACCAAATATCGACATCATAGTAGATTTGACAGCAGGACATGCCATGCTTTCACTCATGGATGGCTTTTCAGGATACAATCAAATAAAGATCGCACCAGAGGACCAACATAAGACAGCCTTCACATGTCCATGGGGCACATACTGCTGGAATGTAATGCCTTTTGGTCTAAAGAATGCAGAAGCGACCTATCAAAGAGCAATGACCACCATCTTCCATGACATGATGCATACTATAATGGAAGATTATGTGGATGATTTACTAGCAAAATCACTTACTAGAGAAGGACATCTTCACATCTTAGATAAAATCTTTGATAGACTGGAACAATACCATGTTCGACTCAACCCAAAGAAATGTGTCTTCGGAGTGACCTCCGGGAAGCTTCTAGGATACATTGTCTCAAGCAAAGGTATTGAGGTCGATCCAGCAAAGGTTAAGGCAATCATGGACATGCCACCACCAAGGAATATCAGTCAGCTAAGGACACTACAAGGACGGCTTCAATCCATCCGAAGATTCATTGCACAATTGGCTGATAAGTGTCACCCATTTACACATTTGCTACACAAGAACATCCGCTTTCAGTGGGATGCTCGATGCCAGCAAGCATTTCAGACACTTAAAGACTATCTCATGAATCCACCATTGCTGATGCCACCAGATCCAAGTAGACCATTATTGCTCTATATCTCAGCAACAAGTACAGCATTGGGTGTACTACTGGCACAACATAATGCAGAAGGAAAAGAGTGTGCTATTTACTACATCTCTCGCACACTGGTGGGCTATGAACTCAATTACACACCTATTGAGCGAGCTTGCCTAGCAGTAATCTTGGCAGCCACTAAACTGAGGCACTATCTGTTAACACACAAGGTGCAACTCATTGCAAAGATTGATCCACTCAAGTATTTACTCAGCAAAGCAGCATTGACAGGTCGCTTGGCCAAATGGGTAATGATTCTAAGTGAATTTGACATTGAGTATGTGGACCGTAAAGCTATCAAAGGTCAAGTTATTGCAGATCAGTTGGCTGATGCACCTCTCATAGGCGATCATCCTCTCATTTCCAATTTTCCAGATGAAGAGATATTCATGATTACAGAAGCACAGTCATGGAAATTATACTTTGATGGTTCATACACTAGGCACGGCTCGGGGGCAGGCATTCTGTTTATCACACCTCAAGGTGATAGCATCCCGAAGTCTTACAGGCTCACATTTCCATGCACAAACAACATAGCAGAGTATGAGGCCTTGATCACAGGACTCAGATTAGCCATACAATGGAAATTAAAAGAACTGCAAGTATATGGCGATTCCCAACTAGTCATTCGACAAGCAACAGATGAGTATCAGACCAAAGATGATAAACTCATGCCATATAAGCAAATGGTGGACACTCTAAAGACATCATTTACTACTATCACTTTTGAGCAGATACCAAGAGATCAGAATCGAGCTGCTGACGCCATGGCTACCATCGCATCTCTACTAGATCTTCCATAGAATTCAACACGCTATGAGTTCTTGGTAGAACAGCTTTGGATCCCCGCTTATGATATCCCCGAATCTGAAATGATATGTTGCCTTGTTGGTTCTGAATCCCCATGGTACGGTGAGTTCTACACCTATCTCCGTGATCACACCCTTCCTCCCAACCAATCAAATAACCAACGTAAAACCTTCATTCGCCAAACTGCTCGATATACCATTATTGCCGAAACCCTATACCGACGTAGTCTTGATGGTACTCTCCTTCGGTGTCTGGAACAAGATGAGATAACAAAGGTTTTGGAAGAGGTACATGAAGGAATTTGCGGGACTCATTCAAGTGGTCCATCACTAGCCAAGAAGATCATGCGAGCTGGATACTATTGGCCATCTATGGAAAAGGATTCCTACTACTTTGTCAGGAAATGCAAAAAATGTCAAGTTCATGGCGACCTAATACATGCACCAGCTCAAGAACTGCAACCAATCACAACACCATGGCCTTTTTGTCAATGGGGTCTTGATCTTGTGGGTAAAATCCATCCATCTTCATCCAATGGCCATAAATTCATTATTACCGCCACCGAATATTTCACCAAGTGGATCGAAGCTGTTCCACTTACCCAAGTCACCGGCAAGCAGATTGCCTCATTCATCCTCAATTACATCATCTGCCGGTATGGTGTGCCCATGTCCATTGTCACAGATAACGGTCTTCCTTTCAAAAATCAGGATGTTCGTGAGCTTTGTGAGAAATTTCATATCCAACACCGCTTTTCCACTCCCTATTACCCACAAGGCAATGGTCAGGCCGAAGCATCCAATAAAAACATATTGAGGATCCTAAAGAAGATAGTCAATGATGTCGGCCGTGATTGGCATGTTCAATTGAATCCAGCGCTATGGGCATATCGAACTAGCATTCGGACCCCTACAGGTGCAACTCCTTATTCATTGGTCTATGGTGCTGAAGCTATCTTACCTATTGAGGTCGAGATACCATCCTTACGAGTTTCATTGCACAATCTCATCGATGATGAAGCATACAGAGTATCTCGTCTTCAGGACTTAGAGTTACTAGATGAGAAGCGACAAGCTGCATACAATCACCTCAAAGCCTATCAGCAGCGCATGAGTAGAAGCTACAATCACCGAGTTAGATCTCGTACATTTGAGGTAGGTGATCTTGTTCTTCGAGAAAATCCTCGCAACCAACCAAACAGAGAACATCAAGGCAAGTTTGAATCAAACTGGTTGGGCCCATATGTTGTCACTGCTGTATTTGGGTCCGGGGCATATCAGTTGGCTACATCAGAAGGAGAACCGCTTGCAGATCCAATCAACAGCATGCACCTCAAACGGTTTTATACCTAAGGTGTACAAGGCATCAGGCTCCCCTGCATATCAGAAAATACCAAAAACATTCAGAAAAATGTCCTAAAGAAAATACCAAAAACATTCAGAAAAATGTCCTAAAGAAAATACAAAAACATTCAAAAAAGTAAAGAAAAATCATGCATCCAAACGGTGAACAACCACTCCAGTGGCACCTTGGGTAAGTACGATGGCGAAAACCTGGCAAACAGGCGCCACTCGTAAAGGCAATGGCTCCAGTATCTTTCAGGCTCATTGCGATCACATTCATACATACACACATCCATCCATCTAACCATGGCTTGTTATTTGATCTGTCATCCAAGAAAGTACTTCATGCGTCTAGCATCCCGCTTTTTCATAAATCATGTCCAACTTGGGGGCAATGCCCTTACAATCTAGATGATGGAAGTGGATTCTACATTACTGGTGATTCATTGGCAAAAACATTCAAAAATGTCTCGCAAAATACAAAAACATTCAAAAATGTCTCGCAAAATACAAAAACATTCAAAACTATTACACAAAATCCAAAAACATTCAAAAATGACTCTCAAAATATCAAAAACATTCAAAAATGACTCACAAAATCCAAAAACATTCAAAACAATTCAAAATCCAAAAACATCGAAAAACCCATCGAAAATCACACAAAAACATGGCAACACCTTGTACATATTCATTCAAGCAGATGCAAAACCAACATTAACACAGTACTCACACAATGACCATTTATCAATCGACCACACAATCAACATCAACAATCAAACTGTCTTCAACAAGGATGCATCCTTCCTTACCAAAACAAAGACAAAAGTGACATTTTCTTTGACAAGAAAATTATGTTAAGCTATCAAATGCTTGGTTGATTCGTGAGTAATTCATTTGTTTATCTGTATCGGGATCTTTCAGCATTGTTTTGTATCGTTTGCGCATTATTTCCGATGAAGTTCTGGGGCATGTACTAATGGTGTCTACGTGGGAAGTTCACTAAGCTATGTGATCATAGGCAAAAATATAGTCATAGATCACTACGACTTGCTGACTACAGCGTATACCTCGACCATATGAGCATGAACCATTACCAAGGATCCTTATTCTTTATTCTTTATGTATATATTGTTTGTTTGCAGGTACAATTCTCTTTCTTTGGTTCCTCCTATCTCATCCAAACTGGATAAAGGTTTTATCTCTTAGTACGGTATGAACTTGTCTCAGGATATGATCAGCCTAAGATCAAGGAGGACGATCCAAGTCATGCATGAATAGAGATAATCCTTGTCTGTTCCGCAAGCAATACTTAGGTCAACTTGATCCATTATATCAAGTTGCTTGTATTAACTTGCTATATAAAAATCCATGTAAGAAATACTCTGGTCATCTTGAATCTTTATGTCAAGTTGCTTGTATTTTCTTACAACATTTTAAAGCTCAATGATGAAAAATAAAGCACCATGGATCGTCATTCCATCTCATCTGTATATATTGCATTTCATTGCATTCCACCCATCCATACATTCATAATAGCTGCATATCATGCATACATAGTCATAATAATGCATACTCTATTTTACTCATCTTCTTCCATAGGACTTGGTCCTAGTCCTCCATTTCTTCTATCTAACATCAAATCCCCCCTCACCCTCCTTATCTTGATCATCACCATCACATACCCTACATCGTGTCCCAATCAACTTAATCAAGCCATGTTCATCACCATCCATCTCTAAATAGGAGGGATTGTGTTTCCTATGCTAAGTCATCCAATAAGCCAAACAAGTTACTCTCTCTGCACAGGTACCTCGACTCACACACACCTAGACTATCAACAGATACTCTGATCAAGTATCTTCGGGTCTCAACAGGTAATCGATTATGGTAATCCTAGACTACATCAGGCATTTATCATAATGACCTAGTCTCAACGGGGCTGCTATGATTCACCACAATCATCCATCCCACGCACACACTATCAATTGATCAACCAATCAAACACAATCTAATGGACAATTACATCAATTGTCTACGTCTCAACGAGTATTTTGCTTCATATACCTTGACTTCATCGGGCAATTACATCAATTGTCTAAGTCACCATCAGGTCACTTTGATTCACTTACTCAGACTTTATCATGTCCAAGCGACCAACTGACATCAACTGTCACGCTTTGACTTGACCGGGGCAATTCAACCGATTGCACCAGATTGTCCAACCAATTTTGATCAATTGTATAGCATCAATCCAAACCCCACACTACATCTGCTATGTATCTCTTGCATGACCTCAGGGTACTCGTTGGCTTGTTGTTTCTTCATATTCACTCCATTTTCTCCCATTCTTTCATCATTAGTTCTAATTTCTTCTATTCTACATCCCCTCCACTTTTCATTCTTTTTCGAGAGATCGCCCGATTTTTCAAAAAAATTCGGCCCATCTCTTGAGGGGGCATACCACCCATTAAATTTACATTTTATGGGGCATTTCTTCACACCTATTTTTCTTTCTTTGAAACGATGCGATAAACTGCACTGTCTCAAAGAGGGGCAAATGTAGTCACATAAATCTGTCCACTTAATTAAATGAATACTAAGTATTTATTTGATTATTTAACCATCAATTAATAATTAATTAAATTAATATATTTAATTAATTCATCTTAACCCTCTTCTCCTATTAATTAAATAAATTATTCAATTTATTTGATTTAATTCACTTAACCAAATTCAGACCATTAATTAAATAAATAAATCATATTTATTTAATTAAATCTTCTCTCACATTTAAATAAATTAATATTTATTTAAATCCCCCAAAATCCCACCTCTCACATTTAAATAAATAAATCATTTATTTAAATCACCTTTATCCTCCACCCACTTGCATTTTCCTACAAATGCAAGTTGCACAATTATTTTAAATAAATCATTTATTTAAATCACCTTTATCCTCCACCCACTTGTATTTTCCTACAAAAGCAAGTTGCACAACTATTTTAAATAAATTATTTATTTAAAATCCTATTTATCCTCACCCACTTGAAACCTTTAATGGTTTCCCTTAAAGTATTCAAACTTGATGGCTTTAAAGTCTTCAAACTTGATGGCTTCCTTCTATAGTCTTCTTAAGACTTTAATGGTTTTCCTTAAAGTCTTCAAGCCTT